>NC_064619.1:292135780-292437754 GCF_023898315.1 Schistocerca nitens
CATGCTACTCTATCCTGTGCAAGCTTCTTCATCTCCCAGTACCTACTGCAACCTACATCCTTCTGAATCTGCTTAGTGTATTGATCTCTTGGTCTCCCTCTACGATTTTTACCCTCCACGCTGCCCTCCAATGCTAAATTTGTGATCCCTTGATGCCTTTTAACATGTCCTACCAACCGATCCCTTCTTCTAGTCAAGTTGTGCCACAAACTTCTCTTCTCCCCAATCCTATTCAATACCTCCTCATTAGTTACGTGATCTACCCACCTTATCTTCAGCATTCTTCTGTAGCACCATATTTCGAAAGCTTCTATTCTCTTCTTGTCCAAACTATTTATCGTCCATGTTTCACTTCCATACATGGCTACACTCCATACAAATACTTTCAGAAACGACTTCCTGACACTTAAATCTATACTCAATGTTAACAAATTTCTCTTCTTCAGGAACGATTTCCTTGCCATTGCCAGTCTACATTTTATATCCTCTCTACTTCGACCATCATCAGTTATTTTGCTCCCCAAATAGCAAAACTCCTTTACTACTTTAAATGTCTCATTTCCTAATCTAATCCCCTCAGCATCACCCGATTTAATTTGACTACATTCCCTTATCCTCGTTTTGCTTTTGTTGATGTTCATCTTATATCCTCCTTTCAAGACACTGTCCATTCCGTTCAACTGTTCTTCCAAGTCCTTTGCTGTCTCTGACAGAATTACAATGCCATCGGCGAACCTCAAAGTTTTTACCCCTTCTCCATGAATTTTAATACCTACTCCGAATTTTTCTTTTGTTTCCTTTACTGCTTGCTCAATATACAGATTGAATAACATCGGGGAGAGGCTACAACCCTGTCTCACTCCTTTCCCAACCACTGCTTCCCTTTCATGCCCCTCGACTCTTATAACTGCCATCTGGTTTCTGTACAAATTGTAAATATCTTTTCGCTCTCTGTATTTTACCCCTGCCACCTTCAGAATTTGAAAGAGAGTATTCCAGTTAACATTGTCAAAAGCATTCTCTAAGTCTACAAATGCTAGAAACGTAGGTTTGCCTTTTCTTAATCTTTCTTCTAAGATAAGTCGTAAGGTTAGCATTGCCTCACGTGTTCCAACATTTCTGCGGAATCCAAACTGGTCTTCCCCGAGGTCCGCTTCTACCAGTTTTTCCATTCGTCTGTACAGAATTCGCGTTAGTATTTTGCAGCTGTGACTTATTAAACTGATAGTTCGGTAATTTTCACATCTGTCAACACCTGCTTCCTTTGGGATTGGAAATATTATATTCTTCTTGAAGGCTGTGGGTATTTCGCCTGTCTCATACATCTTGCTCACCAGATGGTAGAGTTTTGTCATGACTGGCTCTCCCAAGGCCATCAGTAGTTCTAATGGAATGTTGTCTACTCCCGGGGCCTTGTTTCGACTCAGGTCTTTCAGTGCTCTGTCAAACTCTTCACGCAGTATCTTATCTCCCATTTCATCTTCATCTACATCCTCTTTCATTTCCATAATACTGTCCTCAAGTACATCGCCCTTGTATAAACCCTCTATATACTCCTTCCACCTTTCTGCCTTCCCTTTTTTGCTTAGAACTGGGTTGCCATCTGAGCTCTTGATATTCATACAAGTGGTTCTCTTCTCTCCAAAGGTCTCTTTAATTTTCCTGTAGGCAGTATCTATCTTACCCCTAGTGAGACAAGCCTCTACATCCTTACATTTGTCCTCTAGCCATCCCTGCTTAGCCATTTTGCACTTTCTGTCGATCTCATTTTTGATACGTTTGTATTCCCTTTTGCCTGCTTCATTTACTGCATCTTTATATTTTCTCCTTTCATCAATTAAATTCAATATTTCTTCTGTTACCCAAGGATTTCTATTTGCCCTCGTCTTTTTGCCTACTTGATCCTCTGCTGCCTTCACTACTTCATCCCTCAGAGCTACCCATTCTTCTTGTACTGTATTTCTTTCCCCCATTCCTGTCAATTGTTCCCTTATGCTCTCCCTGAAACTCTCTACAACCTCTGGTTCTTTCAGTTTATCCAGGTCCCATCTCCTTAAATTCCTACCTTTTTGCAGTTTCTTCAGTTTCAATCTGCAGTTCATAACCAATAGATTGTGGTCAGAATCCACATCTGCCCCTGGAAATGTCTTACAATTTAAAACCTGGTTCCTAAATCTCTGTCTTACCATTATATAATCTATCTGATGCCTATTAGTATCTCCAGGATTCTTCCAGGTATACAACCTTCTTTTATGATTCTTGAACCAAGTGTTAGCTATGATTAAGTTATGCTGTGTGCAAAATTCTACAAGGCGGCTTCCTCTTTCATTTCTTCCCCCCAATCCATATTCACCTACTATGTTTCCTTCTCTGCCTTTTCCTACTGACTAATTCCAGTCACCCATGACTATTAAATTTTCGTCTCCCTTCACTACCTGAATAATTTCTTTTATCTCGTCATACATTTCATCAATTTCTTCGTCATCTGCAGAGCTAGTTGGCATATAAACTTGTACTACTGTAGTAGGCATGGGCTTTGTGTCTATCTTGGCCACAGTAATGCGTTCACTATGCTGTTTGTAGTAGCTAACCCGCACTCCTATTTTTTTATTCATTATTAAACCTACTCCGGTATTACCCCTATTTGATTTTGTATTTATAATCCTGTAATCACCTGACCAAAAGTCTTGTTCCTCCTGCCACCGAACTTCACTAATTCCCACTATATCTATCTTTAACCTATCCATTTCCCTTTTTAAATTTTCTAACCTACCTGCCCGATTAAGGGATCTGACATTCCACGCTCCGATCCGTAGAATGCCAGTTTTCTTTCTCCTGATAACGACGTCCTCTTGAGTAGTCCCCGCCCGGAGATCCGAATGGGGGACTATTTTACCTCCGGAATATTTTACCCAAGAGGACGCCATCATCATTTAATCATACAGTAAAGCTGCATGTCCTCGGGAAAAATTATGGCTGTAGTTTCCCCTTGCTTTCAGCCGTTCGCAGTACCAGCACAGCAAGGCCGTTTTGGTTAATGTTACAAGGCCAGATCAGTCAATCATCCAGACTGTTGCCCCTGCAACTACTGAAAAGGCTGCTGCCCCTCTTTAGGAACCACATGTTTGTCTGGCCTCTCAACAGATACCCCTCCGTTGTGGTTACACCTACGGTACGGCCCTCTGTATCGCTGAGGCACGCAAGCCTCCCCACCCACGGCAAGGTCCATGGTTCATGGGGGAAGAAGTCATCTCATTGCAGTAATTATTAGCATAGCATTTATGGAGTATTACAAAACATTATTCATGTCATCTCATTACAGTAATTACTGGCACTCGTTGGCCAGCTCAAAAGCATTTATTCTGCATTATTCAGAAGTCATCATTGAAAACAGGAGTTATTGCGTGTAGCAACAAGCTGCCAGTAACTATATTTCATATCATGCAAGTGGATTATTGAGCTGAAAGAAGAAATGTATATTATGCTGAAAAGTGGTGAACTTCTAATTAACAGGTAATGACACATCTGCTTAACATGCATGTACTCCAGCTGTCCATTCCAAAACATTCAATCATTATACTACGCAATACACGACATAATGTCAAATAAAACTACAACAAATACTTAAATAACTAAATAAAATTCATCATTATCCCCATCTACAAAAAAGAACAAAAAAACTTCATTATTCATTACCATTTTCTTCATATAACTAGACACCATCATTTATTATCCTCTGCAAAAATAGTTCATTATTCATTATCTTATTTATCAGCATCATTCATCAGCATCATCATTTCATATATTACTAAGTTTCTTACTTCTCGCACACTTCGTCCCTAAAATTAACGTACACAGCTCTGGTCGACTGTCCGCCGCAATTGCATCATACTCGGAAAGAAAAGTAATTAGTCAAGGTTGCTATCATACGGTGCATATACTTTGTTTTGGTAATCTTTGTTAATTCTGATCCATTTACTCTTCATGACAAGGTACTGCATTTTCTTTCGTTCATTCCGATGGTGAAATTTACATTTCATAGAAAACCACCGTAGTTGTTTAATTTATTTCTTTTACACGGTATTGCTTTCTGAAAATGATGAATATGGATTAATATCTTGCATTTAAATCATACACCCATTAAATGAAAACTTGTTTCTAGTGACATGACTAAGCACACAGCATAGAATGACAGAAAACGTATTAGGTCAGAACCATATACAATTTTCAAGTGCAAAAATGTACATACAAAATCATAATGTAGTAGCAAAAGAATGTAGAATAGTTAAGATATTGGGATATCATAGGGCAAAATGTCAGAGTCAACTGGTGTTTGTTATATCTTAAAGGTTTCATAGTGCATCCAGAGAAAATTATACTTTCGATAGGAAAACCATCATATATGCATAAAAAATGGAAAATATGCACGGTCTGATGTAATAACGACAAGAAAAGCGATCTGCTAACCTTACCTTGCCGGGCACTTGTTAACAAAAAATGTGATCATCATCAGTAAGTAGTCACATAGTTATAAATGCCTAAGTGGTCGCATAATATGTAAGTTTATCTGGAAAAATGTGCACGGTCTGAGGTATAACGACAAGAAAAGCGACCTGCTAACCTTACCTTGCCGGCCGCTTGCCAAGAAAAAGTATAATCAACATCAATAAGTGGTCAAGTAAATATGTGAAAATGGCATTACAGTATGTTAAGTGACTGATGACCTTATCAGTTAAGTCCCATCAGATTTCACACAGTATGTTAAGTCATAAAGTATGTTTATTCAATAAAGGGTCTATTATTGGAAATATGGTGATTGCCCTTGGTTTTTCTGGTTCTAAAAGTTTCGACATGTACCACATCTGGGTGAGGAATGCTGCGAATTCTATATGGACCAGCGTATAGAAGCTCAAATTTACTGCATCTACTCTTTCCTCTGTTGGATAAATAGTGTGTGCGTACTAATATCTTCTGTCGTATGTGAAATTCACGGCGTGTACAAACCTGTTTTTTCTGTCTCCTGCGGCGTTCTGCGGCACGTTTGATGTTGTTTAGTGCGATGTCAATTATTTTATGTTGATGTAGTCGACGAGATGTAGGAAAAGATACGAATTCTTTAATTTTATTGGGTGGTTCAATATTTTACAATATAACTATCGGAGATAGCATAGTAGATTCATATGGCGTGGGTTAATTACATCCTGGTGAGAGTATGTGTATGTCCCAATCAATATGTCTTTTATGGCAGTATATTCTACATGATTTACCAATTTCTTTCATCAATCGTTCAGAAGGGTTCTAAGAAGAAATGTTTCTAGCTCGTAACATACGTGTCCATATCGCAGATCGAAATTGTGGTCCATTGTAGAAAATTACTTTCAATACATGCCCTACATGTAATGGAAAACGTTTTACAAATGCATTCGAAATAGATTTAGCAGTAGCTTTGCATAACGAAGTGAAGGTAACAAATTTCGTTCAACAGCAACAAAGATGTAACAAAAACCTCTATTAGACCTGGGAATTGGTCCAAAAATGTCTACAGCTGCCATATGTCTCAATTTAATGGGTACAATGGAATGTAATGGAGGAATATGTGATGTCGTGTCTGATTTAGCTTTCTGGCAGATTTTACATGACGCTAAAACTCGTCGAATACGTTTCTCCATGTTGTCAAAATAAAAGTTCTGTCTCATTATAAGAAACCATTTTCTGGCTCCATAATGTGCCTAACTTAAATGAGCATACCAAATTAATTTGTTAACAAACTCGTCATGAATACATAATAACCAGTTGTTGCTGTCATAGTGAGAGCAGCAAAACAGAATGATTTTGCGTGCAGTATAATTGTTTCTATTGATAACGTTATTCCTGTCTTGCCAAAGGTGTTTAATTTCTTTACATACGTTGTCTTTATTCTGCTCTTGTGCTATGAATCGTAATGACGACGAAATGAAAGTTTTAAATGCAACTTGTTGAAGACACATGAGGCTAAAATTTGCTTGGCAGAGCTCGGTTGCAATATCTTGCTGATTGTTGCTGAGAGAACGGGATAGTGCGTCTGCTACAATATTTTGTGTACCGGGAATGTGAACAATTGTAAAATTAAATTCACCGGCAGCGGTGACCGAGGGGTTGTAGGCGCTTCAGTCCGGAACCGCGCGACTGCTACGGTCTCAGGTTCGAATTCTGCCTCGAGCATGGATGTGTGTGATGTCCTTAGGTTAGCTAGGTTTAAGTAGTTCTAACTTCTAAGGGACTGATGACCTCAGATGTTAAGTCTCATAGTGCTCAGAGCCATTTGAACCATTTAAAATTAAATTCCTGTAAATAAAGCTTCCATCTGCTTAACCTGTCATGTGTAAATTTAGCGGAAAGTAAAAACTGTATAGCTCTATGATCTGTATAAACGGTAGTATGTCTTCCATAAAGAAGAAGCCTAAATATGGTAACGCCCAAACAACACATAGTGTTTCAAGTTCTGTAACAGAATAATTCCGTTCAGCAGGTGACAAAATGCGACTTGCAAAGGCGATGTTTTTAATTACCGTAGTAACGTCTTCTTCAATTTCCTGAAAAATGAGTACGCCTAGAGCTGTGTTAGAACTGTTGGTGGCAATGGAAAAATTTCTGGTAGGATCTGGGTGTGATAAAAGTGGTGCGTTCAGCAAGGCATGTTACAGATTAATAAACTTAGACTGTGCTTGGCTATCCCAGGACCAAATAGCGTTTTTACCCGTCAATTGGCACAATCTAGGGATGTCTAAAGCAGAGTAATGAATAAATTTACGGAAAAAGTTAATTAATACCAGAAAGCTGTGTAGTTGTTTCTTGGTCGTTGGAACGGTAATGTCACGTAAAGCTTGAACTTTTTTAGGGTCGCACAATTGCCTTCTGATCAAATTACACGTCCAAGAAATTTTGTGGAAGTTTTGCCAAAGTGCGATTTACTAAGATTAACTGTGAGTCCTTGTGCACAAAAAGTTTGCAACAGTTGTTCGAGAATCAAATTGTGTTCAGTCCAGTTAGCTTCTGCGATAAGGATGTCGTCTGCATACGTTGTGATTCTTTTTTTACGTTCTGTTGGAGGTATAATATTCAAACCGTGAGTAAATGCTGCTGAAGAAATTAATAGACCGAACGGTAATTTGCAAAATTGATAACAATTACCAAAACAGAGAAATGCAGTGTACTTTCTGCAGTTCGGATGGAGCTGACTTTACTAAAATCCCGATTTTAAATCTAATGTGGAATAAATAGCAGTACCATGCAATTTCTATAGAAGTTCTTCTAGTGTCTGTGGGCGATCTGTTTCATTAATAATAATGTCGTTAACATGACGAGAATCAAGTAAGAGGCGAAGTGAGCCGTCCTTTTTCTTAACAATATGGACCGGGTTTATGTACGGACTAACTGCCGGTTCAAATACCTTGGTCAAGTATAGCTTGCAATTCTTCCTTGACTTGTTCTCTGTGGATCTGGCAATATCATAGGATAGGATAATGTTTGATTTAAACGTATCGTGCTGTTTAACTTGAAATTCATACGTAAAACCGGACATAGTACCAGGGATGTTGTCAAAAACTAGAGCTTCTTGTAAAAGAATTTTGCGTAGCTCTGTACGTTCACCATCTGTATTTGCGTTGCTCTGTTTTAATTTGTCAGAAATCATTTGCATAACGTCGTAGTCGGCTTCATCTGGTGTATTGTAGTTGTGTACATACGTAACTGTGAGCAATGTGGAATGACAGTCTATGTTACGCGATGTAGAAATGACCTGGGTTCGATGAATTGCCTGTTCTTCTGCTGGTAAAGCGTGCTGAAATTCTAGTGCCAGTTGTACCTTTTCATCCTTTAACATCAAATAGGAATTTCGAAAGTCAATAATTGCGTCATGTTGCACCAAAAAAATTCGTACCTAAAATAACGTCTGCTGTCAATAAGGGAACAATCCAAAAATTTATATAGAACGTATGACCTGCAATACCAAATGATAAGTGTGTCTGTAATTTTACATCTACTCCTTTACCAGATACTGTTCCTTTTACTTTAGTTTTGCCTAATGGCTATGTGTTCTCTTTGTTACATTCGTTGAAAGTTTCTTCATTTATAAGTGGCATAGGTGTTCCAGAATTTATTACTGCTGAAAATGTGGATGATCCAATCTTTACTTCAATGACAGGGTGGGAAATGGTTTTTTGTATAACTGGTTTTTCATGTAAAAGTGTGTCTCGGATGTCGTCTAAAGTAATAACATTTTCGTGAACAAGATTCTGTGTATCAAAAGTATTGTTTACGTTGCTGGAAGATGCAACCTGTACTGTATCTAGTCAAATTCTTTCTGACGTGCTGTTATATGCAGGAGGATGCTGTGGCATTTCGACTATTTGTAGTGTTCTGTTATTTCGTCCGGACGTATTACGTTGGGGATGATACCGACAGTCTGGTTCATTCATGATAATCTGTGGTTGTGGATGATTCTGCTGCTGATAAACCCTACTGTTATTAACTGTGCGCTGAGAACCGTGCCCCATTACTTTTACCTCTGTCATAATAGTCATTACTATACGGCGCGTTGCGATAGGAGTTGAAATGATGTGTCTTCTGTACGTAGTGATTTCCTTCTTGCTGTGCGTTACTATTTGGCGGAGCCGATGCTGTATGTGTAGGCGGCGAAACATTAAATCTTGGTTGACCTTGCACATTAAATTGTTGGTTAGGTATGATAACCGATTGGTTTTGTTGTTGTTGTGGGGAAAACCCTCTATTGTTGCCTAAATGTGTTTGCTGTTGCTGGTAATTCTGACGAAACTGGTAATTAAAATTTTGTCTGTTATTAAAGTTCTGGTGGTTGTCATTCCTGGAGCGTCTATCATCTTTGCTATTAAAATAGCGTGGCTAATCGTAATTACTGTATGCTTGTTGGCCTTGGTTACGTTGTGAAAAATTTTTGTTTATGAAGGAATAATCTGGTTTCTGAACTGCCAAAAGCCGTAGCAGATCTCTACATGCCGAAATATTTTCTTTCTGCTGTCCTGTTAAAAGTGACACTCTTAATGATCGTGGTAGTTTTGAAACACATAATTGGATGAGTGCTGACTCACTGTATGGCTCACATAAATATTGGTTTTGTTGTACCATGTTTTGAGAAAATGACAGTGGAAAAATTTGAGTTCTCATATGAAACTTCCTGGCAAAATAACTGTGTGCCGGGCCGAGACTCGACCTGGGGACCGTACGAGTCTCCGTCAGGCAAACAGTTTTAATCTGCCAGGAAGTTTCATATCAGCGCACACTACACTGCAGAGTGAAAATCTCAATCTCAAGTTCTCATAATTCGGTAAGCTAATTAACTGATTCTTGATTCCGCGCTGTGTCGTCTTCGACCAATAAGCTGACAGAAAAGCATTCTGAAATTCTTCTACTAAGTAACATTGTCATCTCGATCGGTCTCATACTAGTTGCCGGTTCGCCTTCCCAAAAACTGCAAATAAATTCAAGTTTGTGTGTTACGGGCCAAGTTGGTGGAAAAGCAAAACCAAATTGTTGTATCCATTCCAAGGGGTGAATCTGCGTTCTATCATTTTTAAATACCTTAAATTTCCTAACGGATAGAAAGTGCTTGTAATCAAAATTATCATCTCTGAATGTCTGAGCAGGTTCAGGATTGTATGAGAATGTATTTGTCTGTGTCTGTGCGGAATCTAAGTCACGTATTCTGTAAATTACCTAAGTTGTACTCTCTGTGTGAGGGTGACAAATGTTCAGAATGTGGCGTATGCTGTGACGTGTTAGAGGCTGGAACATTTTTCATTTCCGTCACTTCTTGCTGCACCGAGCAAGGTGGCGCAGTGGTTAGACACTGGACTCGCATTCGGGAGGACGACGGTTCAATCCCGCGTCCGGCCATCCCGATTTAGGTTTTCCGTGATTTCCCGAAATCGCTCCAGGCAAATGCCGGGATGGTTCTCTTCAAAGGGCACGGCCGACGTCCTTCCCCGTCCTTCCCTAATCCGATGAGACCGATGACCTCGCTGTCTGGTCTCCTTCCCCAAAACAAACCAACCCACTTCTTGCGCTAAAGATGACAATTTTCTACGTAATGTATTGTTGGACGTACCTATCTCATTGATTGCTGTATATTTTGGAATTCGGGTGTTTGATTGAACGAAACTGGTGACGTATCGTCTGATTTGGTGTCAGTGTTATTTTCGATAACGTCAATACGACTGGCCAATTCATCAAATTTTTCAGTCAGTGCTTTTACCTGATCGTCATTTTTAGTGTCACAAGCATTAATTTGTTTTTGCATTTTCCGTGTGGTTTTGTTTAATTTCTTAACGTCTGCCTTAATGGCATCGGGATCCTGTATTAATTCCAATTGTTCTTGCAGCGTGTGCGCTCCACTTGTGGGAGTGACACACGGTGGTACGGGCCGATATGGCAACAGGCGACCGTCGAAAACATCGCAAAAGCAAGTGCCGGAAGGAACGACAATTCACGAGAGCACTCGTCAACAGCCCAGTACTACCCTCCATGTCGAAGAGTAAACTGCGACTCCCATAAGTCTGCCGGTCACTGTCTGAAAGTCTACTGTGTATTTATCTACCAAAGTCTGAAAATTAGTGTCTGTTTTTGTCTTTAGATCGGAGATTTCATCATGCAATTCAGTGTTCAACTGTTTGATAGTACTTATTTCGTCTGATTCTGTAGCAATGTTGGTGTCAACGTATGGTTTTGCTTTCGTAAACAACTTAAGCTTGTCTTCCTGTCTCTGAGTACTAATTGTTTCCATGACTTGTTTCTTTACTTTGTTCTGTTCCTGCATGCATTTACGGTAACGCGTTTCACTGTTTTGTAGTTGGAGATTAAAACGTTCGTCAAATTTGGCTGTTCTGTTGTTCAAATTTCTTGTCGACTTTCGCATCCAGAGTGCGTGAAATTTGTGGCTGCATGTGTATTGCGAATCTCTTCACTACTATTCCTAGCACAAGCCTTAATTTCCTCGCGTAACTGTTCTTTAGTACTGTGACATTGCACGGCAACGGCTCTAATTTGTTCATTAATCAGTTTAAAGTTCTCATTAGTTTGTTTGATCGACCTATCGTGTTTTTCATTAAGTTGTAGCAATACAGCCATAACTTGATCCATGCCAAAATTAGCGACTCTATTCTCTGTGCTGTGTGATGGTGTATCTGCATTTGCCACGTTTTGTGTTACCATTAGGTCATTGTTTGATTAACGAAAAGGTTTGCTAATGGGATGTGCACTGTTGGCCACTACATCGGAATCAAATAAATCTGACGTATTTTGAGTACCGGTACTTTGTACATCTTCTTTAGAAACATTTATCTGTTCACTGTGTAAATTTCGCAAAGCAGGTGTGTGAAGCTGGGCAGCATTCATTGTAACGGACCATGCCGCGTAATCAATTGTCGTTAAATTTAGTGTGGACATAATTGAATTTGTTTGCTCATCATTTAGATTAGAATCATTACTGGGGTTCGGCACGCACTGATTATCTGTAATTGAAGAATTATCATTATGACACTGAGTGTCGCTAGTATTATCAGTCAAATTATTCAAGTCGGCTTTTTCACTCATTACGCATCGCGATGTACTGTTAGCAGTTTTTCCCGGCATTTTTCACAAGTCAAAGTAAAAATGGAACAAATACAGTAACAACAAGGAGTAGTAATTGCCGATAATCTGTGAAAGAAGGAGTGACAAATTAGTGAATGCGTTGCGCCTGATGCAAACTACATTTAACATTAAATAAATAAGAGCAGATATATAACAGACAACTTCTAAGAAATTATCAAAAGAAAATACGATCCTTGCCGCCTGTCGCCAAGTGTAACCTCCCAACAGGTTTTTATTTCCGTAACCTCGCAATAATAATGTGACTATCCTATTTAAAATGTGACTCGTATATAACCTTATATGAATCTAAACTGGTAAATCTTGACATCAGCAATGCTGCGTCATGGCCCTGAAAAGTCATTCTGAATAAACTGAAGATTCTTACCGCAACGAAGTAGCCGGATAACGCGTATATATCCGCTCCTATAAGAAATTTTTCTGGCACAGCCCAGTGCAATGCTGGCCACTAGATTTTGTTATGTATGAAAAACAACTGATTTTATTTACGATAATTGGCATGACTATGGATAGGAGAAATTAGTAAAAGACTTTAAATTCAGATGAATGACTGTCAAAAGTTATCTTTATAAGAAAAATTATTATTGACAAATTATTGGAAAATATTTACACTTGCCTTTGATATAACAATAGTACAAAATGAGTTGTGGCAAATTACATATGCGCGCGGCAATAAATAATAATAATTTTGCTTTTACCTTACACTACATCGCTCAAGCACCGCCATCGTTCTCCACGACCGGCCTTTGTAATTGCATACAGAACACAAGTGCTCTCTGTGAGCTATACTAGTAGACAACTGCTCTCTACGAGCGACCTGACCCAACCGCCCGGATGCGAGCTACTACCACTGCTGCTGCCGACACTGCTCTCTGGTCTGCGAATCTACTGTAGCATACATATTGCAGACAGCGCGTGAGCAACCCATCGAAGTTACATCTGCTCGAGTGCGCTAGCAATAAATTTCTTAGTCATGGACCTCTTACAGATGTGAATAAGGAGTACGTTTACTGGGGAGTAAAAACGCCCTACTTAGTTTCTGCCCAACGTTATCTTCTTTGAGATGAGATTCAGGAAGATCACCATTTTCTATCCCACTATCACTTACCTCAATATGTGGCATTTTGACGTTCGTGTGGTGACTGAAAGGAGGAACCAGGTTATGATCTTGAGCGCTGACACAGTTTCGGAAGACCAAATTCAGCACTATGGCGTTCTATCATTTGCCGTTTTGGAACTGGTATCGTCGCTGAGCGATTGAATAAATGATTTCAATTGGCTTAAGGATTTTGTAAGATCAAAACTTCTCAGAGGTTTTAGGCAGATAGTGCAGGAAATTTCACTTTCCAGTTCACTGAACTGTTCTCGCATTGCTTACCTTGATGATGTTTCGTTTGTGGGGCGCTCAACTGCGCGGTCATCAACGCCCGTATAGAGTCCCAATTGTTTTCATAGTCCTATTTCTTACACAGTCTGATCTAGCCACTGTCACGAATGATGATGATGGTGATGAAAGGATGAAGAGAACACAGACACCCAGTCCCCGGGAAGAGAAAACCGCCAGCCCGGCCAGGAATCGAACCCGGGACCCCTTGAACGAGAAGCAGCAACGCTAGCCACTAGATCTCGAGCTGCGGACACACTGCATGCATACCATGTTTGTCCCACTTTAGATACCTACTTTCAC
Source organism: Schistocerca nitens (assembly GCF_023898315.1). NCBI lineage: Eukaryota > Metazoa > Arthropoda > Insecta > Orthoptera > Acrididae > Schistocerca > Schistocerca nitens. The sequence continues at coordinate 292,149,129 of NC_064619.1, forward strand.
CCCGATCATTTCACATTCCGATTCTGTAACAATCTCACGGGAAATTATCGAGTTCTTCACAGCAACACATACGCCGATACTATTATCATCAAGTCTATCCTTGCATTGTAAGAGGGGTACGGAGCTAAGACACGTCACCCTAATTACATCCAGAATGAATAAATATATCGGGGTGAGGTTGTCGCCAAGTTACAGAGGACAATATGGGGAGCTTCCTGATGTTACCAAGTAATTTTTATTGTTTTGAGGCGCCGAAATGCGACAATGGTTTTTTTTCTAATGGAATTATATACTTTTTTCTAAGAGAATTCCAGCGACATAACATATATAGAACCTGACTGAACACTATCCAGATGGTAGCGCCGCGAACCTGTGTCTCGCAGTTAGGGCAAGATGATCCACAAACGTCTGCCCTATTACACTAAATGTAAGCTAACACGTAAATCGGGTGAGAGGAGGTCTTTGTGTTTACCTGTGCAGCTGATGGCCTTCATTCTGTGTTCTGTACTTGTAGCTATCAGATAACTTGCTCGTAAAGCTACTGAGAGATTCACAATGTATACGACAGTCAAAAAAGTATGTATCGTTTACGGCGAACGGTGGCAAACTAAAAGAGCAGCGGTGCGGTTGTATGCCGAAGAGTATCCAGGTCGTGTCAAGTACTCACCATCTGTCTTTGTAAAAATTATAAAACAAATACCAGAAACTTGAAGTGTGGAGAATGAAACACGCCAAGGAAAGAGAAGAGCAACTGTGAAAGAAATCAAACTGACATCGTAGCAGCAGTAACACGCGACGCAAATGTCTAGGGAGTGTGAGAGGGATCAATCAAAAGAGCGTTCTGCGAACACCACATTCCGTCGTATTTCTTCCTCTTCACATTTTGTTCTACCTACAGATTCGTCGCAGTGACCTCTAAACCTGGTTGCAGTTATCTGCAGCTTCACGTCAATGACTTCCAAGACTGGTTACAGTTCTCGGAATGCTATCTACGAAAAGTGCAACGTGATGCGGCATATCTACACAAAATTTTGTTTAAGGAAGAAGTTTAGTTTGGACAAGAAGAGAATAGAGCCTTCGAAATGTGGTGCCACACAAGAATGCTGAAGATTAGATGGGTAGATCACATAATTAATGAGGAGGTATTGAATAGGATTGGGGAGAAGAGAAGTTTGTGGCACAACTTGACTAGAAGAAAGGATCGGTTGATAGGACATGTTCTGAGGCATCAAGGGATCACCAATTTAGTATCGGAGGGCAGCGTGGAGGGTAAAAATCGTAGAGGGAGACCAAGAGATGAATACACTAAGCAGATTCAGAAGGATGTAGGCTGCAGTAGGTACCGGGAGATTAAGCAGCTTGCACAGGATAGAGTAGAATGGAGAGCTGCATCAAACCAGTCTCAGGACTGAAGACCGCAACAACAACAAGGAAGAATCATCGTTTACAAACCATGAAGAAATCAGTCTTCGCAGTGTTCACTCATTTTCAGTTGAAAATCCACTTTCACTCAAACAAGCGATTAACAACAACGCTCTTGGTCTATTAATGTTTGGTGAGAATTTTTCAAGGCCCTCGTCATTGGTTCCCGTTTTATTGAATGCCATCTAAATACACTCAGATATCTCAAGATCCTAAGATTTGCTACTCCCTCAGTTATTGCGAAACATCCCACTGGACATATGGCAATCACTTTTGTACCACATGATGGCTGCGCCTCCCATTCCACACATGTAATAACAGGCCTTCTTCCAGAATGAGATTTTCACTCTGCAGCGGAGTGTGCGCTGATTTGAACCTTCCTGGCAGATTTAAACTGTGTGCCGGACCGTGTTCGAGTCTCGGTCCGGCACACAGTTTTAATCTGCCAGGAAGTTTCAACAGGCCTGCTTAAGAGAACACATGGAGAGCCCTGGAACGGCTGTTCAGGAAAAACAAATTGGTCTGCACACTGACCAAACGTAACACTATAATACGTTTCCTATGTGAAAGTTAAAACAAGAGATCTACTAGGAACCATCGACGACTTCCGAAGACATTAAATGCCTTATAACAGGGGCCTATGCTGCCGTTAACTCAAGATGAAATTAAACATTCAGCATGTTTCTCCAAAATCGCTTTATAGCGTGTACATTTTAAGCACATTGCACGACAGCCGTGATAATAAACACACGAAACGTACTTGCAGTTCATGTTTGCTTACATATGGTATGTTAGGGTACACGTTTGTAGAACCCCTTCTCCAGACGAAGGGACAGTTGTTTGCGGCGCTGTTTTCGTTACTATTTGCTCAAGCCCCGTACGAAATTTTCAAATGTGTGTGAAATCTTAAGGGATGTAACTGCTAAGGTCATCAGTCCCTAAGCTTACACACTACTTAACCTAAATTATCCTAAGGACAAACACAGACACCCATGGCCGAGGGAGGACTCGAACATCCGCCGGGACCAGCCGCACGTTCCGTGACTACAGCGCCCCGTACGTGTTATGTCATTGAAGTTCTCTTAGAAGCTTCTCATAAATGCCCCAGAAAAAGTATATATTTCCGTTATAAAAAACAGAGAGTGCTTTAAGACGTAGCTGCAGGTAGTGCGATAATATGTTTTATATGCACGGAAAAAGCAACCAGACGCTGAATTTGTCCAGTGGTTCCAGGTGGTATAAACTGCAAAATCACACTTTTCAAGCGGGATAGTTCGCTCTAAAGGAAAGTGGTTTTTATACGCAGACCAGGAATCAAGCAAAAGCAAGCTATTGTGACTAGCTACTGACCAAAAGCAGAGTTCATTTTTATAGCTTCTGTTCTCTTATGCCCATTTTCCCACTCTCGCTTGCTGTCAGGTGAACATTCCCTACTGCCCTTACAAGATCACACCCACGAGAAATAATTCTAGGGAACAGGGCATTTCCAACTTCTCGCAGTACAATAAGTAACTTTCCAGCTAGTTTATCATCCACATTAACAGTCGGCATAATTGTATACGAGTGCATTTAGGCATTGATGTTAGTTGATCTTGATACAACTCTGTTGGTAATTCTAGTTTCCGGGGTTCCTTTCACTTGCATTTCCGCTTCAAATCCCGACTGGTCGGAGTCCTTATTGAATGACGGGATAAGTTTGTATATCTCCTCTACAAATTTTCGAGCCAATTCCGCAGTTTGATGTGCATCGGCAAGTTGTTGCTTTGTTTGAAATTTCGTTATCTTACGTCTCCAATTCTGTAGTGCTGTTTAAACTGATGTAACCATCCACGGCATCGCTTGAAATTACTGTAATCTATGCCACGCACAATTGCATGTGTATAACGTAGTAGGTCATATAATGCACATTTTGTAAACTGTATCGATCATTCTTGAAACGCGCAGACACCATCCACTACACGGTCGTGTTGCTGCTGACTTATCATAAATCTGTTCATATTTTTTTTTTTTTACTGTGCTAAGGATTATTTTCCATTTACGAAATTATGTTTAGTACCCGCTCCTTGAACAACGATTTGTAAGTAGGCTGTTTAGGTTTTTATGTTGGTAACGTCACGTAGCGCTCTGTATGAAAATCACTGGTTGTGCTGTGTGCAGTCTGTGGCTGGTTGGCACTGTTGGAATATTCGCTATTGTAGTGCTGGGCAGTTGGATGTGATCAGCGCGTAGCGTTGCACAGTTGGAGGTGAGCCGCCAGCAGTGATGGATGTGGGGAGACAGATGGCAGAATTTTGAGATCGAACGATCTGGACGTGTGTCCATCAGAAAGAGTAAATTTGTAATATTGGATATCATGAACTGATATATATATATATATATATATATATATATATATATATATATATATATATATGATGACTTTTAAACATTATTAAGGTAAATACATTGTTTGATCTCTATCAAAATCTTTCATTTGCTAACTATGCCTATCAGTAGTTAGTGCCTTCTGTAGTTAGAATCTTTTATTTAGCTGGCAGTATTGGCGCTCCCTGTATTGCAGTAGTTCGAGTAACGAAGATTTTTGTGAGGTAAGTGATTCATGAAAGGTATAGGGTATTGTTAGTCAGGGCCATTCTTTTGTAGGAATTATTGAAAGTCATATTGCGTTGCGCTAAAAATATTGTGTCAGTTTCGTTTTGATCAGAATAAGTAAAGAGCGAAATGTCTGAGTACGTTCAGTTCAGCTCAGGTGTTTGAAAAACAAATAACGTAGAGGTTTTCCAGCACAGTAAAATATAAATTTCCAAAAGGGGACGTTTCAGATTGACCTTTGTTACGTTTCACTGGAGACGGGATTTGTGGCTACCTGTCCGGCAAGGATGATGAACTACGTGGCTCGAGACATCTCTCAACATTACTTCCACTTATTAAGCACGTATCGTTATTGTACATTGTGCGCATAGTCGAGCGTATACGACACTACAAATCCCGCTGACTCATCTTGCAGAAACGCAAATGTTTCATCTCCCACGTCTTTCTCGCTTTGCGAAATTCCTTGATGTCATTTCTGACGAAATGTCATCTTCGGCAAATGTCGTCGATATAATGCAGTGTTTACTTTGTTTATCGTTGCTACTAGCACTGTTTAAGTTACTCGTCGACTAAGCAGTTCAACTACGCTCCGTAGCCTCACGCTGTACTCACCATTGGATACCTCCAATCCCTCACCCTATTGCCATCAGTAAGCAGTATTGTAGTTGCATGGTAGATAATATGTGGGGCGTCAAATTGCGTGGACATCATTGACCTTTTGCGACATCGCACTCAAGGGGTTCCCTGTTAACTACATCTCTCTGTACATTCCTATCTGAATGTAGAATTTCATTGGTATTCATATCCGATTTCAATCAATTTTCTGTTCCTATAACTACTTGGATATTGTTACCTATACGTAATCCATAGCAGTTCTGGGACCTTGCCACGGACGCACCTGCAGTTTACCAACATTATATTGAAACAGATCTATTGAGAGTTTGTTGTTTGCATTTCTGGAATTTGTACATACTTTGGGTGCCAGACAAACACGTGGTTCCTGAAGAGGGTCAGCAGCCTTTTCAGCAGTTGCCGGGGCAACAATCTGGATGATTGACTGATCTGGCCTTGCAACACTAACCAAAACGGCCTTGCTGTGCTGGTACTGCGAACGGCTCAAAGCAAGGGGAAACTACAGCCGTAATTTTTCCCAAGGTCATGTAGCTTTACTGTATGGTTAAATGATGATGGCGTCCTTTTGGGCAAAATATTCCGGAGGTAAAATAGTCCCCCATTCGGATCTCCGGGCGAGGAATACTCAAGAGGAGGTCGTTATCAGGAGAACGAAAACTGGCGTTCTACGGATCGGAGCGTGGAACGTCAGATCCCTTAATCGGGCACGTAGGTTAGAAAATTTAAAAAGGGAACTGGATAGGTTAAAGTTAGATATAGTGGGAATTAGTGAAGTTCGGTGGCAGGAGGAACAAGACTTTTGGTCAGGTGAATACAGGGTTGTAAATACAGAATCAAATAGGGGTAATGCAGGAGTAGGTTTAATAATGAATAAAAAATAGGAGTGCGGCAAAGCTACTACAAACAGCATAGTGAACGCATTATTGTGGCCAAGATAGACACGAAGCCCATTCCTACTACAGTATTACAAGTTTATATGCCAACTAGCTCTGCAGATGATGACGAAATTGATGAAATGTATGATGAGATAAAAGAAATTATTCAGATTGTGAAGGGAGACGAAAATTTAATAGTCATGGGTGACTGGAATTCGAGGGTAGGAGAAGGGAGAGAAGGAAACATAGTGGGTGAATATGGATTGGGGGAGAGAAATGAAAGAGGAAGCCGTCTGGTAGAATTTTGCACAGAGCATAACTTAATGATAGCTAACACTTGGTTCAAGAATCATAAAAGAAAGTTGTATACATGGAAGAATCCTGGAGATACTAGAAGGTATCAGATAGATTATATAATGGTAAGACAGAGATTTAGGAACCCGCTTTTAAATTTTAGGCATTTCCAGGGACAGATGTGGACTCTGACCACAATCTATTGGTTATGATCTGTAGATTAAAACTGAAGAAACTGCAAAAAGGTTGGAATTTAAGGAGATGGGACCAGGATAAACTGACTAAACCAGAGGTTGTATAGAGTTTCAGGGAGAGCATAAGGGAACAATTGACAGGAATTGGGGAAAGAAACACAGTAGAAGAAGAATGGGTAACTTTGAGAGATGAAGTAGTGAAGGCAGCAGAGGATCAAGTAGGTAAAAAGACGAGGGCTAGTAGCAATCCTTGGGTAACAGAGGAAATATTGAATTTAATTTATGAAAGGAGAAAGTATAAAACCGCAGTAAATGAAGCAGGCGAAAGAGAATACAAACGTCTCAAAAATGAGATCGACAGGAAGTGCAAAATGGCTAGGCAGGGATGGCTAGAGGACAAATGTAAGGATGTAGAGGCTTATCTCACTAGGCGTAAGATAGATACTGCCTACAGGAAAATTAAAGAGACCTTTGGAGAGAAGAGAACCACTTGTATGAATATCAAGAGCTCCGATGGAAACCCAGTTCTAAGTAAAGAAGGGAAGGCAGAAAGGTGGAAGGAGTATATAGAGGGTCTATACAAGGGCGATCTACTTGAGGACAATATTGTGGAAATGGAAGAGGATGTAGATGAAGATGAAATGGGAGATATGATACTGCGTGAAGAGTTTGACAGAGCACTGAAAGACCTGAGTCGAAACAAGGCCCCGGGAGTAGACAACATTCCATTGGAACTACTGACGGCCTTGGGAGAGCCAGTCCTGACAAAACTTTACCATCTGGTGAGCAAGATGTATGAGACAGGCGAAATACCCCCAGACTTCAAGAAGAATATAATAATTCCAATCCCAAAGAAAGCAGGTGTTGACAGATGTGAAAATTACCGAACTATCAGTTTAATAAGTCACAGCTGCAAAATACTAACGCGACTTCTTTACAGACGAATGGAAAAACTGGTAGAAGCGGACCTCGGGGAAGACCACTTTGGATTCCGTAGAAATGTTGGAACACGTGAGGCAATACTAACCTTACGACTTATCTTAGAAGAAAGATTAAGGAAAGGCAAACCTACGTTTCTAGCATTTGTAGACTTAGAGAAAGCTTTTGACAACGTTAACTGGAATACTCTCTTTCAAATTCTGAAGGTGGCAGGGGTAAAATACAGGGAGCGAAAGGCTATTTACAATTTGTACAGAAACCAGATGGCAGTTATAAGAGTCGAGGGGCATGAAAGGGAAGCAGTGGTTGGGAAAGGAGTGAGACAGGGTTGTAGCCTCTCCCCGATGTTATTCAATCTGTATATTGAGCAAGCAGTAAAGGAAACAAAAGAAAAGTTCGGAGTAGGTATTAAAATCCATGGAGAAGAAATAAAAACTTTGAGGTTCGCCGATGACATTGTTATTCTGTCAGAGACAGCAAAGGACTTGGAAGAGCAGTTGAACGGAATAGTGTCTTGAAAGGAGAATGTAAGATCAACATCAACAAAAGCAAAACGAGGATAATGGAATGTAGTCGAACTTAGTCGGGTGATGCTGAGGGAATTAGATTTGGAAATGAGACACTTAAAGTAGTAAAGGAGTTTTGCTCTTTGGGGAGCAAAATAACTGATGATGGTCGAAGTAGACAGGATATAAAATGTAGACTGGCAATGGCAAGGAAAGCGTTTCTGAAGAAGAGAAATTTGTTAACATCGAGTATAGATTTAAGTGTCAGGAAGTCGTTTCTGAAAGTATTTGTATGGAGTGTAGCCATGTATGGAAGTGAAACATGGACGATAAATAGTATAGACAAGAAGAGAATAGAAGCTTTCGAAATGTGGTGCTACAGAAGAATGCTGAAGATGGGTAGATCACATAACTAATGAGAAGGTATTGAATAGAATTGGGGAGAGGAGGAGTTTGTGGCACAACTTGACAAGAAGAAGGGACCGGTTGGTAGGACATGTTCTAAGGAATCAAGGGATCTCAAATTTAGCATTGGAAGGCAGCGTGGAGGGTAAAAATCGTAGAGGGAGACCAAGAGATGAATACACTAAGCAGATTCAGAAGGATGTAGGTTGCAGTAAGTACTGGGAGATGAAGAAGCTTGCACAGGATAGAGTAGCATGGAGAGCTGCATCGAACCAGTCTCAGGACTGAAGACAACAACAACAACATTGGGAGTCTCACACGCTAAGCGACGATTTTGAATTGCTTATTATTCGCGCACAGCCTTTGGTCAGAGTAGCTGTGTCGCTGGAAGACGTGCTTGTTTTGTCGTCGCTGCTTGGCAGGAGCGCGAGAGTTATATCGTTGGAAGAGTAGTGAGACAGTCGCCGAGGAGTAGACACGTGGCAGTGTTGACCTAACGTTGAGTGCATCTGTGTTTAAGTAAACTGATTTGTGTTTTAATATTGTGAAACAGAGAAGAAAGATTCGATTAGTGTTTTATTATGAAATAAGATGTAATGAGATTAGAGAAGCATATGAAGAGTAATGATGAAGGTAATATTTTTTAGCTGCATTGCAGTCGCGCGCAGTTTGGAACCATTGTTGAATGAAGTATGCATATCAGGGACTTTAGAATTTTCATTAAAGATTGAGTAATTTTTACTGTAAAGTGTTTTTCATGTTTATTAATTATTTGTCTAACGTTTGTGAGAGCACAGGACAATCAGCCTCATTTCACATGCAGCCAAAGTGATGTTAAGAATAATTAATAAAAGACTTGAAAAAGTAATAGAGGAGAATCTCGGCGAGGAGCAGTTTGGCTTTAGACGGAATACGGGCACCAGAGATGCAATAGGGCTCCTACGAATCTTGGGAGAAAGGTTTATTGAAAAAGGAAGAGACCTATATATGTGCTTCATCGATTTAGAAAAGGCATTTGACAACGTGGTTTGGGACAAGCTGGCGACTATTATGAGGGAAAAGAGAGTGGACTGGAAAACCAGAAGACTTATAAACTCATTATACCTTAACCAAAAAGTTTCAGTTAAAGTGAATGGAGAAAGTACAAACTGGATCAGACTAGGGAAAGGAGTAAGACAAGGATGCTGTTTATCACCTACTCTTTTCAACCTGTACTTGGAAAATATGATTGACCAATGCTCATTAGATGACAAAGGAGTAGAAATTGGAGGAAGAAGAGTAGGATGCTTGAGATTTGCTGATGACATGGTCCTTCTAGCCACAGGGGAAAGAGAATTACAGGATTTGGTGGACACCATTGCAACTAACGGAAAAAAATATGGAATGAAAATTAACACAAATAAAACAAAAGTATTGGCAATAGGAGGAAATAAGGAAATAAAAATTGTGCTGAATGGAGAAACACTTGAACAGGTGCAAAATTTTAAGTATCTTGGAAGCAGGATAGACACCGACTGGAAGTGCACCACAGAAATTAAAACAAGGATAGCAATGGCAAAAGAGGCGTTTTATAAGAAAAGGAGAATCTTCTGCAGCGGTCTGGACAGAGAACTCAGAAAGAGACTCATAAAATGTCTTGTATGGAGTGTTCTTCTATATGGCGCTGAAACATGGACTATGAGGAAAAAAGACAGAGAAAGGCTGGAGGCTTTTGAGATCTGGACATGGCGGAAGATGGAAAGAATAAGTTGGATGGACAGAGTAAAAAATGAAGAGGTACTGAGAAGAGTGAGAGAGAAAAGACAGTTACTAGATGTAATAAAGAGAAGAAAAAGAAATTGGATTGGGCATATATTAAGAAAGAATGACGGACTGATAAAAACAGTTTTAGAAGGTTATGTTGAAGGGAAAAGGAAGCGAGGAAGGAAGAAATTCCAGATACTGGATGACATGATGGACGGTACAACTTACAGCAGCCTTAAGAAGGAAGCAATGGATCGCAGAAAATGGAGAGGCAAATGACCTGCTAATATAGCGGATAACTGATAATGATGATGATGTGAGAGTAAGAGTTTGCTATCAGTGTTGCGCTTTGTCAGTGTTAATGAGTGTTGTAACATGAATTTCATACATGAAATAATATATCAGATAATTTAAAAACAATTTGTTAAATAAATATTTCACCTGAGAGCATTCTCCACATTCTCGATCCAAGCCATTTTTGTTTAAAGTGTGTCGCACTCAATGAATGTATAAAATAGCTTACTTGTTGTCTGGCCCATTGCTCTAAGCTCTCAGCAACTGCGACTAGAAATTTGTAGCTGGCGCCCAGTGAACAGCATGCACCGCGTTTCCAAGCAATTATATTATTGGAACTTTAATTGTGACAACTATTTATTTACTAGCTCGTACAAAATAGATATGTGTTTCAAAGTTTTACTGACCTTCCAAGTAGTCACCAGCATTGTGTATAACCCGTTGCCAGCGATGTGGAAGTGGTAGTATACTCTTAGCAGTGCCAGCTGTGTTGCCAGTTCGACCGGCGCGGTCTACTGCCCGACGAATTTGTGGCAGTTCGGAAGCGAATGCCGTGAAGTGTTGAAATCGAGTGGAACTCACGAGGGCTTAAGTCAGGGGAGTGCAGTAGGTAGGATAGCACTTAGCAGCCCCATCAGTCAAACATATCAGTAACAGCTTGCACTGTACGTGTTTGAGCATTGTCCTGTAAAATGATCTCATGTACACCTACATCTACATGATTACTCTGTTATTCACAATAAAGTGCCTGGCAGAGGGTTCAATGAACCACCTTCAAGCTATCTCTCTACTGTTCCACTCTGGAAAGGCGCGCGGGAAAAACGAGCACTTAAATTTTTCTTTGATAGCCCTGATTTCTCTTATTTTATAGTGATCATTTCTCCCTATGTAGGTGGGTGTCAACAGAATGTTTCGCAGTCGGAGGAGAAAATTGGTGTCTGAAATTTCATGAGAAGATCCCGTCGCAACGAAAAACGCCTTTGTTTTAATAATTGCCACTCCAATTCACGTATTATGTCTGTGGCACTATCTCCCCAACTTCGCGATAATACAAAACGAGCTGCCCTTCTTTGTACTTTTTCGATGTCATCCGTCAGTCCCACCTGATGCGGATCCCACACCGCACAGCAGTACTGCAGAATAGGGCGGACACGGTTGGTGTAAGCAGTCTCTTTAGTAGACCTGTTGCACCTTCTAAGTGTTCTGCCAATTAATCGTTCCACCCACAACATTATCTATGTGATCGTTCCAGTTTAGGGTATTTGTAATTGTAATCCCTAAGTATTTAGTTGAATTTACAGCCTTCACATTTGTGACTTGTCGCGTAATCGAAATTTAGCGGATTTCTTTTACTACTCATGTGAATAACTTCACACTTTTCTTTATTCAGGGTCAATTGCCACTTTTCGCAGCAAACAGATATATTATGTAAATCATTTTGCAGTTATTAATTTTGGTCATCTGATGTCTTTACAATACGGTAAATGATAGCATCATCTGCAAATAATCTAAGACGGCTACTGAGATTGTCTCCTACGCCGTCAATATAGATCAGGAGCAATAGAGGGCCTATAACACTTCCTTGGGGAACGTCGGATATTATTTCTGTTTTACTCGATGACTTTCCGTCTATTACTACGAACTGTGACCTTTCTGATAGGAAATCACGAATACATTCGCACAACAGAAGCGATATTCCATAGGCAGGCAGTTTAGTTAGAAGACGCTTGTGAGGAACGGTGTCGGAAGCCTTCTGGAAATCTAATAATATGGAATCAATTTGACATCCCCTGTCGATAGCACTTATTACTTCGTGAGTATAAAGAGCTAGTTGTGTTTCACAAGAACGATATTTTCTGAATCCATGCGGACTGTCAATAAATCGTTTTCTTCTAGGTACTTCATAATTTTCGAATCCAGGATATGTTCCAAAACCCTACTGCGAATCGACGTTAGTGATATGGGCCTGTAATTCAACTGATTACTCCTACTTCCCTTTCTGGGTATTGGTGTGACCTGAGCGCCAATTTCCAGTCTTCAGGTGCGGATCTTTCTGTGAGCGAGCGGTTGTATATAATTACTAAATATGGAGCTACTGTATCAGCATACTCTGAAAGCAGCGTGACTGGTATACAATCAGAACCGGAAGCCCTGCTTTTATTAAGTGATTTAAGCTGTTTCGCGACACCGAGGATATCTATTTCTATGTTTCTCATCTTAGGTAGTTTTTCTTGATTGGAATTCAGGAATATTTACTTCGTCTTCTTTGGCGAAGGAGTTTCGGAAAATCGTGTTTAATAACTCTGCGTTAGTTGCACTGGCATCAGTGACTTCGCCGTTGTTACCGCACAGTGAAAGTACTGATTGCGTCTTGCCACTGATATGCTTTATGAATGACCAGAAACTTTGGGTTTTCTGCCAGATGTAGAGCCAAAGTTTCGTTGTGGAAATTACAGAAAGCATCTCGCATTGAAGTACGCACTATATTTCGAACTTCTGCAAAACTTTGCCAGTCTTGGGAATTTTGGGTTAGGTCCTGCAGAAACTGTCATCACTTTTGTCTCTACGCTGTTCATTTTTGGAACACAACCTACGACGAGCTTAGAGACAGAAGTGGTGACACTTTCTGCAGAACCTTATCATCATTTTGCAGGACAATGCTGAAGCACGTACAGTGAAAGCTGTTACTGATTCGTTTGACTGATGGGGCTGCTAAGTGCTATCCCACCTACTGCACTCCCCTGACTTAAGCCCTCGTGAGTCCAACTCGATTTCTAAACTGAAGGAAACATTTCATGGCATTCGCTTCAGAACTGCTAAAAATTCGTCGGGCAGTAGACCCGCTGCTCGAACTGTCAACAGAAGTGGCACTGGTAAGAGTATCCTACGACTTCCATATCGCTGGCAACGGGTTATACACAATGCTAGTGACTACTTTGAAGGTCAGTAAAATTTTGAAACACGTGTGGTATCTATTTTGTAAGAGCTGTAAATAAACAGTTGACACTATTAAAATTCCAACCCTCGTATTTTCATTTCAGGATCAGTTTACTACGAAAGTTATCAACCCTCAGTGACCATTTCATGAATAGTATTATTAAGCAGATTGTTTAATTAAGGCGATTAATAGTAAAGTTCAGGATTTAATCAGTGTGCATAACTTTAGGAAGATTATGGAACAGGGCCAAATTCGTGTTGCATCCTCGCAGGCAGTTATATTTGGTTTCCCTCGCACTTGGAAGTACACACAGTCACCCAAAACTAAACAGCAAAGTTACAACCAACCAGCCTATCTAATACGATTTCAAAACAAAACAAAAATAATTTTTAAATGAATCTTTCAATATTAATCTCTTGTATTTCGGATTTGCGAAGAAGCACGTTCTCTGAGACTGGTGTGGCTGATCTGTCATCAAATTCAGCAGGTAATTCATCAGTGTTCCCAAGGAGTGATTCCTTTAAATTAAACAAAAAAAATGTGGATGCCACACTTTCTCTGCTATCCTAATAACAGCTTCCTTTGTGAAGATCGGCTTGATCTGTTGAGGGCATGGGGAAACAGGACGAATGTGTTGTGGCTTCAAGGAGGGGTGGGCGGTCCTAAAATTCTACGAACGATAGAAGAGGCCGGAAAATGAGAATGTGAGATCGAGACAGAAATGTCTGAGACTGGTTTAGTCTCTCCACTAACCTTCGAACCAGAAGAAAGCGAACAATTGTAGGTACGATTGTGCAAATAGCGACGCACCCCGTGCGAGATTGTCTTCACCAATGTAGCCAACCGTCTAACTCAAAAAGAACTGTGGTTGGTCTCACAAATAAGGCAACGAGCGTCAGTCGTGCCGACATGAACTACTGTTTGCAGCCGGTTGCAAGTAGTGTGTTCAATAGTGGTCGGCAAAGCCTTCACTACACATCGGATGAGTCCTCTCGGCACGTATACCGAAAGCACACTTGCCTTCTTTTCCCCCGACCTCTCCTCTGTGGTCTTGCCAGGAAAATCGGACGCTGGCGCATCAGATGAGGCATCCCGTGCTGGGTCAGAAGTGTCATCAACATTGGGAACATCTTGTTTCCAAGACATAACGGGCCAGCTGTGAGGCCATTTCCCACTTTCGCCTTCCTCCCAATGATATACGAACCCACCACTGCCAAACACTCACCCATTATAGATATTTCTGATAAAAGGTCAGATGTTGGACATAGGATGAAGCAGTGATATCGGTATTACCATGGCATTCCAGCTGCACCAAAACCATTACAGCTTTCATCACTGGCATTACACCTTCACTGTAGTTGAACCCTTAATAACCGCAGCTTCCAGTTGTTTCTGGATAGCGTCCAGTTCGCCTTGTGTCCACACACAGTCGCATCCTTGTGTCTAGGCGACTTAAGTATTTACCAGTTATATCCGCACCTAAAAGGACATTATTTTATAAATTTCTGAACCGGCTCCGTGCATCACGGAGAAATTTAAAGGTACCAGTCACTGACGAGAAAAAATGGTTCAAATGGCTCTGAGCACTATGGGACTTAACATCTCGGGTCATCAGTCCCCTAGAACTTAGAACTACTTAAACCTAACTAACCTAAGAACATCACACACATCCATGCCCGAGGCAGGATTCGAACCTGCGACCGTAGCAGACGCGCGGTTCCGGACTGAGCGCCTAGAACCGCGGCCGGCCACTGACGAGAAGCTCTCGGGTTTCCAGCCGGGTAGTAATGGTAAAATACCGCTACGTTTCGAAGACTGTGATACGACAGTATTTTGACATTGCCATCCGTCTGGAAATACAAAAGCTTTTCATCAATAGTATGCATCGGGAAAGCCTATATTGATACATCACTAGTCACTGCTTTACATTGTGTAAGATAATCGACCTGTAGAATTCTTTTTGCATCCTATGAAAGCACCGGCCGTAATCATCCCAGAATACGAAATCTGTTTCGCCTTGTTTGGTGGAGGGCCATCGGTTTCGGCAGCGTCCTTTGTTTAGTGTTTCTGTTGAGAAGCGCTGGATTTCGCAGCAACAAAGTAGAATACAAAATCAGGCAGAAACGGTGCTAACATTAGTGAGAAATAATTTTTGGAATTGCTTTTGGACAGCTTCCAATAAACGTGGTACTTATATTTCACAAAGCCCCTACCATAGCTAACGCTTCACGTAAAGTGTAGTTCAGGCCTTCATCTGATATACCTCTGATGTCAGTTATTTCGCAAACATTTCATCAGTGACTGTGCACTTGAAACGAAGCTATGCGCATCGCCGCTAAGGAATGTGACAGAAGTTTTCTTTGTGCACGCAGTAAGTCCTCGCCTAGAGAACACTTTCGTATGCTGAGGGTAAAGACAAGTTGTACACATGAATTTAACAGAGAGCCAATATTATGCACATTAGTATGAATTATTAAGGACGTTTTTGGTAATCGAATTATTACCAGACTAAGTATATCCTTTTGTAATGATGAAATAAAATGAGATGATCATATGGCGTTGTTGTAATGATAATATTTAACGACCGTTTGAACTTCTGTTTATTACGTACAGTAACTTTTGATATATAAAAAACTATGTAAAATATAGGATTTATAGCTTTCCATGATAAATAAGTTCCTGACATACTAAGAGGTTTTGTGTAAAAGTCAGTGAATATGTTTAACTAAATATGTGATAGTTAAATAACAGATCAAACAGCTTTTTGATTAAAAACCCAAATTTTACGCCTTAATTTCGATTTCAGGCAGCTGATATTATTTTATCTGTTGAATGACATTATACCAATTTGTTGTATTGGTTGAGTGTGTTAATGAGGGGGTGAATACGGCACTTACGTGTGGTATGAATTGTTGACATTCTTAATAACTAAGTGTCAGTGACTGTGGGCATCAGATAGTCAACCATGATGTGAGTGACATATATAAAAGGAAATGATAATGGAAAAGTAGCCATTTTTCTATATTTTAGTAACGTAATGTTTACTTTGGTCGTTCGGGTGGAAGAATTTGAGTTGTTGTTATTTTATTTCATTTTTCGAATTTATTAGCTTTGGTTTTCATCTAAATCGATTTTAGAACCCGGATTGTTCAAACGAGGGAGAGTATCGGGTTAGGAGTGTGATTGGCTACTGTGTTATTCGTCGAGTCAGAGCAGAAAAAATTTTGCACACTTAAAAAAAGTACCGGGTGAGGATTTTCCCACGCGCATGTTGAGGATTCCGTAGTCAGCTAACGCGATTGAGGATACATAGCGCAGAGCTCTAGCAGTTTTCGTGAAGACGGTATAATCGTTGTGTTTGGGAGAATTTTATTAATCAGTAACAGTTTGTGATCGCTCGTCGTGAACATGTAGGAACATTTCGTACTTTTTCTGAGGATTGATACTTTCTTGCGGAGGATGAAAATTCCTCAAGCCGTACTGTGGAGTCATAACCAAGAACATTCAGATGCCTAAAAGTAACTGTACAGTATTTAAATATGCCTTCAAAACTATAATCGTTGTGTTTGGGAGAATTTTATTAATCAGTAACAGTTTGTGATCGCTCGTCGTGAACATGTAGGAACATTTCGTACTTTTTCTGAGGATTGATACTTTCTTGCGGAGGATGAAAATTCCTCAAGCCGTACTGTGCAGTCATAACCAAGAACATTCAGATGCCTAAAAGTAACTGTACAGTATTTAAATATGCCTTCAAAACTATTAAACACCATGCTCTTTAATTCTATACGGCTTGTTGACTGCTAAAACGTTGATTTCCTTCAGTAATAGGTCTGAGTCTAAATTAGAAGCTGGCTGTTAGGGTATGCTTAAGTGTGGAAGGATTAGTACAAAATATCATTATTTTCGTAATTTCATCGCTGGAACTGTGTTCTAGGACGAATATGGTACCAGTATTTGCGTACCCATTGTAAGTATGCAGAACAGATATTTTACACAAGGAGTTTTCTTTGTTTAGCAGTTACAGCCAGAGCTGATGAAGTTAACTCACATGCATGAGACTTTTAAGTAATTCTGCGTATTATTTTGACACGTATAGTGCAGCTAGTTTTTTACATAAAAACATACATCACACATATATAATTACGACGATTACGGCCAACGGACCCTTCAGCGTAGATGCACACCAATCTCATACTCTTTAGGAAATCGGTGAGATGCTGTGAGTAATGGGGCTAATGAGCAGGGGCAGTACATCTGTAGTGTCTGTATTTTGTCTGACTGTAGGCGTGCCAGGGCAGTCTGTGCGGTTGTGGTGACTGCTGTGTCCGGATGGCATAGTGATCAGAGCTCTATGTAGTAAGCAGGAGACCTGAGTTCCACCACAAATTTTCAACTTGCCTCGTTGATATAAATCAATGACTCTGGCAGCCAATGTCATTAGTTCTTGACAGTTGTTCTGAGCTGAGGACCATTATACGTCATTTCAGCGCAAGTTATACTTATTAATAATTCACGAAGGTGAATATTTTATGTCTTAAAAAGACAGACCACAAAGCGCGCTATACCTTACAGCGCGCTTTGTGTTGTTTTTGCTTTAGATCGTATAGTGTCATAAAGAAAGTACAGCAACGTTTCAATTAAGGAACCTGATCTGTAACAGTTCAAAATAGAGAAGAAACACTTTGTGAGCCTTTATCAATTTCTCCCGTCGAACGAAGAACGAATGATATGATCTCTTTAAAAGACTGAGTAAAAAGAACTGTTGTGCAAAATAAGTTGCCACTGTATTTTATCATGTTACATGAACCAACATAAAAATCATATGGCTTCGAGATAAAGTCGTGTTTGTACCAAGCCGACAAAACTTCTCCTTGGCAACAAACGTTGTCGTACGTCACTGTAGCCGTTACATTCCCTAGTACTTTTCCGGACTATATTTTTTAAACTGTTAATTATTCAAATAGTTGAGCCATACAAGTAAACACAAAATTAATAACAGCTTTCGACAAGACTAGATGAATGTTACGTCGTATGTAAGACACAGAATATAATGAAAAATTCATATTTAAAACTCTTTCCACTTTCTCATCATTCGTACGCGTAAAAACTAATTTTGAATCTTGTGGTTCAGACGTAATCTGTGAAGCATAAATTTAACGAATAAAAAAAGGTAATAGTCTAAATTTAATTGACATTAACTTTCTTTTTAGATATAGTAATAAACTTACTGATATATTTACAGTGATAACTGTTCTACAAAATTCTTAATAATCTGAATGATAATTTTACAGAAATTAGAGCTTTATGTAGTGTACTTTCGCTTATTTTTGTTTATTTTTTGCCTTACAAAAATGTGCAAGATACATTGTACAGTTGAATAATAATTTCAATACGTTGAAGCTTCAACTTAGCAGAAATAGATGAACTCTTTCCGCTTGAATTCAGTTAAGTAATCGCAGCTGATGATACATGTGCAGTGGGACAGTACCGTAACAATATCTCTGAAACTAATGTCCTTTTCCCACAATAGTCACTATTCTACTTTGGCCTGAAGTGTTATTACACTGCAGTAACCACAGTGTGGAGATTATGGCGAGCAGTTGCTGCCAAGCTGGTCAACACGACTTCCTCCCCCCCCCCCCCCCCAATCCCACCCGGATGCTACTGTAGCCCGATGTCCATAGTAAACAGAATGGGGTCATTCGCCTAGAGACCTCCTTAACAAACAAACAATGTAGAGTATTTATTTGACGCATTCATTGCAGTTCTGGTACGTCCGCTACTTGGTGGTCTCAGACGTTAAGCAAATTGAGCACGGTTCCCGTAGTGTTAGGTCAGACGTCACCACAAACGGTTGTGGTGCACTCGTTACGGTGTTAGCGCTATTACGCCGGCTTCATGAGCCGAGCAGCACGGTGCGGTGTCGTGAGGGGATAATTACATTGCGAACCCTGTATTACAGCGAGGCAGCACAGCCGCTGCACTAATAGCGAGTAGGACTGTTAACCCGCGCTGCGACGGGAGAGAATATCCGCTTGGATTTCTGGTCTCCCAGTGGAATGCTTTGTTCTTTGTATCCAGTGAAGTCACGCAGTGAAAAAAATGCAACTAACTGCCTCGGTCCGACCTAATATTTACACCACTGTTTAGAATTCTCTCTTTACACTTAAAATCCAACAGCAGTTTAAAAATAAACTGAAGTATTGCCCCATAAACGTCCCCGCAGCAAATTTTAGCAGCTTCAATGAAAAACATAGTGCAATGAAAACAGTTTTATTGAGATTTCTTAAACACAGATTTTTTCTTCTACAACATAAGAACTGCTCAGAATTTTCAACACTAACTCACAAATATCTAGCACTGTCTCTTCAAGATTTTCTTCCATGTATTTCGATCTCGTACATCCTCTTCTTCTGCACCAGGTTTTCTCACTGTCAGCTATACATTCTGGAGCCAGACAATCGTGGGCCGTCCTCTTCGCCTTCTTCCCTCGATTTCTCATCATAGTATAAGTTTTGGTATTCTTGTTTCCTCCGTTCTTTTTCAGTCCAACACATCTTGCAGTTCCATTCTCTTTAACACTTCATTGCTGCTTACTTTGTCTTTTCTTGAACTTATTCCTGGTCTTTCCCAAAAATCCTTCCCTAATACCTTCAGCTTACTAAGGTTTTTCTGAGTAGTCGACTAGATGCCTGTTATATACCAGACTATACTCTATAATATCGACCTGAATATTACTATTTTAGTTCCGTTCATCGCATCCCTGCTCCATCAGATTAAGTCGAACATTTCAATTGTCTTCCGCCCATTACTAATTCTTTTATTATTTTGTTATCTAATTTTCCCTATTCTCCTAAAATAAATCCCAGGATAGCAAACATTATTGATCTTTTTGGTCTTTTTCCCACCTATCTATGTAACTGCTAAGGTAATCTTTCTTTTATAATTAATCTTCTGCTCCCAATACGTGTATTATAATATTTCTGGCACACACGGAATCAAGAAAACACAATAACATCTCCTACACTCCCACAACGCTGAAACTATGAAAGTCATACTGTTAAGATAATGTACGTATTATTAGTACCATTATTATTATTGCTAATATTATTACACTTTGATTATGTATGTAATTCGCATCCTCCCTTCGGCCTTCTGCTGTGACAACTTGGTCTACATCAAATAGTAATTGATATAGATCGGTTCCATTAACAGACTCTAATCGCTTTCCCCTACATTTACGAGGTTATTATCTATATAAATTTAAAATAGAAATTGGTGAGATGGGACAGCCTTTTACACTTCTGCGAAAGTACACTCTCAATTTTAAGTCGGACTATATTATCTTTATATCTATCTTGTATGGGTATCGTGTATATTTGCCAAATATAAAGCTATCTTAAGTATAGTTCTTGGAACAGTATCATATACTTTTTCTAAATCAATGAAAACTGAACCCATAGTTTTCAGTTCTCCTCTGCATTTTTTTTTCCAAAATGTGTTATAATATGAAAATGTGATCTATACCTGATCTTCAAGCTTGCGTTCTGAAATTAGCTTCCTAAGCTGTTTGTATTACTTCCTCTAAAATTTTCATTAGTGGATTTGTAGCTTAAATTTCTCGATAAACTGAGCAAATTTTGCTCTCTGCTTCTTAATTACAGAAGCCTACAACTTACTTTCATTTACTTAGCCGTTACATTACCATGTAATATTTTGTTGAATAGTCGTGTTGTTAATTTCACAGGCTTATCACTAAAAATAACTGTGAAAGAATACCAAAAATAACAATCTTAGAAATTGAAATTTATCTATGTTACAAGAATATGGATTAGCTGTGAGACTACTTGACGTGTTCTACAAGCAAGACACTGTACTGATTCAGTCACGTTTAGTAGTATAATACCCATGTTTAGTTTGACCCAACGCGTTTGGGCCTCTGCAAATTACACATAACTTCTTTGACTAAGTATGCCGTACGTGCTACTTTTGCTGTTGTTATTGTTGTTGTACTTGTTGCTGCTGTTCTAGCGGCGGCGATGGCGTTGGCGGCGGTGATGT
Source organism: Schistocerca nitens (assembly GCF_023898315.1). Lineage (NCBI taxonomy): Eukaryota > Metazoa > Arthropoda > Insecta > Orthoptera > Acrididae > Schistocerca > Schistocerca nitens. Next base: position 292,170,028 of record NC_064619.1, read on the forward strand.
TGTTTGTGGTGGTGATGGTGGAGGCGAGGACAGGAGGCGATGTTCTGCCGGGAAATGTACTGTGACATACTATTCCAACGCCTTCTCTTCTTTTAAATGGTATATATGCAATGAAATATCTTATTACTTAAGTACGGTGCAGTTAAACATTCCATTTTATGGAAGAAAGAGCACTGAGTAAAAGCAATAGAGGCGCTTACTCTCCCTCAGTGTTATCTTTAGACTGAAGCGATGAAAGTTATACTGATAAAATACTGGATTTTAACATAGAAATTTTTATACTTGTACTAGCGGAGAAGCCCAGCGTTGCGCAGATAATTATTTATAGCTATGTGTCCTCGCCCTACCACGTAGTGTCTGGCCGTGTGCCTAATGTTTATCACACCATATCTCCTGAACTAGTATGTGACCTGCAACGATATAATTTTGTAGGTACATTCAGCGGTGTATGTGGATACTGTCTACAAAATGCGTTGCGAATGGAATTAGTAGTAACGAAGTAATAAATTTAAATGTCATGCACGATGCGACAGTTTTTCACCTTTCTCAATGTATATGACGTCAAATCTGCTGCACTATGCGTAGTACAGTGATACAATAGTGCATATACAATTAGCGGCCTGTGTGGGTACTATCTGCGATATTAATTGCGAATATAGTTAATAGCCAAGAAATAATAAACTCAAACGTTATGCCTCTTGTGCTACTTTTACTCCATGAAAAAGTAGTAAACAATAAGAATTTTCCTTTCGCCATTCTGTAGGATTATCAGCGAGTAAAACTTTCGCACACATTTGAAATTACGTGTAAAGTTTGTTGCAAGACGGTAAGTGTTCTCAGTCTCAAATACCGGATGAATGAAGTCTGGGAATTCGCGGGCTACGCTTCTTTTTCCTCCCCACCCGAATCCATTTGATAGTTGGGTGGTTCTTACCCCAAAGCGATTGTCGCCTGGCAATATGGTATATGTGTGACATGTTTGGTTGAAATCGGTCCAGCAGTTTAGGAGGAGACGTGGAACGCACACACAAATACACTTTTTTTGATATGTAAGGATTACATGACACCTATTATTGCGGAATAAATATTACACTTTCAGGACTCACAGGAAAATATAAGCCCTTACATTTGTAACCCTTGTTATGGAAATGCTAAAAAAAATGACAAACGTCTATCTTCTTTGCGAAGTTGGCATTCTACACTGAAGAAGTTTTGAAAAAACACCATAGTATTAATTATTTCTAGCTTGATATTTAACAATTTCATACGATATTTTGTGCTACTTGTGAAGATTTCAAGGTCTTAGTAAGCAAAGGATGTCAAGATATCTTCACAGATAGCACAAAATATTGAAATTCTACAGATGCAGGTTCGAAAACCAATTTATCTGCAATGTTCATATCATTTCAATAAGAATTCACTTGATTTCATGCTATCATTTCTTACTGCAGCCAAAACGTGAGTGCACCACTCTCCAGCGTAAATGTTACCGCAGTCAGATCACTAGGCGGAAACCAATGCCTTAAGTTAGTTTAAGTTAGATTAAGTAGTGAGTAAGCTTAGGGGCCGATGATCTCAGAAGTTTGGTCCCATAAGACCTTACCACAAATTTCCAAACCTGTTCCCCTGCACCGAAGTAGACGAAATTCATTGGTTGGTGTTTTCATGCAATATCACATTAATTCTCAATTTTATCTATAGTAGTTGTTGTTGTAACCATGAGTCACCCTTCGGCCACAAGCTTGATTTTTTTATGAAGCACTATTCATTTCTTGATCTGAAAGCCTAACATGAAATTTGAACATAATACTTTGTCATTGTTTTTATATAACAATTGCCACTGCTCCCACTACATTAACACATTTTAGATAATTGTCAAAATAACTGTCTTCTTCCATTAGTAGTTATGGAGACTTGCAATCTGGGTAGCTTATCTCGTAAAAACACGGAATTGCGCGTTATATCGGATACCAATGAACACGACATTAACATAAAAACTTAACAAAGAACGTATATCTACAAACAGATACTTACGTTAGATAACAATTATAGCCACTTTCTATCATGCAAAAATAACAACACAATAATCTGTTAAATACCTAAAGCTGCGCGTTCAGGGTTCAAAATATATCATACTTTAAAGAAAACTCTTTTGTGACTGATAGATGATTTTCTTTCCTGTATATTTTATGAGAGGAAATCTTATTGACCAATTTGAAAATAGTAAAGCAATAGCTAGTAAATAGTAAGTCTTTTGGAAATTCGAAATAAAGTCAATATCAGCCTCCGTTAGCACAGTGGACTTGTTCTTTGATTTGCTATGGCACAAGGAGTACTGAACAATCTAAACAACACATTATCAAGCCGTTTGCTCTCTCCATAAGGTTTTCCATCTGTGACATCCACTGAATCCCACACCGACAGAAATTTGTATCTGACAAAAATCTGGAGTTCAGTTAAGAGGCTGTGGTGGTTGAAGACGATTATTTTTAAGATCCTCCACAATCACTCTTTAGAGATGGAATCTAGGCACGGGAAAACGATGGAAAAAGTATACTGACGTGAAAGTAGATGTTGCAAAATAATTAATTTTATGACCGCCTTTTCACTGACGGGCTGCGATTTTTTTGTCTTGATGTGATACCCACGTGCGCAATACATTGCGTGCCCAAATTACACACATCAAAAATAGTTTTCCATCACCTCGGTTCCGAGAGTTCCGGACTCTATACAGAAAATTGCAATACAGATCAACATAAATATCATTTCCGCCCTTTTTATTGCCCATGAAAACCACACATTGCATGTTGTACCCATAGGTGATGGTCCAGATTGCTGTACACACCGGTACCTTTAATACCCAGTAGCACGTCCTCCTTCACTGATGCATGCCTGTATTCTTCGTGGCATACTATCCACTACCATCCACAAGTTTATCAAGGCACTGTTGGTCCAGACTGTCCCAATCCTCAACGTCGATTCGGCGTAGATCCCACTGAGTGGTTGGTGGGTCACGTCGTACAGAAACAGCCCTTTTCAATCCATCCCAGGCGTGTTTGATAGGGTTCATGTCTGGAGAACATGCTGGCCTCTCTAGTCGAGCGATGTCGTTATCCTGAAGGACGTCATTCACAAGAGTGCACGTTGGGGGCTCGAATTATCGTCCATTAAGACGAATGCCTCGCCTATGTGCTGCCTATATGGTTGCACTATCGGTTAGAGGATGGCATTCACATATCGTACAGCCGTTATGGCATCTTCTATGACCACCAGCGGCGTACGTCGGCTCCACATAATGCCACCCCAAAACAGCACTGAACCTCCACAATGCTTCACTCGCTGGACAGTGTGTCTAAGGCATTCAGCCTCACTGGGTTGCCTCCAAACACGTCTCCAACGATTGTCTGGTTGAATGCATATGCGACGCTCATTGGTGAAGAGAAAGTGATGCCAATCCTGAGTAGTCCATTCGGCATGTTGTTGGGCCCATCAGTACCGCGCTGCTTGGTGTCGTGGTTGAAAGATGGACCTCGCCATGGACGTCGGGAGTGAAGTTGTGCATCATGCAGCGTCTTGCGCACAGTTTGAGCCGTAACATGACGTTCTGTGGCTACACGAAAACCATTATTCAACATGGTGGCATTGCTGTCAGGGTTAGTCCCAACCATAATCAGCAGTTAGCGGTCATTCACTGCAGTAGTAGCCCCTGGGCGGCCTGAGCGAGGAATGTCATCGACAGTTCCTGTCTCTCTGTATCTCCTCCATGTCCGAACAACATCGCTTTGGTTCACTGCGAGACGCCTGAACACATCCCTTGTTGAGAGCTCTTCCTGGCACAAAGTAACAAGGCGGACGCGATCGTACCGCGGTATTTTCCGTCTATTCATGGTTGAATTACAGACAACACGAGCCGTATATCTCCTTCCTGGTGGAATGACTGGAAGTGATCAGTTGTCGGACTTCCTCCGTCTAATAAGCGCTGCTCATGCATGGTTGTTAACATCTTTTGGCGGGTTTAGTGGCATCTATGAACAGTAAATGGGACTGTGTCTGTGATACAACATCCACAGTCAACGTCTGTCTTCAGGATTTCTGGGAACTGGGGTGATGCAAAACTTTTTTGATGTGTGTATAAAGCACCCAGCAGACACGATCAGGTGTCAATGTAATTTAGTACACGTTAACATCGGCCGTGACGCGTAGAATGGCCGTAAGAGCAATTAGTGTTAGTCTCATTTGGTGTTATCAAGCCTGTTGGAGTACACGAGGGCATGGACAGAGTCTCATGTTGATCGATCGCTGCGAAGGACAGCGTTATGAGCATCTGACAGAGTTTAAAATGGCGCTCATTATGGGTTTCCGTTTGGCCAGTTTGTCGAATCGTTCAGTACCCACATTTATAGGGCATCAGGATTGACAGCGGCCTGATGTTGGACTGCATGGGAGCTTGAGGGCAAGCATACCCGTCGTCAAAGTTCCGGTCCACAATGTCTGACCACCACAAGGGAGGATCGCCGTATTGTGTACCAAGCGTATCATAGTTTGTTCACATCTTCCCCTACTATCCGAGAACTAGTACAGGATTCCCTGAAACGTTCTTTGTCATACCTCACCACTGCATGAAGACAAGCAGCAGCCGCACTCGGGAATTACCGCTCCATGCATAGGCTGCCGTCCACATTACAAAACAAACGGCTGCGTTTGGAGTGCTGCCGTGACTGTTACAGTATGGACTCTGACTACTGGCGTTGCACTGTGTTCAGCGATGAATCGCGGTGCTCCACTGTCTCCCATGACCATCATCGGAGAATATGGCAGCGACGTGGCGAGAGGTCCCATTCTTCCAAAGGTTGGGGAAGCGCAGTGAGGTTATCCCTGGCCTCATGGTATGGGGAGCCATCGGTATGACGTCAAATGACCTCTAGCAGTGAGTGAGTGAAATCTGACGTCGCAGTGTTACATCACAGACAACCTGCGTCCTGATGTATTACCTCTCATACGACAGTATCATCGTGGAATTTTTAAATGGTATATTGCTCGTCCACACATGGCAGGTGTCGCTGTGAACTGTCTGCATGATGTTGTGCTACCCCTGTGATCGGCACGAACCTCAGATCTCTCCCCGATGGAACGTGTGTGGGACCATCTCGGAAGTCAATATCGTCCAAGTGACATTATCTGGAATATCAAAGACCAATTACAACAGTTTTGGGCCAGCCTGCCTCAGGACAGGATACAAAAGCTTTTTGGCACAATTTCCAACCGATTTAGAGCATGCATCCAAGCGAGAAAGGGTGCAACATCATCCCACTAACTGGGCTCTTACTGCCAATTTCTTTGTAAGCTTTAGATTATGTGTATTGTGTATTGAACCGGGGACATAGAAACGACGGAGAGGCTTCGTCGCGCCGTAGCCCTCAGTGGTTCACAACCACACAACAGGCCACAGCAGGTGACCCACCCCACTGCCGCCCCACACCGAACCCAGGGTTATTGTGCGTTTCGGACGCCAGTGGACGGCTCCCACCCCTCCCCCCCACCCCGGGAACATCTCATACCAGATGAGTGTAACCCCAAATGTTTTAAATGTTTGCGTGGTAGAGTAATTATGGTGTACTTGTATGTGGGGACAGTGTCTGCGCAGCAATCGTCGATGTAGTGTAACTGAGGCGGAATAAAGGGAACCAGGCCGCATTCGCCGAGGCAGATGGAAAACCGCATAAAATCCATCCACAGGCTGGCCGGCACACCGAAACTCGACACGAATCCGCCAGGCGGATTCGTGCCGGGGACCGGCACGACTTCCCGCTCGGAAAGCAACGCGTTAGACCGCGCGGCTAGCCGGTTTTAAAACTCTAAACTTTACTCGATACTGTAATTTATAAAATAACATCACATCCCCTCTCGATCCACGAAGCTTCATTTCGATTTTTCCTCCCCCTCTGAATTCTTCTCTACAATGTTAGGCAATATAACTATTTAACAATTTTTAAATGCCACTGAATCTTGTGTTCTTTTTTCATGCAATTAAAACTTCAGTTCATTGTAAGCACTGTAAATTCCACACATTTCGAATGTGAGGAAAACAGAATTTTCTTCTTTGCTCAGTTTTTCATTGTACATCTTTTTTTTTACTGTACATCATAATTTTTCATTGTACATCATATTTTTTACGTAGCTACTCATATGGTTTAACGCGCAGCGCGCTAGTATTCTAGACTGGTAAATGAGTAGGACCCTGATCTAATCTGCACTGCGGATTAACGACCATTGGTCTGGTACATTAGTCAGGATGAGAGTGGTTCTTAAGCAGTTTTCCACGCATGTTTGAATTTATACTGCGCTGGTTCCCAACTCCGCCTCAGAAAACGCAATGCACACACAGTTAGACTAACCTAACACATGGAACAAAGTTTACAAGATTTACAGACAGACTTTGTTGTGACCAATTAAAACCACTTTCGTCCAGCCGCAAATGTGGGTTCTTTGATCCCTCTGGCAGAAGGCTCATCAAACTAGAACAAATGAAATATTAGTTCACTTCATTATATAAATGAATAAAAGATTTACTTGAGTTTGACACACTTTTTTGCCACAGGACTGTTGGGTAATTTATAAGTGTCACAGACTAGCAAACATAGCTTCATGCACTTACAACAAACTGTTCCTTTGCAGTACAAAATGCAATCTCAGCGAAAGTACATGTTGCTCGGAAACGCTTATAACTCATTGGTCCTACGCTGTGATACTGACTACTGTAGCTGAGTTGACGGACTAGGCAAAGCCCTTGTATGCTCATTCTGTACTGACCTCAGCGTCTGGATGCTGCTGCACTGAGAGGGAGTTCGCGTTTTCTGAAGCATGTCCCATTGGTTGCTGCGGATTGCAGCGAGCCCTCGCTAATATCTTTAGAATCGATACACTTTGCAGACTTTGGCGTCGCATCGCGATCTCTGGACGATATCCCAGATGGCGCTCACGTCTTCTGTCTCTTAAGTTACCTTGATGACTGAGGCGCCAGGAAGGACTCTGGTCACACAGTTCAGTTAAATTAAATTTACTATATCATTAATACAGTGGTCCCAGCAGGACCAAATAAACCCTAGAAAAAAATACGTCTTGACAATTTTCACAGATGATGGTGCTATAGAACACATAACGTTAGAATTATTTGTGATACTAAAATAGTGCTGCCTTACTGGAGGAACATCAAACTTCAACCGCAGTATTGCTGTAGTGTACCTGCAAATGGAGAAACACTTAAGTTTGGTTAAGAAACATTTTAAGATCTACACTCCTGGAAATGGAAAAAAGAACACATTGACACCGGTGTGTCAGACCCACCATACTTGCTCCGGACACTGCGAGAGGGCTGTACAAGCAATGATCACACGCACAGCACAGAGGACACACCAGGAACCGCGGTATTGGCCGTCGAATGGCGCTAGCTGCGCAGCATTTGTGCACCGCCGCCGTCAGTGTCAGCCAGTTTGCCGTGGCATACGGAGCTCCATCGCAGTCTTTAACACTGGTAGCATGCCGCGACAGCGTGGACGTGAACCGTATGTGCAGTTGACGGACTTTGAGCGAGGGCGTATAGTGGGCATGCGGGAGGCCGGGTGGACGTACCGCCGAATTGCTCAACACGTGGGGCGTGAGGTCTCCACAGTACATCGATGTTGTCGCCAGTGGTCGGCGGAAGGTGCACGTGCCCGTCGACCTGGGACCGGACCGCAGCGACGCACGGATGCACGCCAAGACCGTAGGATCCTACGCAGTGCCGTAGGGGACCGCGCCGCCACTTCCCAGCAAATTAGATACACTGTTGCTCCTGGGGTATCGGCGAGGACCATTCGCAACCGTTTCCATGAAGCTGGGCTACGGTCCCGCACACCGTTAGCCCGTCTTCCGCTCACGCCCCAACATCGTGCAGCCCGCCTCCAGTGGTGTCGCGACAGGCGTGAATGGAGGAACGAATGGAGACGTGTCGTCTTCAGCGATGAGAGTCGCTTCTGCCTTGGTGCCAATGATGGTCGTATGCGTGTTTGGCGCCGTGCAGGTGAACGCCACAATCAGGACTGCATACGACCGAGGCACACAGGGCCAACACCCGGCATCATGGTGTGGAGAGCGATCTCCTACACTGGCCGTACACCACTGGTGATCGTCGAGGGGACACTGAATAGTGCACGGTACATCCAAACCGTCATCGAACCCATCGTTCTACCATTCCTAGACCGGCAAGGGAACTTGCTGTTCCAACAGGACAATGCACGTCCGCATGTATCCCGTGCCACCCAACGTGCTCTAGAAGGTGTAAGTCAACTACCCTGGCCAGCAAGATCTCCGGATCTGTCCCCCATTGAGCATGTTTGGGACTGGATGAAGCGTCGTCTCACGCGGTCTGCACGTCCAGCACGAACGCTGGTCCAACTGAGGCGCCAGGTGGAAATGGCATGGCAAGCCGTTCCACAGGACTACATCCAGCATCTCTACGATCGTCTCCATGGGAGAATAGCAGCCTGCATTGCTGCGAAAGGTGGATATACACTGTACTAGTGCCGACATTGTGCATGCTCTGTTGCCTGTGTCTATGTGCCTGTGGTTCTGTCAGTGTGATCATGTGATGTATCTGACCCCAGGAATGTGTCAATAAAGTTTCCCCTTCCTGGGACAATGAATTCACGGTGTTCTTATTTCAATTTCCAGGAGTGTATGTTGGTTTCGGTGTATGCGTTTCGATAGATTATATTAATTTTCTTCAGTTACTGTTATTTTCCTTATTTACTTGTAAGAGCTATATATATGCTGTTAATGACTGCTAATTAACCTCTATGTTCGAGTATAATCCATTGGTGTTGATCAGTGAGACACTTGAAAAGTGTTTGATGTTAAGTGGCCATGACACTGATGAGTGATATTCTCTAACGCATCTTTTGTTCTACCTTGCAACGTTTTAATACAGACTGAGATCAATATGAATTTTACGAAACTCGCACGTCGTAGTATCACGAAAGTTTTGCCAGTACATGCTTCCTGAGAAGTTAAAATACGAGATCATTTGACGTCGATGTACGTGGAGCAGTCTTCGTTAGTAAATAAATCCGATATAAATTATATTAGCGTCATTTGTGCTAAATTCGAATTTATGACGTGAAGAGTAATTTTCGAAAGCTGTTAATGCAACGCAACACTGTGGTAAAGAAAGTCTTAAGCATATCACTTGTCTGGTTTTGAACCATTACAGTATCGTCTCGTTTGAATCAACTTACTGTGTCATAAATTCCTAACCAGCAAATCACATTAGCGTATAATTCAAATTCAGTCAGTGTAAGATCTAAGGAGGTTATTAACATCTGAATCATTAGGGTCAGTGTGAGAAGACATTAACACAGTGAGCATTTGCTTCAGTAAAGTTATAGTGCAGTGGTAAGTTGTTGTACTTTATTTAGTGTTGCAGCAAAGAAACGAAAGTGGCTACAGTGGTTGTCTGACAGTCAGGAACTATGAATAAAAACCAAAAATAGATTATACACTTTTCAGGTAATTTAAGCAGTATATTTTTGCTCGGCTGTCTCAGTGGGTTATCGTCAAATAACAAGGAAGGCTAGGTGTTGACAAAAAGTTTCCATTAGAATAACTTTTTCGGCAGCTTGTAATATCGCTGAGGAATCTGCTAATTCTTAGGTATCACTCTGTGATCCAAGATATATAATAAACGAATAAATAGCTTCCATGCCGCAAAAGAGCTTTTGAAAGTGATACACTAACAAGTTACAAGAGGTACTTGCGTTCAGTTGAACGGAGGTTAACACCTTAGCCACCACCAATCAGAGAACAGGTAGATATGCAGTACAGTGATCAGAACATAAACTGAGTTTATAGTTTTAGACATATAATACACAGTCAAATATAATATTGTTTTTGGATGTGTAATTCCATTGTGAACAGTGATCACCACGACAGTATTTTTGTCAATAAATTGTAATGGATTGCAAATGGTGAAAAACTTTGACTCAGCTGCGGCGCCGAGAGCAGTATAAACTGCCTCTGAAAATTGGACGTTCGTGTTACGGACGCATCTCTCTGGAATAAGTAACCAAAAATGTGTGTTGAAGGACTGTGTAAAGCGATTACAGAGATCGGACGTGTTTTATGTTGCAGAGATTTTGCTGTTGTTGTGTGACGCTGTTAAGCTCCATTGTGAATGTTTAATTAGTCAATTGCACAATAAACAAATTCAAGAAAATAATACGCATTCAAGGTGTGTATTAATTTTTACTAATTTATAAAAGATTTGACAAACATTCTTCAGATACCACGTGACGTAGATCGATCGGAGATGCAGTGTGGAATGATGCGAGCCTGCATATTTTCACGGTCAATATTCTTCAAGAGAATTTCTCAGAAGCAATAAACTTTTCGTTGATAAAAAGTTAGTCACATAAACCCTACGCATCATACAACATAGCACCTAGTTGTGCCCAGCGATCTTCGTAGCGAAATAAACATTTTAGAGATTTCAGGTGGAGCAGTGCCGACGAGGAGTATCAGCGAGATCGACGATGCGGGACATATATCTAGCTCTCCTGTGGTATTTAAAACCAACGACCTATATTCTTTAGCTTTTAAAAGACTGAAGCTAAGACCTAAATAAAACCACACGAAATCATAACTAAAAATACCAAAAATAAATAAGAAGAGAATTTTCTTCAACAAAATTTCTTAAATGAATTAAAATATAATAAAATATTCTGGATAAATGGCAGCATCGGTCGTAAATATTGAAATCCTGTATTTTACAGATCGATTTAGGTCACTGTGTGACCATCTTCGGGGCAAATTATTCGAACCTTGTAGGTCCATATCATAATAGCACAGCATTTTCTATGAGGTGTAACACATAATGTGATGATTACTTCCAACAGATATCTTCACTTTTATTGCATACAATAATTTCTGAATTTACAGAAGAGCCTGCCTTGAAACCTTAGCGGTTGCCGATCCAAAGTTGGAACCGATACTGCCATTTATCCAAAATATATTGAAACAAAATATATCTGTAACGTTTCGAGGATAATACGCCAATAAAGAAGCAGTTGATTTGATTGTCTTACATTAGTCGCATTCTGTGTATCTCAATGAAAAGAGTATCTAGGGTGTGAAAAGAAGACAAAGATACAGATTTTATTCACGTGCCAAAATTCTTACCGACTACACAGCTGGTGTAAAAGAGAATTTTCCAAAATTGATGACCTTCGTGTATAATGATCGTGATATTGTCAACAAACTACAAGTAACTAAAAGTACGTTGTTAAGGTACATCTACATCTACATTTATACTCCGCAAGCCACCCAACGGTGTGTGGCGGAGGGCACTTTCCGTGCCACTGTCATTACCTCCCTTTCCTGTTCCAGTCGCGTATGGTTCGCGGGAAGAACGACTGTCTGAAAGCCTCCGTGCGCGCTCTAATCTCTCTAATTTTACATTCGTGATCTCCTCGGGAGGTATAAGTAGGGGGAAGCAATATATTCGATACCTCATCCAGAAACGCATCCTCTCGAAACCTGGCGAGCAAGCTACACCGCGATGCAGAGCGCCTCTCTTGCAGAGTCTGCCACTTGAGTTTATTAAACATCTCCGTAACGCTATCACGGTTACCAAATAACCCTGTGACGAAACGCGCCGCTCTTCTTTGGATCTTCTCTACCTCCTCCGTCAACCCCATCTGGTACGGATTCCACACTGATGAGAAATACTCAAGTATAGGTCGAACGAGTGTTTTGTAAGCCACCTCCTTTGTTGCTGGACTACATTTTCTAAGCACTCTCCCAATGAATCTCCACCTGGTACCCGCCTTACCAACAATTAATTTTATATGATCATTCCACTTCAAATCGTTCCGCACGCATACTCCCAGATATTTTACAGAAGTAACTGCTACCAGTGTTTGTTCTGCTATCATATAATCATACAATAAAGGATCCTTCTTTCTATGTATTCGCAATACATTACATTTGTCTATGTTAAGGGACAGTTGCCACTCCCTGCACCAAGTGCCTATCCGCTGCAGATCTTCCTGCATTTCGCTACAATTTTCTAATGCTGCAACTTCTCTGTATACTACAGCATCATCCGCGAAAAGCCGCATGGAACTTCCGACACTATCTACTAGGTCATTTATATACACTCCTGGAAATTGAAATAAGAACACCGTGAATTCATTGTCCCAGGAAGGGGAAACTTTATTGACACATTCCTGGGGTCAGATACATCACATGATCACACTGACAGAACCACAGGCACATAGACACAGGCAACAGAGCATGCACAATGTCGGCACTAGTACAGTGTATATCCACCTTTCGCAGCAATGCAGGCTGCTATTCTCCCATGGAGACGATCGTAGAGATGCTGGATGTAGTCCTGTGGAACTGCTTGCCATGCCATTTCCACCTGGCGCCTCAGTTGGACCAGCGTTCGTGCTGGACGTGCAGACCGCGTGAGACGACGCTTCATCCAGTCCCAAACATGCTCAATGGGGGACAGATCCGGAGATCTTGCTGGCCAGGGTAGTTGACTTACACCTTCTAGAGCACGTTGAGTGGCACGGGATACATGCGGACGTGCATTGTCCTGTTGGAACAGCAAGTTCCCTTGCCGGTCTAGGAATGGTAGAACGATGGGTTCGACGACGGTTTGGATGTACCGTGCACTATTCAGTGTCCCCTCGACGATCACCAGTGGTGTACGGCCAGTGTAGGAGATCGCTCCCCACACCATGATGCCGGGTGTTGGCCCTGTGTGCCTCGGTCGTATGCAGTCCTGATTGTGGCGCTCACCTGCACGGCGCCAAACACGCATACGACCATCATTGGCACCAAGGCAGAAGCGACTCTCATCGCTGAAGACGACACGTCTCCATTCGTCCCTCCATTCACGCCTGTCGCGACACCACTGGAGGCGGGCTGCACGATGTTGGGGCGTGAGCGGAAGACGGCCTAACGGTGTGCGGGACCGTAGCCCAGCTTCATGGAGACGGTTGCGAATGGTCCTCGCCGATACCCCAGGAGCAACAGTGTCCCTAATTTGCTGGGAAGTGGCGGTGCGGTCCCCTACGGCACTGCGTAGGATCCTACGGTCTTGGCGTGCATCCGTGCGTCGCTGCGGTCCGGTCCCAGGTCGACGGGCACGTGCACCTTCCGCCGACCACTGGTGACAACATCGATGTACTGTGGAGACCTCACGCCCCACGTGTTGAGCAATTCGGCGGTACGTCCACCCGGCCTCCCGCATGCCCACTATACGCCCTCGCTCAAAGTCCGTCAACTGCACATACGGTTCACGTCCACGCTGTCGCGGCATGCTACCAGTGTTAAAGACGGCGATGGAGCTCCGTATGCCACGGCAAACTGGCTGACACTGACGGCGGCGGTGCACAAATGCTGCGCAGCTAGCGCCATTCGACGGCCAACACCGCGGTTCCTGGTGTGTCCGCTGTGTCGTGCGTGTGATCATTGCTTGTACAGCCCTCTCGCAGTGTCCGGAGCAAGTATGATGGGTCTGACACACCGGTGTCAATGTGTTCTTTTTTCCATTTCCAGGAGTGTATATTGTGAAAAGCAATGGTCCCATAACACTCCCCTGCGGCACGCCAGAGGTTACTTTAACGTCTGTAGACGCTTCTACATTGATAACAACATGCTGTGTTCTGTTTGCTAAAAACTCTTCAATCCAGCCACACAGCTGGTCTGATATTCCGTAGGCTCTTACTTTGTTTATCAGGCGACAGTGCGGAACTGTATCGAACGCCTTCCGGAAGTCAAGAAAAATAGCATCTACCTGGGAGCCTGTATCTAATATTTTCTTGGTCTCATGAACAAATAAAGCGAGTTGGGTCTCACACGATCGCTGTTTCCGGAATCCATGTTGATTCCTAAATAGTAGATTCTGGGTCTCCAAAAACGACATGATACTCGAGCAAAAAACATGTTCTAAAATTCTACAACAGATCGACGTCAGAGATATAGGTCTATAGTTCTGCGCATCTGCTCGACGACCCTTCTTGAAGACTGGGACTACCTGTGCTCTTTTCCAATCATTTGGAACCCTCCGTTCCTCTAAAGACTTGCGGTACACGGCTGTTAGAAGGGGGGCAAGTTCTTTCGCGTACTCTGTGTAGAATCGAATTGGTATCCCGTCAGGTCCAGTGGACTTTCCTCTGTTGAGTGATTCCAGTTGCTTTTCTATTCCTTGGACACTTATTTCGATGTCAGCCATTTTTTAGTTTGTGCGAGGATTTAGAGAAGGAACTGCAGTGCGGTCTTCCTCTGTGAAACAGCTTTGGAAAAAGGTGTTTAGTATTTCAGCTTTACGCGTGTCATCCTCTGTTTCAATGCCATCATCATCCCGGAGTGTCTGGATATGCTGTTTCGAGCCACTTACTGATTTAACGTAAGACCAGAACTTCCTAGGATTTTCTGTCAAGTCGGTACATAGAATTTTACTTTCGAATTCACCGAATGCTTCACGCATAGCCCTCCTTATGCTAACTTTGACATCGTTTAGCTTCTGTTTGTCTGAGAGGTTTTGGCTGCGTTTAAACTTGGAGTGAAGCTCTCTTTGCTTTTGCAGTAGTTTCCTAACTTTGTTGTTGTACCACGGTGGGTTTTTCCCGTCCCTCACAGTTTTACTCAGCACGTACCTGTCTAAAACGCATTTTACGATTGCCTTGAACTTTTTCCATGAACACTCAACATTGTCAGTGTCGGAATAGAAATTTTCGACCATATAAACTTATATAGAACTCTTGTAATTGCTGTTTGAAACAATTACATGCCGTCCACGTCCCACTATGCACACTATTTACATAATTTGTACTACAAAATCTGACAAATTACATTAGCCCGGAAAATATTAAAAGACTGAGGAGGAACTGGCCCTTGTTAATGAACAGGAGAACTCTCGGTCTGGTTCATACTGTCCGGCTGTGAGAAGACACAGAACATGTGCTATTATGCATTAAAAAATACCTGTCAGTACTTTGAAGATCCGTTGTATAATCGGGTGTTTGCTGTGCAATGGATTGCGTCCACATCGTATAACACGATTCTTTCACCTAATGGTTAATGGTAACCAGTATTTCCAGGAACTGTTTAGATCATACGTAGATGTACTAACAAAAGATGGAAGACTGAGCGGATATTTTCAGTTAGACGGATCAACAAAGAATTGTCACAAATGCATGAGGAGTTCGGTGATCAGAGAACAATCAGCAGATGCAGACTAATCTCCTGGTCAATTATATCACCTGATCTCCATGTGATTTTTACCTGTGGTGAAAATTAAAGGGTCAGGTGTCTTCATATAATCCACACACATCGGAAGAGCTGTAGCAGAACACTGGAAACGCTGTTGCCGCCGTCCTTCAGGCAGAACTGCTACGTGTGTCCCACAGTTTGTCAAATTGAACACAGCGTTGCATCTACGTCAACCGTGTCCATTTCGACCATCTTCTGTGATGTTCATTAACAAGGCTAAGTTCTGCATCAGACTTAATGCAAATATTTGTTTCATTTAGATCACACTATATAAGCAAAAAAACGTAGATTTTGCGGTCTGACTGTCAAAATTACGCTTATCCGTATTAAAGCGTCGCAGAAATAGTCAGATGCGAGAGTGGACTAATAGATCCCGCGTTTTTAGATAAGCAGTGGAAGTCAGTACAGCACAATAAAAGACCTCGCGAATTAACGCCAAATGATTGGAAGTAAATTTGATAAGTATTATACCACGATAAATATTCTCACATACAGCGCATGTTGATCAATACGTGATGCAAAATTATTAAAACCAGGATACAGTAACGCCGTTTGACGACGCGTCGAAGAGTGTTCTCAGGAATCGAGCTAAAGAATAGCGAACTAACTCGTGTTACTTTGAGTGCAGGGTTTTGAGATTCCAGTACAGGACTTTCTACAGACCAAAGCCGAATTAATGCGCCTGTCTGGTGGTGTAACACGCGAGTTCTGCTTGCGAAAGAATTATAATGGGAGGTGGAGGGGTGGGGGGTGGGGGGGAGGGACAGCGAGCAGCTACGTTCCCATGCCTCTCACTGGATGCCCCCTTGGCCGTGAATAACCTGTGGAAACAGACAGACCATTGTAAACCCGTTGAAATAGTATTACTCATTCACTCGCTGACATTCGTGCCAGTAGTTTCAAATATATTCACCCAGTGTGGACTAAACAATAATGGCGTGGTCGCTCGTTGTGCAGTACTCTGACGTGACCGGGCATAAATGTTAATTACGAACAACAAAATATGTATTACAGTAACAGATTAGAATATGCTGCTCGGTACAGAACTGTTTACTGTCACTTCAAACGAATTATATGTCACTGACCTTAAATAATGACAATCAAAAGTCATAAACACTAGAACTGTTATCAGTAGTTCTCACGACACCTACCTGAAAACGTAACGACTAGATAAGTTGAATAACAACTCAGATTGTAAACTTTCATTCCTAGAAACCCATAGCCAAAGAATCAGTGGAATAGAACTACTGTACTTGGGGTGGCTGTATTTTTTTCCGAACAAATGAAATATACCAGTTGTTAAAGGTAGGAAAAAATACATTGTATCATAACAAAGGTGATGTACTTTGTTTAATTATTTGTTTAAAATGTATTTTTATCAATTTTAACAATACTTGACAAATAACTGTCAATGCTAAATAGTTTCACAGCATCTTTGCAGCGTATATTTAAATTAAGACAAATAAGTAATTAATTTTTTTATCAGATTCAGATATTCTTTGTGTCTTTTGCGCCACCACTTCACAGTTATCAGAGAACAAGCTCTGTGAATACTGAAGTGATGAGAATCAGCAACAGAAATGGAATTAATATGTACAACTTTGTAAAATCATCATATTGTATGTTTGAATATATTTTCGTCATAAATATCGTCCATATTTAAACAGAGTTTCTGCAGTTTTAAATTTTCAACTATGTTAACAAAATGATGAAATTCAACTTTCCTTTTTCAGTTTATTATACTTAGCGTAAATAACCCGTTTTAGTCACTACAATGAAACCATATACTTACTTACTCAAAAGCTGTCTCAAAAAACAATAAAATATACGGTAAATTTTGCTAGTCGGTTCATGGAAACACAATAATTAATTTTTTGGCTGTTTCATATCCAAATGAGAAATCTTGTTTTCTTTCTGTTAGCTTGGTTTTAGGATTTTTAGTGGTTGTATACACATTCAAATCGTTTTGCCAAAGTCGTTCAGGCATTTTAGAGTTTTATTAAACAAATTTGAAATATTGCTGCAAAGTGCAATTAAATTTCTATCAAGTCACTGTCAGTGTTAAGCAGCAACAAATTTTGCAAAATCGTTGGACAGTTTTCTCCTAAGCTTCCAAACTAACTTCTGACAGCTATCCAGTTTAATAATAATAAGTCTGTGCAAGGTAAAAGAGACAGCCATCTTGTTACAACATTGAATTTCACTTCATGGAACTGCTACAAATTTTTTCACTTTTCCATGCCATACAATAAAAACCTTATAGCATGTCTCATGCAGCTATGCACTATGTGTGCATGACAGTTTCCCTGTATCAAATTTGGTACGAAATCACTCATATTTGTAAATGAAGAATGCTTAACACCAATGAAAAAACTCTTTGTAATTTTTCATTGACTCTTGAATAACTTGAAGCATGTCATCAGCAGACTAATCACTATCTTCGTAAAATCGACTAATTTATTTTGAATACCATTATTGGCTATAAAATGTTGTACTACTAATTGAAAAATTTTATGTTTTCCTTGTTAATAGCATCACTTTGTGAGCAGTAAAATAGTGTCTGAATATAGATTGCCACTGTATTTTGGATAGGTTATGGCCCCAACGCCTCTGTAACTAGAGCTTCCATTTTGGTTCTATCCAGATGTATGTTTGAAGCTGTACTTGAATTAACATAAATAATTTTATTCAGTTTTTTGTAGGACAAATTATCTTTTACAGTGTGGAGGCTATTTTAGCTGCAATAATATTTTCTTGATCACTACAGGATAAACCTTTACATGTTGAAGTAGCAACAGAGTCCAGAAATTTCTCAATTAGTCCGAATGTTGTCCTCATTCCTGATACAGATTCATGATATTTTGGTGTGAGGTGTTGCTTAACCTGAAAATAGCAAAAAGAAACCATTCGTCTCATTCACCACAAACTACCACTCCACCCAGCCATCGTACCCATAAGAAGACATACACACACTTTTATACAACATATGCATTCACAACACATTTTTCCAATCACCTTCAAACTTTCTTAAGTATTTCAATTCGTGCTCTTAAGCATCAGGTTCGTGTCTGAAGAATGTGTGAAACTTATTTTTGATACAGAAATACGTAAGGCAAGGCAACAGAACTACGTGAAAATTTATTTTTGAACAGAAATATGTGGAACTTAGACTACACAATTCGAAATTCAGACTAGCCAGTACACCAAACAACTCGTCTGCGAGAGAGAAATTCATTTTCAAAGAAATTTAACTACGTCATCTGACTGCAAAACAAAATTATGCAGTTTAAATTGTTGGCTCTGAATATTGATAATCTTTATCTTTACTCTTTCAAAAAATCACTGCACCAAATCTGTTATTGTAATTAGACAGCAAACGAACACAAAAATTAACACATCTGTCTTTCCGAGAATACTGCTAGAAAATTCACAAGGTAGCGCTTTACTGAAATTGGTCACTGGTATTAAGACACTGAACAGATACTGATATTATTTTCACAACAACACTTTGTCAATCACTGTGCCAGACATGGGATATGAACTTCGATGGTGATTAAATTTATTGGCATACCTTTGCAGATGGAACGCTCCTCTGCTCTGCAACTTGATGCTATTAGGAATAAAGATGTTACTCAAAAATCAAAGTTTGTTTACCGTACTTGCAATGCGCAGTGCAGGACCAATTTTCATAAATGCTTCTCGGTACACAAGTCATGATGTGCAATGCGAGTGTGCAAAAAGACTCATGAATGTTAAAGCAAAATGGGCAACTAATCTTAGCGAATGGTAAGTGACAAGAAGGACTCCTAGTTTTACTGTGCTTTATTAAGCGTTAACAATAATACGCTTCCTCATAAATTTCTCACACCTAGACAAGTTAGTAAAATATTTCTTAATCCTATGTACAATTTTCTCCC
Source organism: Schistocerca nitens (assembly GCF_023898315.1). Taxonomy (NCBI): domain Eukaryota; kingdom Metazoa; phylum Arthropoda; class Insecta; order Orthoptera; family Acrididae; genus Schistocerca; species Schistocerca nitens. Next base: position 292,189,266 of record NC_064619.1, read on the forward strand.
TTGACATGTATTTCAACGGTAAGACAAGACCATATGCTTCATTACAGAATTTCTACACCAAACTTCAACCGTATGTAATATTCTAACAATGAGAAGCTACACAGCTACAAATATAAAAAACTGGATTACTATAAAAGTTGGATTTTATCATACCTCCATTAATACAATTTCATTTGCAAAACATCTTCCATCAAAACACACACATCAAAAAGTTTTGCATCACCTCGGTTCCGATACTTCCGGAGTCTGTACAAAACAGACATTTAGAGCTGATGGTCCAGCTTGCTGTGCACACCGGTACCTCTAATAACCAGTAGCACGTCCTCTTCCACCGATACATGCCTGTATTCGTCGGGGCATACTATCTACAAGTTCGTCAACGCACTATTGGTCCACATTGTCCCACTCCTCAATGGCGATTCGGCGTGGATCCCTCTGAGTGGTTGGTGAGTCATGTCGTCCGTAAACAACCCTTTTCAATCTACCCCAGGCATTTTCGATAGTATTCATGTCTGGAAAACATGCTGGCCACTCTAGTTGAGCAATGTCTTTATCCTGAAGGAAGTCATTCACAAGACGTGCAAGAGGAGGGCGCGAATAGTCGTCCACGAAGACGAATGCCTAGCCAATATGCTGCCGACATGCTTGCACTATCGGTCGGAAGATGGCATTCTCGTATCGTACAGCAGTTACGGCGGCTTCTACGACCACCAGCGGCGTACGTCGGCCCCACATAATGCCACCCCAAAACAGCAGAGAACCTCCACCTTGCTGCTCTAGCTGGACAGTGTGTAAAGGCGTTCAGCCGGACAGGCTTGCCTTGAAACACGTCTCCGACGATTGTCTGGCTGAAGGCATATGCGATACTCATCGGTGAAGAGAACGTGATGCCAATCCTGGGCGATTCATTCGGCATGTTTTTGGGCCCATCTGTACCGCGCTGTATGGTGTCGTAGTAGCAAAGATGGGCTTCCCCATGGACGTCGGGAATGAAGTTGCTCATCATGCAGCCTATTGCTCACAATTTGAAGCGTAACACTACGTCCTGTGGCTGCACGAAAATCATTATTTAATATGGTGGTGTTGCTGTCAGGGTTCCTCCGAGCCATATAATCCGTAGGTAGCGGTAATCCAGTGCAGTAGTATTCCTTGGGGCCTGAGTGAGTCATGTCATCGACAGTCCCTGTCTCTCTGTATCTCCTCTATGTCCGAACAACATCGCTTTGGTTTACTCCGAGACGCCTGGACACTTCCCTTGTTGAGAGCCCTTCCTGGGATTAAGTAACAATGTGAACGCAATCGAACCGCGGTATTCGCCGTCTAGGCATGGCTGAACTACAGACAACACGAACCGTGTACATCCTTCCTTATGGAATGACTGGAACTGATAGGCTGTCGGACCTCCTCCGTCTAACAGGCGCTGCTCAAGCATGGTTGTTTACATCTTTGGGCAGGTTTAGTGCCATCTCTGAACAGTCAAAGGGACAGTGTCTGTGATACAATATCCACAGTAGACGTCTATCTTCAGGAGGTCTCGGAACCGGGGTGATTCAAAACTTTGGTGTGTGTATTATTACAAAATCTTTTTTAAATAATACTGCCTCCACTACGCAGCAGGCTTCCATCGTTTATCAACCAAGTACATGGCCACACTTTCTAACACACTCTGCTACTGCTACTCTGTGACAAAGCGAAGTTGACCTCTCTGACCAAGATGTCTGGACTCAAACGCACTCTCACAAAGAATATGATTATATCGGTATTACAGTGGTTGAGCACATTTATCAAATTCCGAACTTCATTCACATTTATGGCCAAAACGTTTTGAATTACGACAGCCCCCTATCAACCTGTCCTGTTCCAGACGAGGCAGCTGTATATGTATTTCCACGTAATTTGCACTGTTCATTATATTCATTTCGTGGAACATTGGTTTACCAAGCATCAAGTTCGATGTCCCATTGAATTTTATACTTCTGTAAACGTTTTACCTCCTGTACCATCTTTTTCGCGCATTTTTCTGTGTAATATATTCACTGCGTATTTAATCCTTTTCACGATTAAGTTTATTTGTGTAATTGTACAGGCATTCAGTTTACTAACATTGCCTTTATTTGTGATTCACTATTGCGTAAAACTTTAAAACCGAGTAACAGACCTTTATGCACTCAGTCCGCCTCACCATCATGCTATAATAGCGCCACAACTGTCAGAATGCTAAAATTGGCAGCAGTCGTCTCGCAGGGCTACGAAGTATTGAGACTATAGTCTGATGCAATTTACTTGATAGTTGACATTTCACGCGTTGGAGCTACTTCCTTCGTTCTGGAGGTCCGTATCACGCCTAAACTGCTCGCCGTTGCTTAACTGCCATAAAAAAAGATCAGTTGGCTTCCATTGTTCGGATAGGCTATGTATTAAAACTTTGTGTTCTGCCTTACGGCAGGTCTTGTCATGGGGGAAGCCTCGTCAGAGAGGTCCACCACATGAGCGTCTAGTGAAGTGATTCCAGTGGCGGTTTACCGTTGCCTTCCACTGGTGATAATGAAATGATAATAAGGACAACACAACACCCAGTCCCTGAGCGGAGAAAATCTCCAACCCAGCCGGGAACCGAACCCGAACTCCTTGGCTGACCACTCAGCTATCAGGGCGGACAGGCTATGTATGAAACTTGAGAATTTCATTACTAGCGGTATGCGTGTGTTTCTTTTGTGTGTTTATTGTTTCTGATGAAACGTGTCAGAAATTGGGCAGATACAGGATACGGGATGTAAACACTTCAGGAAAGAAAGACGTACAAAGTACTGCGTTTAAAGGAACATCGGTACACCACGTGTGCAATGCGAGAGAATGAAAGGAAGACAGAAAATGACATTTCCAAAGTAGTCGATCGAACAGCAGCCTCAGCCGCGGTTAGGACTGGCGAATCGACCGTACTTTGCAATGATAAAGAAAAATACGAGGAGGCAAGAAGTGAAATAGAACCCTCTCCTCTTCAAACCCCGGTTTTTCAGAAATGCGTAGCAAATTTGGATCCTTTCGCGCAAAAAGCCATTTCTGTTCAGGACCACCAGGAGTGGGCAAGTTTCCAAACCGTATGGCGTCTGCTGGTGAATGAGGCCAATGGAAGCGACTGGGGATGTAGATGCTCCAACAGGGTCATTGTCTTCCACCACTTTCACATCCCTGTTCCATTCGTCACCTAACAATTGCCCTTGGGTGACTTTTGCTTGTGGGTCCACGACTCAACGCCCACTGGTGGGCAGGTCTCGACACGGTCCTGGAGAATCCCTGCTTCCGATCCCGACAGTGACGGCGGTCGGGTGTCCCCGACGCCGCGATGGGCAGAGGCTGCAGGAAACTCTGCACCGTTTAGTGGAGGTGGCGTCGCCGTCGCCGTCGGTGCTGGCTCTCCAATGGAACTTGTAGTGGCCTGGGGTGGTATCAGATTTTGATCATCTATCACTTAATGTCATGCCACCTCCACATATATTGTCTTACATATTCGATTATTATCGTAATAGAGATCGTCCTACATTCCATAAGCCCCTCATGACATTGCTTGAAAATGGTTCAAATGGCTCTAAGCACTAGGGACTTAACATCTGAGGTCATCAGTCCCCTAGAACTTAGAACTACTTAAACCTAACTAACCTAAGGACATCACACACATCCATGCTCGAGGCAGGATTCGAACCTGCGACCGTAGCATCCGCGCGGTTCCGGACTGAAGCGCCTAGAACCGCTCGGCCACCGGGGCCGGCTGACATTGTTTGAGGCCGAACTTTTTGAAGGCAGCAGATCGATGTTGCGATTGGTTCTGCAGTCTCGGTTTTAACTATAACAACATTTCAGACCGTAAAATGTTGGAGTGAGAATACACAGACGCTTGGAGATGCAGATTTTTGCGTAAATTAAGACACCTATCTCGAGAGCATTAATTAGATCGATGAAACATGTGTGAATGCAGCTCATATTGTTACGAAAGGTTGGAGTGACGACTAAGGAGACGGTACGGCATTCCCCACTGTCAAACGTGGTAGAATCATTCTTTTGTGTGCTGGTACCTGCCATGGCTTTATCCTCGGCTGTCAACTGCCTTTCAGATCGAAGAAAACGTTACAGAACCCCAAGGAAATGACTCATGAAACTTTTAACAATTGTTTCGAAAATATGTTGTTACCAAGTTTAGAAAATATATCAGTAATTATTGTCCACAACCCTCCAAACTCTGTCGTCTCGGAAGGAAAGACATTATTCAGTGATTACGGAGCACGATACGTTAAAGAAGTACAATTTCGTGAACTCCTGTCACTTCATAAGCCACAACTGCCAACGTACGTTAAAGGGGCCCCCACATATTCAATAACTTTGTCAGTCCGGCAATGTACTGACCGACTGAGGACGCAGATTGACGTACTGTCAGTACTGGAAATAGTGAGCAGCAGCATTGATGGCCCCAAAAATATTCTCAATATTGTCAATATGCACTGTGCGTTTGAGGTCGAGCTTTGTTGGTTTGGCCATATTAACCATTCAGACGCTGGAAGAGCTTCATCAGCCAACCACACAGCGTTAATGTGTACTGTGTACATGTTCAGTTCGTCTTAGAGCGTAACAACTCCCAGAATCATACGATATTGCGGCGCCTGTATTGTTCTGAAGGGCGATGCGATGTTCCTTCCGAAAGAACAGGCACTGCAGCGACTACAGCCGTTACTAAATACATGAAATGTATTCGCCGGAACATTGAATTGCACATCTGAACAACATATGCGCTGTGATATTCATCTGTCGAAACCGGGCAAGCAACTTTCAATTAAAACGTATCCCCAGTGCGGGAGTATACATAATGAGATGTACAAGTGCACGTTACAGAGATATGATTGGTAACTTAAGGAAGTTTGGTTCTGGCCTTGAAATGTGCTTGGATAGCCTAGTGGTTAGTTGGCTTTCATCCGTGGCACGGTACGGACGGGCCGGCGCGCCGAGCATCGCTCCGTGAGAGTCGTTGTTTACTCGCTAGCGCGCCGTTGTGCGTCGTCGTATTGACTTAAAGTACCGGTACCGACCCATCATGGCATGTCATGTCGACAAGCTACAGTCAAACTAACGTTCAACGCCTCTTACCCAAGACCGAGTGCCCATGAAATTGAATAATTTCTTCGAGACGTGATGCACATAGAACCGCAAGAACTGATAGGCATCCACTTGTCTATTGTACCCAGCATATTGTACCTGAAACTGAATGACGAAGCGGCCTGTGACAGACTCCTACAACAATCTACCAACGGCTTCTGCATCTGCCACACTGACGGTAATGTGAGCGTGGTGGCAGCTCACATGCTGGTCTGGAAGTGCATGCCATACGCTTCTCTGAACTACTGTTTGAAGTTCCCGCCATATGGCACAGTTTTAAGCCACAGAGAAACGAAATGGAATACATTTGAAAAGTACCCTGTACTTAACATGGTACGCCAACTATGTATAGAACTTGTGAAGCTCGTTCCATCGCATCTTTTCGTTGGCAGCTGCCGCGCAATTGTTAATATGATGGCCAACTGCGGACCTGCGCGGGCTGTGACCAGGAGGGCCATGCCTGAACGAGTGTCTGCAGCACCACCTCGTCCAGGTGCCCCACACTGAACGTCCCACTAACGTATGTGGAGGTGACATGACATGAAATACAGATGATCAAAACCTCATACCACCCCAAGCCACTACAAGTTCCGTTGGAGAGCCTGATCCGGCGGCGACGACGACGCCACCTCCCCCGAATGGTGCAGAGTTCCCAAGGACTGTGTCGAGACCTGCCCACCAGTGGATGTTGAGTCGTGGACCCACAAGCAAACGTCATCTGAGCGGCACAAGAAGAGGCGATTGTTAGTTGACGAATGGAAAAGGGATGTGAAACTGGAGGAAGACAACGATCCTGTTGGAGCATATACATTAGCAGTGGGTTCCAGTGGCCTCATTAACCAGCAGACGCCATACGGTATGGAACATTGGCCCCCTCCTGGTGGTCCTGAACAGAAATCGCATCAGGTTGACCCCCGAACGTAGGCTAATGTAAAAGTGGCCTGCTACCACTCATCTCCCAATCCTCTTTTGGTGACTGGGCTGACAACAAGGAGCACACACTGATAACTCCTCCAGTGCCCACAGCTGGCATTGAGTCCAGAGGGGCCTGCCTGATAGTGACCATATGGTACAGTAACGCACATCATATGCTGAGCAAATGTGTGGCATTTGCACTTGTGCATTGCCTCCACCACTTGAGATTTGTCCGTCCTATCACGTGGGAACAATCAATGTCAATGGCATGCACTCCACAATCAAGACACATGTTACACGACATGATAAGAGCTGCTGACTTCGACATTGCCCTTTCCCATAAAGTATTTCCAAAGCTGTGTTTAGACCTTGTGGCTACAGCACCTACAGCCAACCATCTGGTGATGGAACAGGAGGAACGGCCTCCTTCTCCCAGCTTGCACTGAAGCGACAGACGTGACGTATGTGCGAATGCGCGAGGCATAGTACCCACACTTGATGCGGACCGTCTCGTTAAGGTGTAAGTGCTCTCTAGTACTTCACACTAGAGTGACAGGCACGTCTTCTATTCGAAGAAAGTTGGCCTATTTTTGCGGGGAAACGGACTATTACATAATGGGCGGCGATTTTAACAGTGCCCTGCGGCCCGAGGACCAGATACCGTATTATTTCCGATGCCCGGCTCTACCCGCGCTAGTACATTTCCTCGCGCTCTGCGACACATGGCTCTTACATACGGGAATCGGCGCGGATATACGCACTTTACCGGCCATTTTGCAAGTCGCCTGGACCGAATATATGTCTCGTGTGGGTTCCGCACAGTGACCCATGGTGCAAAAATCCGGCCAACGGCCTTCACAGATCACCTCACGTGTGTCTGCACTATCACCCTACCTCGGCAACTCACTTGACGCAGCAGAGGCCCATGGAACCATCTGTCGATACGAAGCATGTCAACAAGCATTTTCTAATAAGTGGCGCCGTTGTCTCACGCGCCTGCCCATGTACTCTTCCATGTTGCTATCGTGGCTGGGATGTGTCAAACATGCACTCCAAAAGACCGTGATGGCATGCCGACAAAAGATCGACGTGGCAAAGAAAGGCATCGGAATTTTGCTACACAGCAGTTCGTGAGCTGGCGATGCAACATCCGTCGTCCGAACGTCAAATATCCGTACAACGCATCAGAGCCCGTCTGCTACGCATCAGGGCCGAGCAGCTAGATGACGTCCGCATCCGTGCGAGAGTGCAAGACGGCATCCCAGACGAAATGGTGTCAGTCTATTACATTGTGCGCGAGAGGCGCAACCGCGAACGTCAAATCATCACGGCGATAAACAAGGAGGCGGGCAGACGCGCCGTGACACAAACGGACATAGCGCACACGTTCGCTAGGTACTATGAGACGTTGTACATGGAAGATCCGCAGAACGTACGATATTATGAAAACGTGCTGCACGATCTTCCTGCCCCTAGGGACGTGGCGCCCGATAATACCCTGCTGTTGCCCATCACATCCGATGAGCTGACATCGGCCTTGGCACGAGGAGCACTGAACAAATCGCCAGGGCTGGAAGGTTCACCCCAGGAATTTTACCACAGTTTTTATCATCTGATGGGTGACAAGAGGCTTCACATGTTTCAAGAACTGGTCCGCCCAGATTTCACTGTCCCCGTGGAATTGACGGACAGCATCCTGATCACAGTACCGAAATCCAACGGAGGTTGAGGCGGCAGGACTTTCGCCCACCCATACTCCTCAACAACGACAATAAGATCTTAACATGCATCCTCTGCGCGCGTCTACATATTGCTGTCAGTAAAGCAATCCGAACGGATCAGACATGTTTAGGTGATGTCAGCAACATTCATACAGCGTTAGGACCATACCGCGATGTAACAGCAACGACAGCGGCCTACAAAATACGAGGCACCCTTGCCGCCGTCGATTTCGACCACGCAATCGACCGCGTCGGCCACGCATTCCTATGCGCGGTTTCGAAATACATGGACCTCTCTCCACGTTCTGTGAAGGTGGTCCTTCGACTGACCCACAGGGCGCGTTCCCACATGAACGGTTACAAGCCTAGTCATACTGTTATTGGATGGCCAGTGTGACAAGGATGCCTATTGTCGGGCATAATATTGGCGGCAACGCTCGAACCAGCCGTGCATGGTCTACAGAGGTGATTTGCAGGCATCTGCATGTGGGACGTGACCTTCTGTTGCAGTGCGTTCGTCGATGACGTGGTGTTCCTGGCCATATCAGGGGATGAAATACATAGAACGCTTCAGTGGCTACGCCAGTGCGGGACGGTCTCTGGGAGCATCATCAACTTGAAGAAGCGGGATGTCGGAGCGGGGCTTCTTCGAACAACAACAGTGCCTTTTGACATGGTACCCGTACTCAAATATTGGTGAATGCTGTTCTATAGCAATGTTCGCCCCACGGCGGCAACTACATTCCACCGACTACTACACCACACGCGTTCTCTATTAAATGGCAACAAATTGCGTCCATTGGACATACTCCTACGAACACGTTATGTCTGTCTTGTCTCCAAGCATGCACGTCCTTCCCTTGACGTTACGATACCCGAAAGATTTAAAGCAGCATATGGACATTTCGTGAGCGCCGGTCTCGTTTTTAAAAGTCTGTCACACTGACACTGCCGCAGCGGACGGGCGGTATCGATTTAATTTATGTCTATAAACGTGCGCGACCGCTCTATCTCAACACTAGTCGCACGTGGACCTCTTCCCACGCCAGTCTGACGGGCACCCTGATAGCTGAGGTGGCACCGCACTCTCTAAACCATCTGTTTCTGCGGGACACATTTCACCAACACTCGCCCACGCCACAGGTTCTTTATTGACCTCAGCTACTTACAATCGGGCCTTCCGTCGACTTGGATGCCCAACAGCAGCAAACCATCAATACGGTCGCACAGGTAGGTGGCTGGAACACTGTGTGGGAAGCAGTATACACTCCTTTTCTACCTACGGTGGTACGTTCGTTGTGGTAGGCTGTAAACGGGAAGTGCACTACTTGTCAGCGACTACACTGCCTTCATCTGATGGAGGACCCCTTGTGTCCGAGATCCTCAGTCGTTGATTCGGATGCGCTCCGCCTGACTTGTGACGCAACCAGCGACTGCTGGCTACTCACGCAGCGCATGCTGGCACTACTGCGCCGATTACCGGAATCTATCTCCCCTGATAGTATACTGCACTCCGACAGCGTATATTTTCCATTAACCAGGACGAATGTCGTTAACCGGCCAAATGCACACTCGTCTTTTAGTCCCTTATGGGTTTCAGCCACCACCCGAAGTTCAGGACCCACTTCGCTAATTATTTACGTTCATTATTTGCTGACCCTCCTGCTCTTTGCGGCGTTCCGAGAATGAGACATTGTACCTGAAGAAGAGTCCTGAAGTATATTGATCCCTTACGGACATAATAGGGGGGAACCCCTACAAACAACCGAGACGGCGACTCGGTCTCTCGTCTCTGCAGATATACGACCTTTTGTTAATAAAAAGAAAAAAAGAAAGAATAAATAATAATAAATAAATAAAAAATATATAACTACTAAATCCTCTCCCTGATCCTGGAGCACGTTGCGTGGGTATGGTGACAGTATGGCGGTTAGACGAGCGCTCGCGATAAGCGGGAAATCCGGTTTCGGGTCCCAGTCGGGCACAAATTTTCAACATCTTCATTCCATTATAAAGCTGATGATTGTTCACACACGCACTGCAAATACATTTCATGTATCCCTGATTCATATTTTCAAGTAATCTTTTAACACAAAGCTGTTTTAATAGGGCAATACATTGGTAGCAGTGTTTACGTTAGCAATGGAGGATTCACCGGGGCATTGCTTTCTTTGACTTGGAAGTACAAGAAGCTTCACTGTACATATGCAATGATTGCAGAATACGAATCAGCCTCGCCAAATTATCACAAAATGTTAATTACCAGACTATATCACTGCAGTGCACGTATAATTACTGCACAGGTTTCAATGTCCGCCCCGATAGCTGAATGGTCAGCTTGACGGAGTGCCATTGTAAGGGACACGGGTTCGATTCCCGGCTGGGTCGGGGATTTTTCTCCGCCCAGGGACTGGGTGTTGTGTTGTCTTCATCATCATTGCATCCCCATCCGACGAGCAGGTCGCCCAATGCGGCGTCGAATGTAATAACACATGCACCAAGGCGGTCGGACCTGCCCCGTAAGGGGCCTCCCGTGCAATGACACCAAACGCTCATATCCAGTTTTTTCATGTTTCAATAACGTTTTTGTTAACTGTGTTTGTTGATGTTATCGTACTAAACTTCAAGCTCTCGAATGACCTGCCTGTCGCCAGAAATCTGTTACACCTGACCTATGGTCGACTGCGACTGCGTCTCCCATTAAGGAATTTTGCTTATTTTATGTAGTATCAACGTTAATAATTGGTCTTCAGATGCAGAACTCATACGAAAATAGGTTACGTGATCATTCGTCTCCGTGCTTATGATTTCATTCGGTAAATTAACATACGACAAGTTGCTTCTTTTTTCCAGACATTCTCCGGCTTATTTCTTCGTTTCCGTTGTTTTCTGTTTACCAGCTGTAGTTTTAAACTGCGGCATACGATTTATTTTGAGTGTTCGTTATCTGAACCTTTTGAAATTTCACTGTCAACTGATAATATTATTTTAGGCGCCATGGTCACCTCATTATATTGAAGGTATGACGAATTGGAATTATCAATAAATACTGAAAATGTGCATGCCCTTTAATAACACTTGTGAAGTGATCCGCCTCGAGTAGCATGTAATCTGACGGCAGCCAACAGCCTACGTGGCAAAATTATAGCGGCAAGTGACAGATTTCAACTACTAAGTAATTTTAATTAGGCTGTAGTGCCGATATGTAATGATCAGTACAGCGGTGGCTATTGGCGAAATTTTTGTGAAGTAAATAATCCACAGAGAGGCGTTTTCTTACTTCAAACAGTCTAGCACACTCATATACGGTATTTACTAGTTGCAAATAATATGAAATTAAAGGGTTCTCACTCTTCTTAACTTGAAACTTTGGCAAGACATATTAACACTGACAATACTGACATTTAGGACTAGGATGCGTTCAAAAATGAGTACTCCGTTCATGATTTACTTACTCAGTCAATCTGTTATACGCAACATCACGATGAACTTCTGTGGTATTTAAATACTGTACGCAAAATGAATGTTAAAAAAAATCTTATGATGTGAAAACTGTGACGTACTGTATGATGTGAAAACTGTGACTGCAGTCATGGACTGTGCGGCTGGTCCCGGCGAATGTTCGAGTCATCCCTCGGACATAGGTGTGTGTGTTTGTCCTTAGGATAATTCAGGTTAAGTAGTGTGTAAGCTTAGGGACTGATAACCTTAGCAGTTAAGTCCCATAAGATTTCACTCACATTTGAACAATTTTGAAAACTGTGACGTACTGTATAGTCGTTATGAACTATAGAGGATTTCCAGAAATAAGGTACAAAAATGTATTATAAAGTATGGGCGGCAAATCTAAATATACTATAACAGAACAGCAATGAAATAAACATATTGACGAATAATCGTCATCCTAATTACAGACAAGCGAAAGTAGAATGTGGAATCTGATGCTGCTATTTATTATCGATAGTCGCTGTATGTCGACGTCCAGAGTTGCCGACTAAAAATGATGGTGGATGGTAACTATTTAAAACTCTCATTGTTGGTTGACAAGCCGCCACATTACGAAAATAAAGTCACGCTCACACATAATGACGTTCACAGCGGACACTCGTTACACGGTCAAAACGAAAATGGAGTGAATACATTAATGCCTCTTGCGATAATAACGTTAACAATGTAACGACTTTAAGCTCTTACAAAACGAAACGTGATTGTTTCATGTAGTTACACAATTTTTGAAGTCAGGAAGTTAGGAGGGAGGTATCGCTGGAAGCAAAGCCGTGAGAAAGTGTCGCGAGTCCTGGCTGGCTGGCAATGTCAGTGGAGCATTGCATGCGAAACGAAAGTATCGGTTTGAATACAACTAAATAATTCCCAGTAATTAGGGGATAATTATTCCTACATGCATTATACAATATGGAGCGCGCTTATATAATTTTACATGCTTAAATTTTAGTTCTGTGTAATTTCTACATCTTCGCCCCACCGAAAAGTAAACATTAGATATATCTGACGCCGGGCACTAAAGCCGCTGCCTAGTTGGTTAACTTACACCATAAAGTGGAAGTGTTAGCCTGCTCGGTACTTCTTGCGAAACAGAGGGGATAAATTTAGATTTGCTCTCTACCATAATGTTAAAATGTCTTAAGTTCATTGATATCTAAGGAGCAAGACTGTTCCCGTACTCTCTTAGTGGTACAGATTGGTATCAAAAACACTGAATTTCATTTGCAATAGTTAATAGCCTTTTAACAGATAGGGGTGTTGCTATCATTTGTTCACTGATACAGAAATCGTACCATAACAAAAGACTGCAATACTTTAATGAAACACTATTCAAAACCACCTCATCTTGCACCAGTCCTGGTTTGTACATTACGGAAGGGCGATATCTGATGTGATACTCTCCACACTAAGTCCAAACAAGGCACCGGGAGTAGACAACATTCCATTAGAACTACTGACAGCCTTGGGAGAGGCAGGCCTAACAAAACTCTACCATCTAGTGAGCAATATTTGTGAGACAGGCGAAATACCCTCAGACTTCAAGAAGAATATAATAATTCCAATCTCAAAGAAAGCAGGTGTTGACAGATGTGAAAATTACCGAACTATCAGTTTAATAAGTCACAGATACAAAATACTAACGCGAATTCTTTACAGACGAATGGAAAAACTGGTAGAAGCCAACCTCGGGGAAGATCAGTTTGGTTTCCGTAGTAATGTTGGAACACGTGAGGTAACACTGACCCTACGACTTATCTTAGAAAATAGATTAAAGAAAGACAAACCTACGTTTCTAGTATTTGTAGACTTAGAGAAAGCTTTTGACAATGTTGAATGGAATACTCTCTTCCAAATTCTGAATGTGGCAGGGGTAAAATACAGGGAGCGAAAGGCTATTTACAATTTGTACGGAAACCAGATGGCAGTTACAAGAGTCGAGGGGCATGAAAGGGAGCCAGTGGTTGCAAAGGGAGTGAGACAGGGTTGTAGCCCATCCCCGATGTTATTAAATCTGTATATTGAGCAAGCAGTAAAGAAAACAATAGAAAAATTTGGAGTAGGAATTAAAATCCATGGAGAAGAAATTAAAACTTTGTGGTTCGTCGATGACATTGTAATTCTGTCAGAAACAGCAAAGGACTTGGAAGAGCAGTTGAACGGAATGGACAGTGTCTTGAAAGGAGGATATAAGATGAACACCAACAAAAGCAAAACGAGGATAATGGAATGTAGTCGAATTAAGTCGGGTGATGCTGAGGGAATTAGATTAGGAAATGAGACACTTAAGGTAGTAAAGGAGTTTTGCTCTTTGGGCAGCAAAATAACTGATGATGGTCGAAGTAGAGAGGATATAAAATATAGACTGGCAATGGCAAGGAAATCGTTTCTGAAGAAGAGAAATTTGTTAACATCAAGTAAAGATTTAAGTGTCAGGAAGTCGTTTCTCAAAGTATTTATATGAAGTGTAGCCATGTATGGAAGTGAAACGTGGACGATAAATAGTTTAGACAAGAAGAGAATAGAAGCTTTCGAAATGTGGTGCTACAGAAGAATGCTGAAGAGTAAATGGGTAGATCACATAACTAAAGAGGAGGTATTGAATAGAATTGGAGAGAAGAGAAATTTGTGGTTCAATTTGACTAGAAGTAGGGATCGGTAGGTAGGGCATATTCTGAGGCATCAAGGGATCACCAATTTACCCTCCTGGAAATGGAAAAAAGAACACATTGACACCGGTGTGTCAGACCCACCATACTTGCTCCGGACACTGCGAGAGGGCTGTACAAGCAATTATCACACGCACGGCACAGCGGACACACCAGGAACCGCGGTGTTGGCCGTCGAATGGCGCTAGCTGCGCAGCATTTGTGCACCGCCGCCGTCAGTGTCAGCCAGTTTGCCGTGGCATACGGAGCTCCATCGCAGTCTTTAACACTGGTAGCATGCCGCGACAGCGTGGACGTGAACCGTATGTGCAGTTGACGGACTTTGAGCGAGGGCGTATAGTGGGCATGCGGGAGGCCGGGTGGACGTACCGCCGAATTGCTCAACACGTGGGGCGTGAGGTCTCCACAGTACATCGATGTTGTCGCCAGTGGTCGGCGGAAGGTGCACGTGCCCGTCGACCTGGGACCGGACCACAGCGACGCACGGATGCACGCCAAGACCGTAGGATCCTACGCAGTGCCGTAGGGGACCGCACCGCCACTTCCCAGCAAATTAGGGACACTGTTGCTCCTGGGGTATCGGCGAGGACCATTCGCAACCGTCTCCATGAAGCTAGGCAACGATCCCACACACCGTTAGGCCGTCTTCCGCTCACGCCCCAACGTCGTGCAGCCCGCCTCCAGTGGTGTCGCGACAGGCGTGAATGGAGGGACGAATGGAGACGTGTCGTCTTCAGCGATGAGAGTCGCTTCTGCCTTGGTGCCAATGATGGTCGTATGCGTGTTTGGCGCCGTGCAGGTGAGCGCCACAATCAGGACTGCATACGACCGAGGCACACAGGGCCAACACCCGGCATCATGGTGTGGGGAGCGATCTCCTACACTGGCCGTACACCACTGGTGATCGTCGAGGGGACACTGAATAGTGCACGGTACATCCAAACCGTCATCGAACCCATCGTTCTACCATTCCTAGACCGGCAACGGAACTTGCTGTTCCAACAGGACAATGCACGTCCGCATGTATCCCGTGCCACCCAACGTGCTCTAGAAGGTGTAAGTCAACTACCCTGGCCAGCAAGATCTCCGGATCTGTCCCCCATTGAGCATGTTTGGGACTGGATGAAGCGTCGTCTCACGCGGTCTGCACGTCCAGCACGAACGCTGGTCCAACTGAGGCGCCAGGTGGAAATGGCATGGCAAGCCGTTCCACAGGACTACATCCAGCATCTCTACGATCGTCTCCATGGGAGAATAGCAGCCTGCATTGCTGCGAAAGGTGGATATACACTGTACTAGTGCCGACATTGTGCATGCTCTGTTGCCTGTGTCTATGTGCCTGTGGTTCTGTCAGTGTGATCATGTGATGTATCTGACCCCAGGAATGTGTCAATAAAGTTTCCCCTTCCTGGGACAATGAATTCACGGTGTTCTTATTTCAATTTCCAGGATTGTAGTATTGGAGGGCATAGTGGAGGGTAAAAATCGTAGAGGGAGACCAAGAGATGAATACACTACACAGATTCAGAAGGATGTAGGTTGCAGTAGGTACTGGGAGATGAAGAAGCTTGCACAGGATAGAGTAGCTTGGAGAGCTGCATCAAACCAGTTCAAAAATGGTTCAAATGGCTCTGAGCACTATGGGACTCAACTGCTGTCGTCATAAGTCCCCTAGAACATAGAACTACTTAAACCTAACAAACCTAAGTACATCACACACATCCATGCCCGAGGCAGGATTCGAACCTGCGACCGCAGCAGTCGCACGGTTCCGGACTGCGCGCCTAGAACCGCGAGACCACCGCGGCCGGCTATCAAACCAGTCTCTGGACTGAAGACCACAACAACAACAACTCTCCACATATGCGTTTTGTTGTCTAATCTAATTTATTGGTATATGAACTTATGAGATTCTTACTTTCGAAAACGCTCTGGATTCGTGGTTGCTTCTCTGCGTCTATTCAAAAATTTTTGTGTTCTATTTATTCACTGTTGTTTCCTTGTCATTAACTGCTTGCTTAGTTGTTCCCCCTGTTGTTTTGAAGTAGATATTTCGAGTTTCTTTTGGACAGACCTATATGGTTATGAAAAACTTTGGGTAGCTTGAAGTGCCTATACGTTATAAACAGACAATAGTTCCAAAGATTGTGTAGCCGATACTCCCTTCTTGCTAAATTTTTTGGCCCTTAAAGTTATTGCCCCTCTCACAATTATTTACACATGTGAAACTATCACGGTATGCCTTAGTAAACTGCCGGTTTCTTTTAGGAATTTCGCGTTGCTAGAAAAAAAGGCAAAATTTTAACCGAGGGTGGTTGTAAGAAGTACTATTATCGATTTTGGTATGACGTAGTGTTGTCAATCGCACCCTTTTATAAAGCGCTGGTTCTCTGTAACATTCGGACCTATGCGCACCTTTTCTGGTAGGAGGCGCTATGTTGCTGTTCTGTTTAATTCCCAAGCGCTGCCATTCAAGCGCCTTAATGCCAAGCGTTGGCAGTCGCTCAGGTTTCACAAGGGTTTCGCATGCACCAAGAATATATGAACAGTTGTATACTTCCATAAAATATGGATTTGGATGTTTTCCGACGAATGGTAGGACAACAGTGATTGATTAATCGGTTCATTCGCGGATGGTGCGTTTGAAATTACACAATAAATCAATGGACTCATCAGTATGGCTATTCTTAATGAGCATCATCTGTTAGCGGACTGCATTGGTAACTGAATAATTATTAAATCTGCCATGTACTGTTATTGCGTGATACGCCTTGCGAAATGACTACAATGAGAAAATTAGAGAAATTAGAGCTAACACAAAGTGTTACCGACGATCATTCTTCCCACGCGCCATTCACCAGTGGAACAGGGAAGAAGGGATCATTTTTTAGTACCAGAAGTACCGTCTGCCGCACATCGTTAGGTGGCTTGAGCAGATGTAGATAGTTCAAGTTGGAGAAGTAGTACAGGAATGGCAAACTTCAGTGTGGAAGTAGAACTAAATTTAACTGCTAATATGAACATGTATGGATCTAGCCATTGTTACGATGTGTATTACTTATGAACTCTGTAAACGAAATAAATGGTATGGGCTGTTATCGTCTCAAAGCAACCTTTTAACTTAAAAATTGAAGAACTTATGACTTTAGTATTGCTAAAGAGAATAGAGGCGGTTCCGTTTTACGGAACACTGTCATATTTTTTACAAAGCGGGCTCTTCCCTTTAACCACACCTGATTTATGTCGGATCGCCCCGAATAAAACTGTTTCAAGTAATCGTCAGCAAAATATAGTGGAAAGGAAATTACACGACGGTGCAGTACTTAGCACATTGGTCTCACATTCTGGAGGACGACGTATATCTCGCGAAGAGACCATGAGGATAAAATCAGAGAGATTAGAGCCCACACAGAAGCATCCCGACAATCCTTCTTTCCACGAACAATACGAGACTGGAATAGAAGGGAGAACCGATAGAGGTACTCAGGGTACCCTCCGCCACACACCGTGAGGTGGCTTGCGGAGTATGTATGTGGATGTAGATGTAGATGCAGATGTATAAATCCCCGTCCCGCTTCCAGATTTAGGTTTCCCATGACTTTTCTTTATCGCTTAAGGGAAATGCCAGTATGGTTCGCATGAAAAGGCACGGCCAATTATCTCCTCCCACAAATGGACCTTGTGCTCTGTCTGTAATTACCTAGTTACCGAAGAGTTGTTAAACTTTAATCTTCCCCTTTTCTCGAAGATATTACCTGTAACAATAAGATTACAGTTGGAGATATGTCTGGTTCCCTTCTATGTACATATATCTCGTTGCTCCTAACAGTGCATTTATCCCTCGCTAGGATACTCTAAATTACTGTAAGTTATAGCTATTATTATAAATTCACAGCACAAAAAAGTAATCACCTCAGTGCTCACGTACGTGTGAATCGTTATGCTTTTAGAGATGGCGCAGCGGTCGAGTCACGTGCTCAGACCACGCAAGCACTACCTCTGCATGATAATGAGGCAGTAGCGATCAGTGAGACATCTATGTTTCATGCGGACTTTGTACGTAAACACGGGTAAATGTAAGGGCATGACAGTGTGGCAAAAAGAGGCAGTCATGTTAGTCCGCGCCCGTGGCCGTACGGTGTATGATGTTGCTTGATTTGTTGGCGTTTCGCCACCGACTGTTCATCGTGTTTGTAAGCAGTGGTGTAGCACACGTGGCCACGAAACACAACGTCAGAATTGAGGTCGTAAAAAGACCCTGACTGAGAGGGACCGGAGACGCGTTTTATGGTTTGTGAGCCAAAATCGCTTCCGAAACCGACCGGAATTGCAGCAGCCAGTGAATAAAGGCCCGACCCAACCTGTTGGCGTGAGAACATTGCGACGGGAACTGCATGCAATGAACGTTTGGAATCGGTCGCCGCACAAGAGGCCATTGCACACCCCTTTTTGTCAAGCTGACAACAGCAGAGTTCCCAACACTGGAGGAATATGTATCTGCCTTTCTGACCACACCCCCACACTATTACATCTCAATTGATCTCCAAAATCACCTGATTTGAAGCCCATAGATAACCAGTGGTACATATTGGAACAGCGGGTGAAACGCCGACATCAGCATTCCGGCAATTTACTGGAGTTGTGCCATCAGATCCTGAGCGTGTGGCTTAACCTGGAGCCGGCAGGGGTGGCCGAGCGGTTCTAGGCGATACAGTCTGGAACCGCGCGACCGCTACAGTCACAGGTTCAAATCCTGCCTCGGGCATGGATGTTTGTGATGTCCTTAGGTTAGTTAGGTTTAAGTAGTTCTAAGTTCTAGGGGACTGATGACCTCAGAAGTTAAGTCCCATAGTGCTCAGAGCCATCTGAACCTTAACCTGGATGCGACATACCTGCGAAAGCTCGTGGACTCACTGAATAACCGAGTCCAGGGGCGCAATTACATGGTATTAAATGATGCTTGTATTAATTCCTCTAGAGGTGAATAATATTTTGTCCATTGAGCTTAGGTATTACGTTCCAAAAACAATATCTCTACGAAAGGACGTATCTGGGCAGGAAATAGGTCAGACAGCTACATTCTCTGCTAAATGAAGGTATAATTAAATTAGTTGCGTTATTTCCTTACAAGTTGAGAATCGCCTGGTGAGGATGAGGCATCCCTTCGTTATCGTCATCCCTCCGACGGCGGCCGAGAGAGAGTCGTCAGCCGGCAGCCGGGCGACGAGCCCGCGCGCTGGCGGGCAAAAAATCTCATTTAGAAGTTGGGGGAGTGTACACTGAGGCGCTGCAAGGAAATTGCGCGCGCAGCGGCCCTCAGAGGTGAGGAAATAAAACCGCAGGCTCGCTGCAGTAGGACGCCTACCGCTGCAGATGCCTCCGGGGAAGATGGTGGGTGACCAAGAGGCACCGTCTGTCGCTAAGTTTACTTTCCCTCCAGTTCCTTGAGCTATTTGCTTCATGCGTCACCCTGCCCAGCTGTTTACAGAACTCATCTCCCAACCTCGTATATTTTTTATGTAAATACAATGCTGCTCTTATATTATTATTCTGTTTACTCTTCACACTGTAATTCGCCTCTGTTGCTGAGTGGTTAGAGCGGTCAACGGCCATTCAGAAGAACCGTATTCGATGCCCGGTACTGCCAGGGGTTTTTCCTTAGTGCGAGGACTTAGCACGGAGTGCACTGAAGGTCGTGAGGCCAAATGATGGCTACTAGACGGAACAGTAGTGGTTCTAAGGTCAAGTAACGTGTGAAGACTATCTTGTGAAACCCAGCTCGCGCTATTCGTCCACGAGACTCAGAGGGCCATAGACACGGGTTCCCAGGTAGATGCCGTCTTTCCTGACTTCCGCAAAGCGTTCGATACAGTTCCCCATAGTCGTTTAATGAACAAAGTAAGAGCATATGGACTATCAGACCAATTGTGTAGTTGGATTGAAGAGTTCCTATGTAACAGAACGCAGCACGTCATTCTCAATGGAGAGAAGTCTTCCGAAGTAAGAGTGATTTCAGGTGTGCCGCAGGGGAGTGTCGTAGGACCGTTACTATTCACACTATACGTAAATGACCTTGTGGATAACATCGGAAGTTCACTGAGGCTTTTTTGCGGATGATGCTGTGATATATCGAGAGGATGTACCAATGGAAGATTGTACTGAAATGCTGGAGGATCTGCAACAAATTGACATATAGTGCAGGGAATGGCAATTGATTCTCAATTTAGACAAGTGTAATGTGCTGCGAATACATGGAAAGAAAGATCCTTTATGATTTAGCTAAAATATAGCAGGTCAGCAACTGGAAGTAGTTAATTCCATAAATTATCTGGGAGTACGCATTAGGAGTGATTTAAAATGAAATGAACATATAAAATTAATCGTCGGTGAAGCAGATGCCAGACTGAGATTCATTGGAAGAATCCTAAGGAAATGCAATCCGAAAACAAAGGAAGTAGGTTACAGTACACTTGTTGGCCCACTGCTTGAATACTGCTCACCCGTGTGGGATCCGTACCAGATAGGGTTGATAGAAGAGATAGAGAAGATCCAACGGAGAGCAGCGCGCTTCGTTACAGGATCATTTAGTAATCGCGAAAGCGTTACGGATATGACAGATAAACTCCAGTGGAAGACTCTGCAAGACAGACGCTCAGTAGCTCGGTACGGGTTTTTGTTGAAGTTTCGAGAACATACCTTCACCGAGGAGTCAAGCACTATATTTCTCCCTCCTGCGTATATCTCGCGAAGAGACCATGAGGATAAAATCACAGAGATTAGAGCACACATAGAGGCATAACGATAATCTTTCTTTCCGCGAACAATACGAGACTGTAACAGAAGGGAAACTGATAGAGATACTCAAAGTACCCTCCGCCATACAACGTCGGGTGGCTTGCGGAGTATGTATGTAGATGTAGATGTAGATGTAGATGTAGAAGTAACCTGATAACTACCCGGAGAGAGGTGTGCTGGCCACATGCCCCTCCATTCCGCATTCGATGACGTCTTTGACAGAGGCTGACACGGCGATCGGTCGTACCCCATTGGTGCCTTCTTTACACGGTGTTGTAGCATTTCTAAATAGTCTCTTCTCGCTCTGATTCACAAAAAAGTGGCCAGGGGCGAGTATCACTCGGCCACAGATGCTTCTGTGCAAATTTAATTAAGTATATAGCCAGTTTATCCATTCTGGGAATCGAGGACCTCGACAATTTTTGCCTGTTATCGACATTGACACTGGCAAGATATCGGTCCCATGGATTCCAAGACTTTAGATTAGATCTTAGTTGAAGACGGATAACAAAAGAAATATTTTTTTCGTGTGATGTAATCACAATTTCGCTGTTCCCGGATTTTCTTTCCTTTATCTTCGATAATGATAGATGCTGTAGAAATGAGTTAAAATTTGTGTCACAGCTGGGACTCAAACCCGTGCCTCTTGCTGGCTATGCAGATGTGCTAGGCATTACACCACAAAACTTAGTCGGACCGCAACAGCACAGCTAACACTTCTTGCCAGATTTAAGGATTGTGCACCAACCCGAAGTACACTATAGGTCTTGGTGGAGGAGCCGATTAGTGTCTAACGTCCCGTCGACAACGAGGTCATTAGAGATGGAGCATAAGCTCTGGTCAGGGAAGAATGGAGAGAGTAAGCGACCGTGTCCTTCCAAGGGAGTCCTGAAGCGATTAGCGGAAACCACGGAAAACCCAAATCAGGATGGCCGGGTTTAAACCGTCGTTCTCCCCAATGCAAGTCCAGTTTGCTAACCACTGCGCCACTTCGCTCGGTATACAGACTTTGTTGACTAAGTTTGCGAGCATCAAAATATGCAACGTAAATGGCCGTATCTTTTGACTGCATTGTCTTAGAAGGTAACTTTATTAGATCGTCAAGGTTCCATAGACCTTACTGTGTGACATAAATTTCTACTTGATATGTGTACCCATTGCTAAGAAAAAAGAGTTGGTTTGTTTGGAGGAAGAGACCAAACAGCTATGTCATCGGTCTCATTGGATTAGGGAAGGACGAGGAAGGAAGTCGGCCGTGCCCTTTCATAGGAACCATCCCGGTATTTGCCTGGAGCGATTTAGGGAAATCACAGAAAACCTAAATCAGGATGGCCGGACGCGGGTCTGAACCGTCGTCCTCCCGAATGCGAGTCCAGTGTTCTAACCACTGCGCCACCTCGCTCGGTGAAAAAGGAGTCTTAACAGACGAAGGAACAGACAGACGGTCCCACAACAAATGACAAAAAATTTTTTCGTGTGATATGAATACATATTAACAATTTTTTGGATTTTTTTCCTTTCGTTATAGTGTGAAATCTTGCTTCTTGGCAAATTTCATGATTCCACGTCAACGAAAAACACCCTGTAGATGTTGAGGACACAGTTTACGGATATCAAAAAATATGATATAAATGGCCGTATCTTTTGGCTGCATTGAAGTATAAACTTACATTTATTACACCATCAAGTGAATATAGACCTTGTATTTTACTTTAATTTCAACTCGTTATGTTTGCCTGTTCCTATTACGACCCATTGAAGACAAACAGACGGACGACGATACGATCCTACAAGAGTTCCGTTTTTACCGATTGGGCTACGGAACCCTAAAAGTGAGAGTTCATACATCAACATATCATACAAAATTTTTTATTGCTTCTGTGTGTCTCAGGATATGATGAGTTGGAATCAATGGCAGATGTAGAGTGACAGTGGTGTTGAGGAGGTTTCTGTGGGGCCTGGGGTGAGATAGACTCTGATTTTAGTCTGGGTAGCAGATCATAGGCGGGTGCACCACTTCCTGCTTCCAGAAAGTTTGAACGCGATGTTGCAGTGGCTGCCACGATGATGGAGAAGCTGGAAGCTGCCGCGACTGAACCAGCCCGATGTTGAGGGCGATGTATGCATAGGAGGGAACGGCCACCGCCACCTGGTGCATTCGATGCCCATGAGGTCAGGTGACGATGGAAGGTACCCAGTCAGAGTGTCTGGTTATTGAATGCATGAAAATAGCTGTTTCTGGGAAGTAAGAGTGTTGGAAGTTTGGACTTCGATGAGAGTCAGGAGAGGAAGCAGTATTCATCGCTAGCGATTATAAAAACAGTTCGTCCGAACACTATGTGGCGACAGCATTGATCTTAAGATGCTGTAAAGAGCATCAGATTTTCTCGTGATGGGGTGATTTGCGCTCTCTCTTTCATTTCGGGCTTAATTGTCCATATCAGTAGTGTTCCTCTGCTTCACGTGATAGAAGCACAGACGGTATCGCTGCTGCCGAGCACGTCGACGGTTTCGTGGGTGTGAAAATCGAGCCCGCAGGGGTCGGAAAGACGTCCACGTTCGTCCTGTTCCTCGCTGCCTCAACGTAGATAATAGACAGCGTCGGCGGTTGTACTGTAGGCGTCGTGTCAGCGTGATGTATCTGGACTAGGCATCTCCGCAGGCATATGGAGCGACAATGCACCTCTTGCCCGTACCTCAAACAAATCAGTAGTTGATAGTCATAAATGATCGCTCCACAGCCACCAACGGTCACGTATGACAGGACGTGTTTTCGTAGTTCAATTCGCACTTGACGCACTCTGTTCAGAACAGGATGCGTCTCGAATGTGTGCTACAGTTCTTCCATATGACTTAATACTTCCGAGTAAGGCCGCAGCGTGACCACAACAAGCGTGGCCAGAACTTCGATCAGCCGTTTGAAGATTCTTATCGTTCGAACTCTGAGTCCAGCATGGTCGACAGTTTCTATGCCCACATTGCCGTCCGAGTGAAGGAAACGATGTCATCAGTGAAACGGCGAATAAGCCGTTTGCACGCTGCTTCATCGATAGATTTCAGGTAAACCATGCTGGAGACGATCGAGAGATGTTTTCCAAGGAATTCCTGTGGATCGATGTGCATTACTTCACGTAGATAAAGCTCTACGTCGTACGCCTTAGGCCGCGTGTGCTAGGCATGGAACGATAATTTTATCGTGGTCTTTCTGTGTCGAAACGCCATCGTCGATCGAAGTGATGTGTTGACGCTACAATACCGCTACTCGCGCGAGTAAACGACGACCCGCTCGCGGAGCCCCGCTCAGAGCGCCGCGCACGTCCAATTCGGAACATGGTTGAAAGTCAACTCTGACTCAGCTACCCAAGCACGACTCACGATCCGTCTTCACAGCTTTATTCCCGCCAATACCTCGACTGCTATCTTTCAGTCTTCACAGAAGCTGTCTGCGAAACTTGCAAGACTAGTAATCCTGGGAGAAAGGGTATTGTAGACACATGGCTTAGACACAGCCTGGGTAGGATGTTTCCAAAATGAGATTTTCACTCTGCAGTGATAACTTCCCCCAGGCTGTGGCTGAGCCGTGTCTCGACAACATCTTGTCTTTCAGGAGTGCTGGTCTTTCATGTTTTGCGGGAAAATTTCTGTGAAGTTTGGACGGTAGGAGATGAGGTACTGACGGAAATAAGATGGCGAGGACGGATCGAGAGCCGTGCTTGGGTAGCTCAGTCAGTAGAGCATTTGTCTGCAAAAGGGAATGGTCTCGAGTTAGTCTCTGTCCAGCACACAGTTTCCATATACCTGGAAGGTTCATATCTGCGTGCATTCCGCTGCAGACTGAAAATCTCATTCTGGATCACATACTCTGTGAAACAGTGATGTTTCATTTCTTTTCTCATCCCCTTCTGGGTACTTCACACTATTTTTTTATTTGTCAGGCAGTGTATTTATGTGATGATGGTTCTTACGCTGAATGCAAATTCACTGACTTCCCGCCACAACACGTAGCCTACTTGTTCAGCGGTTTGATGTCAGTCAAAGCAGTTAGCACATACACAGTCTCCTGTAGAGTGTGCGACATCCAATGGTTAACAAGTCATTTAAATACTTAACACAAGGGTTCATACACCGTTCAGAGCAGACGGCTTTTAAGACTGCCCAGACTAGACAGCGCTCGGAGAGTAACATTTGACAGCGCCTTATACCAATCTTATGAAAGATCTGTCAGCTCTAGGTATCTGTACATACACTGAGCAGGGCCAGTTTAAGGCCCAAGCGACGCAAGCCACCGCTAGAGACGCCAAGCTGAGAGGGGTGCTAGAGGAGGTACACCTGTACGATTTCTATACAGCAAAAATCACAATAAGTAGCAGCTGTCAGGGGGTCAAGCTGAGGGGGCGTCTAAGTGCAAGATTTGTATACAGTGCGTATCGCAATTAGTAGCTAAAGTGTATGAGGGAACCGAGGGGGGGGGGGGGGGGGCGCACCAAGTGATAAGACACTTGTGTGCAAAAATGTTCTGTCGAACCAGCCCGGAGCAAAATCCCTTAGCTCATCATGCAAAAGCAGACTTAATACGATGTTGTCAGAACATCAAGCGATAGGTAACATCAATAAACAGTATCGGCCATGAGTTCTGCAGGGCTAATAAGATCATCTGTTAATAAGTGTTGGAGATGGAATCATATACTGTTGCTGTAGCTGTTCGATTCTTCCCAATTGCCGTTTTTGTTCTAATCTTTGATGTAGAAATCGCATTAATTCTACCAATTTTAATTAATATAAAAACATGAGATTACAATCATCAGTCGAGGGTGAACTCGACTGATGATTGTAAGATAACATCAGATCTTACAATCATCAGATATTATAATCGTTTTCAGTCCGCTCTCAACGCTAATCCATCCTGTACAGTCATTTCCATCTTTGCACTGCTACTGCAACCTGCATAGAAACACATCCCTTCGTTTATTCAAGTATGGCATTCATTTCTTTTTTCTCTGGTTTAGTTCAACATTTCATCAATAGACATTCGACATAGCCCTCCAGTCTTCAGCATTTTTCAGTAGCACCACATTTCAAAAGCTTCTATTCCCTTCTAGTCCAAACTGTTTATCGTCCACGTTTCAATCCCGCACAAGGCTACATTCCAGGCGCCAAACTACAACAACGAAACTTATATCTCCAAACAATGAGTGTTTATTTTATGTTAACAAATTTCTTTTTTTTTTTCAGATACACTTTTCGTGACATTGCAACACTGGAGGCTCAATAGCATATACATGAACATGAATAAGGTGAGTAGCACCTTATTCTTCTGTGGCAGAGGTTTCAATTGCTATGTTGTCTTCTCGGGAAGCCAGTGTCAATGGTTCCTTCACTTACTCTGAAACTTGGTGTTACGTTTTAACGAGAGGACAGATTGGTGCGAATTTTCTCCAGTTCTTCTTCTCCTTAAAGATTTCTAGTGATTTTCTTTTCAGGTATATGTTTCTTCTGAATTCACCGGTAAGCGTCAGACTTGAGAGTACGTAGCAGATCCTAGGGTCAGTTTTAAGGAGGTTCAGTTTTTTGTAATCAACATTCCATTCATAAAAATTTTATAATTTATTAAAAGAAATTCTCGTTTATTTGCAGTTATGAGTATGTATTCATTATAAATACTTCTAAGATTATCCTCAATATTTAAAATAATACTTAAAACCGTGGTGGGCTAGTTGAAACATACTAAGGGGTCAATTTTAACATATTCATATGGTTGTTGTTGTTGTGGTCTTCAGTCCTGAGACTGGTTTGATGCAGCTCTCCATGCTACTCTATCCTGTGCAAGCTTTTTCATCTCCCAGTACCTACTGCAACCTACATCCTTCTGAATCTGCTTAGTGTATTCATCTCTTGGTCTCCCTCTACGATTTTTACCCTCCACGCTGCCCTCCAATGCTAAATTGGTGATCCCTTGATGCCTCAGAACATGTCCTACCAACCGATCCCTTCTTCTGGTCAAGTTGTGCCACAAACTTCTCTTCTCCCCAATCCTATTCATTACTTCCTCATTAGTTATGTGATCTACCCATCTAATCTTCAGCATTCTTCTGTAGCACCACATTTCGAAAGCTTCTATTCTCTTCTTGTCCAAACTATTTATCGTCCATGTTTCACTTCCATACATGGCTACACTCCATACAAATACTTTCAGAAATGACTTCCTGACACTTAAATCTATACTAGATGTTAACAAATTTCTCTTCTTCAGAAACGCTTTCCTTGCCATTGCCAGTCTACATTTTATATCCTCTCTACTTCGACCATCATTAGTTATTTTGCTCCCCAAATAGCAGAACTCCTTTACTACTTTAAGTGTCTCATTTCCTAATCTAATTCCCTCAGCATCACCCGACTTAATTAGACTACATTCCATTATCCTTGTTTTGCTTTTGTTGATGTTCATCTTATATCCTCCTTTCAAGACACTGTCCATTCCATTCAACTGCTCTTCCAAGTCCTTTGCTGCCTCTGACAGAATTACAATGTCATCGGCGAACCTCAAAGTTTTTATTTCTTCTCCATTAATTTTAATACCTACTCCGAATTTTTCTTTTGTTTCCTTTACTGGTGTAGATAATAATTTGTAGTATCGATTCGTTTTCTTTAAAATAAATTATGTCATAGATTATTCATATAATAACAGTACTAGAAAGTCATCCGAGCAGGTGTCACTGTAACAGTGGCAGAACTCAGTTTCCTATAACATTTACATCTATTCAAACTGTCACGATTTCCAAGTTCTTCGGAAGAAGCTATCCCAACTTGTTCCTTTCCTTTCTCTGCGGATATTTTAGTTTGAGCCTGCATGTTATGGACACCTCGTCTGCATTACACATGTTCTAGGAGCGACTAGTTATGAAGGAACTTGAGAAAACAAAGGTTATACACATCATTCTTCAACAATACCATTCTACAAATACAGACGTGTATTGCCACATGTAGTGCGTGATCTCAGTATCTTGCAGACCCAGTTCTTCTGCAGTACAGATAACAGGTCCATCATAGTGTGGGAGTGAAATGGGGCATCAACTGCAAACATACACCTAACCTGAAGTCCAAGGGGGGGGGGGGGGGGGAGGGGTCGGTGCAGGGGGGGGGGGGGGAGGCAGCACGGTTGGACAAAACGCCTAAATTTCTCATCGATTCACTGTGAAATGCTGATAGTATTAGAATCAAATGCAATGCCGCGTTCAGCTGTAGTACGAGGGCTATTCGGAAAGTGAGGAACGATCGTTCGCGAAATGCAAACCACTGTGAAAATTCGGCGAGGCTTTTCGCAGACGTTTTGGGCAGTGTCTCTAGTATGCCTGTCGATCGCATCAAGACACTCTTTTCAGTTGTGAATGCACTGTAAGCGAGGAAAGGTGCCTAGAACAACAATGTCTCCCACCAAGTAGGAAGGCCGGCTGAGAGGCTTCGCCTTAATGAATGCAGCACACCTAACACAACTGCCGCGCACTTCCTTCTTCATGGCAATTCTCAGCCGCACTCCGCGGGGGCAGTGAAGACGCTCCTGCAGCCTTTTCGATGGGAAGTGTTCGATCACCCACAACACAGCCGTAATAGGCTCGTCCTGTGTATCATCTCTGTTCACATGAAACGCTGGATACTTGTGCGCAGGCTACGCGCTATAGACCAGCGTAGAGAATTATCGGAAAGCACAGGCGGCTGCCTTCTATGACGATGGTGTTGGAAATTTGGTATAACGCTCCCCCAAATGTGTAAGTCGGAGCGGAGACTATGTAGAGAAGTACCTGGAAGGTGTAGCTAAATGTGCAAAGAAAACAGTTTTGATTTTCACTGTGGTTTCCATTTCGCGACCGATCGTTCGTTACTTTCCGAACAACACTCGTTAAATGGTGCCAGCAACTTGACTAAGGATACACAGACGTGGGTGATGCTGATTCACCTTACAGTACAGATCTTGCACCACGTGATTTCCATCTTTCCAACAAGCTGAAAGAACACCCGGTGGGAATGAGATGTATCTATGTCACTTTGTAGTGCAGCATTCAGTAAAAGTTACTTGGACTTCTATAACGACTAGCTTACTTTTTCAAGTCCCCTCGTGCTTCCGGACGACGAACCAAAAATGAACTGTTCCATTTCAGAACGGCTTTTAGCCAACCCATTTCAGCCATTTTGTTTTCGCAACATATTTGGAGAGCATACTCTCATAGTCCACAGCACACACTTTCCTGCCTAACATCCGTTGTGCAGAAACCAGAATACAAATCGATAGAATGCTTGATGTAGTCTGCAAGAATCTGCTCCTACTACGGACTTAATTCACTGTTATGTAAGTTTCAGCATACTATTGTAATCTGGTTGTTCCTCATTTTCCGACAAATCCAAAGCAGTGACACACGACAAATATCAGATTCTCTCGCCATACTCGTGACTGATTTTCTGAAATTAAAACAAGGACCGCGACCGGGTGATGAGCTGCGCGGGAAAACGAGTCCCCCCTGCCTCATGCAGTGTAGGCACGTTAGTCCGTGCTTCACGCTTCCGAAAGCGGGAGCCATTCACTGTGGTAAAAACTGCAGTTCATAATCGAAACTAAAATCGTCTTAAGTATTGACATCACTTCACTATAGATTATAAATTAAGTCCCCCGTCGAGTTCTACTAATTTCAGGATCTACTGCATGGATCTTGATACGGGTTTCACTACTACACAGACAGAGTCTTGAGGAAGGTTTGCGTATACGGGGTATATATATATATATATATATATATATATATATATATTGAGGACCTAGAAACGACGGAGGGGCTTTGTCCCGGCCGGAGCCCTCAGTGGTACACAACCTCACAACAGGCTACAGAAGTCCACTCACCCCACCACCACCCCACACCGAATCCAGGGTTATAGTGCTGTTCGGCCCCCAGTGACCCCACCCCGCCCCTCCCCCCGGGAACGCCTCATTCCAGACGAGTGTAACCCCAATGTTTTTTCGTGGTAGAGTAATTATGGTGTACGCGTGCGTGGAGACAGTGTTTGGGCGCAGCAATCGCCGAAATCGTGTAACTGAGGCCCGCATTCGCCGAGGCAGATGGAAAATCGCCTTAAAAACTATCCACAGGCTGGCCTGCACACCGAACTTCGACACTAATCCACCGGGCGGGAAGCAGTGCGTTGGATCTCACGCTAGCCGGGAGGGTATACCGGGTGTAACTAAATTCCCTTTACAGACGTTGAGAACTTGAAGTAGTGACCACGACGCTGAAGCTCAGCGTAGGGACTTATATACGAAAACGTACCGTTTTCCAAGTGCACGGTGAAAACCACACACATGTTGCTCTCTGACTGCTGCTGCTTTTAGTGCTGGTCCACTTACAAGCAGGCTCGAGTTGGAAACCATCAATGACAACGTGTATGTAGTACCTCTGTACCATGTTCCGGTACACACGATCAACAATCCTTGGCCCTCCAGCATCCGCCGCAGCCGTAACCCGAGCTCTTAGGTCTTCCTCGGGGGATGCCATAGGGGTCTCGTAAAGCAATGATCTCAAGGACCCCACAGTTGGTAGTTCATCGCGTTCAAGTCGGAAGAACATGCATGTCAAGCAATCGGGCCACTGTTGTCCAAACCTTGGTACGGATGGTCTCGGAGCGCACGTGAAAAATGAGGTGTTGTGCCATCGTGCTGGAACCGAATGTTTTGACGCACATGCAGTGGTACATCTTCCCAGAGCCCGCGCAGTACGCCGCCAAGGAATCGCAATTACGCGGCACCGTGAAATGTGGTGGAAAGAGATATGGCCCAGTCACACGTCCATCCAGGAACCCTGCCAGAATATTCAGACGGTATCGTTTCTGAAAGCCACGGAAGCGCGCAACATGCTGGTTTCCATTGGCCAACACATGAACGTTGTGGAAATTCAGAACACCTTCCCCAGTGAAGTTGGCTTCATCTGTGAAAAGGATCTGCCGTCTGGAGTCGAGTTTGTCCACACAACGGTGCAAGGACCACCTGCAGAAGTGGGCTTGTAACGCAATTTTCTGTGGCTGTACTGCCTGCAAATTCTGGGGATGGTATAGGTGTAGCTGCTGCTTATGCAGAACACGCCAGACAATTTGGTGATCCACATTCAGTCTACCTGCTATCTTTCTGAGTTTCTGATGCTCGTCGTTGCGTCCTCTTCCAATGCCTGAAGGCCAGCCTCTGCAGCCTCTTCAGACTCGTGTGTGTGACGCCGCCGTGGAGCACCACAGTCGCCCCTACTGGTGGCGAATGTACCCGTCTTCGAAGCCTGTTGGTACAGTGTAGCAAAGATGGAATATTGAGCCGTGCTAAAAATTGCTGTTTTGAAGAGCGCGCCACAGCGCGTAGTGTGAAGCGTCGCCCTCCGTTTCTGGCGGTGGCGCCGCTGTGGCAATCGCAGCTTTGGTGTCTCCCTCTGGTGGGAAAGGGGAAAGGTTGCCTGTTCACGTGCATTTAAGGGGCGCTATGAGCTTGCCAGTGTGTCAGTCTGGGTCAGTCTCTCGTCCCCAGATTGCTAGTCCGTGTCTCGTCCGCATTTGTTAGGCAGTTAGTGTCTGTATGTCGTTCGGAGTGCTAGTATGTCTGTCGTTCGGATCAACCTTTAAAGTCGGCAAAATGAGAGTACTTACACTCCGCCAGAAAGAGAACTCAGCGAGTGGTCGCCCGGTCGGGGCTTAGTTCCTGCATCTGAGTCTGCGCGTTAGGCCGTCAGTCTGCTCGAGTTTGCTCAGGCAATGGTCATTGGCGGTTGGATCGATCCGGTTGGTCGGTCGCGCACTGAGACACAATATGACTTGTCCGTTTTGAGCGTCGGCGCATGTGAGGTCGCCACGTGAGTCCAGTGGGCCAGGTCGTATAGCGAGGGGTAGTGGCTTCGCGGTCGACACGAGAGCAACAGGAGTCAACCCGCGACATCAGTCTGGCCGGTGAGAGCTGCGACGCCGTGAGACTGGAGATCGGCGCGCCTTCCTGCGTCCGTTGAAGCGGCTGGCAGCGGACGGTTCGGGAGAGCGATTTGGGGGTGCTGTTCCAGGTCTTCTCGAGAAATCGCAGTTTATTAGAAGCTAAGTGATTGGTGATATGTTGTTTAGTTTACTCTTGTTAAATTCTACTTGTTTTCTTGGTGAGGTCACCAGCCGTTTTGATTTGGGGTCGTCCCACCATTCTTCTCCGTTTGCCCACCCACGGGAAGGTGGTTGTTTATAAATTGGGTGGTCCGTTTTTCCCTTGTGGAGTAGGGGCGGGCTAGAGCAACCTGCGGTTCGGGTTGTTCGGTAATCACCCTATCAATCTACCGTACGTTAGTAGCTGCCTCTGTTATGTTTGTCGCATTTGGTGTGTTAACGAATTTATTACTTGGAGTGTAACGGCCTAGTACCTAAAATATGTTTTGATCTTTGGAAACTTTGATATTATTGCCTATGATCTTGAGAGGCGGTATCTGTGTTCTGTAGAGCATCTTAAATATTGTTTGGCCAACCTTGTAGAATTTTATATAAGATTGCATTTCATGGGATTTTATTTAAATGATCATTTTAGTATATAAAGTTGCCACCCTTTCACCGTAAGACTTTTCTTAGAAGGTAAAATCAAGTTGCACCTTCGGCGGCAAGGTTAATTTTTTAACTGTTAGTGTTTTGTACCATTTCCATCCCTCCAACGGGGGGTTCATAGTTTGTGTGTCTGTGTAAATTGTTAAAACTCTTAGTTTAAAGTTATCTGGTGTGTTGCAGATTTGCACTCAGAGGCTGTTGTGAGCGGTCGTAACTATGGCCGTGTCAAAAGAGAGCGGTATGGTTCTCTGCCCGAAAGCTCATACAGTCAAAACTTGTTTCTTTCTGCCTCTGAAGAAACTGTAACTTTGATATTTAGAGGGTGCTTTCTGATTACAGTTTTAAATCTGATTCTTTTAAAAAATGCTTTTAGGCACTATTAAAGTGAATAAAAATTCCCATTTGTTAAAAGGAATTTGGTTATGATTTCATCAGTTACTCCCTGGCATCTACTTCCATGCTTACATAGTGTGATTAAATGTGTTAATGTTCTTGATGAATCGCTAGTAAATAAAATAAGTTCTTAAGAATATTCTTCGAATAAAAGTCACGGCTCAAATATGAAGGTGTTTGGCGGTGTAGAAACGCTCTGCTTGCAACTGTCACGCAGCCTTCCCACTGCACGAGCTTCGCAGTGCAATAACATCATGTCGACGTATTCCGCAAACGTGTAGTTCACCATGGTCAACTGAAATACACTAAAATGAAATCCACGTACAGCTTATATTCTCTACTGCTGTGAATTATTACACTCTGGGGAAAAAAAAAAACAGGGCGCACCACGAAGTAACTGTACAAATGGGACGGAAATCGGTAGATGTTCTTTGCAAGCACAGAAACACAAATGATCACAATTTCACGAAAACTATTAGATTTATTTCAGAGAAAGAGCTTCACAAACTGAGTATGTCAGCTTGGTTCACCTCTGCCCAATATGGGACCAGTTATTCGGCTTAGCATTGATTGACAGAATTGTTGGATGTCCTCCTGAGGTATATCGTGCCAAATTTTGTCCACTGAATGGCTTGTAAAGAAACCTGCAGTTGGCGTGTGACGTCAGGTGATCGGTGAATGACGTAAGTAATACCCTACTCATTGGCTCCAAAAAAGCGAAAGATTCGGACGTGTGTTGTGGTATTTTGCATATAGCGGGAAAGCGTTACGTTTCTGGACATGAGTTTCTTTGCTAAACGTAGCCGTCTTGGGCCCCACTATATGTCCTCAATGTCTGTACGAGGAATTTAACTACACCCTACATACTTTGTTAATGTCATTCCAGACAGGTTATCTGATCGTAAATGCTTAGTCCTAGACATGCTAAGCCGGTGCGGGTCGCTAGTGTCTGACAAAGATTTTAAGTGCAACAATTACATACAAGTATCACAAGGAGAGTAAACATTACGAAACAGAGTGAAGTTCAACACAGTAACACAGCAGACAGAAAGGACTTTCTCACACAGTAGTTCACAACTT
Organism: Schistocerca nitens; assembly: GCF_023898315.1. Classification (NCBI taxonomy): domain Eukaryota; kingdom Metazoa; phylum Arthropoda; class Insecta; order Orthoptera; family Acrididae; genus Schistocerca; species Schistocerca nitens. The sequence goes on from NC_064619.1 coordinate 292,223,068, forward strand.
TCAGCAGTAACAGTCACATAATTTCAGCAGAGATTTTTCAGTTAATTCCAGTTGAATTGACTTCACTCAAAATTACAGTCTCTGTTACCCACCTTTGCTGCGAGGACATTCTTTTGATAAAATATTCTTAGAACCTAATTTCCTGTAATGGTGTAGTTCATTACAATTCAACTTGCGACTATGGATTTCGTACCTTTAATATGCAACACGCACCCTCTCTTTTTTTGTAACATTATAGTTGGAAATAGGACTAGTCGACAGTCGACAGTCGAATGTCAGAAATATCAGCATGTTTCAGTATCTTTGTTTTTGTTTTTTGGCAAAACAAAACTCAGGGAGCTGGCTTTACAAAATATTATTTAGCGCTAAAACATTTCACTAAATTTTCGGTGTTCACAACGAATTTTGTGCTGGCAAGCCGGCAGAGAATTTTCTCACATCATTAGCTATGACTCTGTGGGTATTGGAAATCCCACTAACGGAGTGGTTTCCCCCATAAAATTAAAATAACGCCTGCCCTCGTCACCAGGCTGCTTCACAATTTGCAAACCAGCACACCACGAAAGTTCCACCGACCACCGAATCCATAGTTTCTGTCCGACACTGTATCTCTGCCCTCGCCGGCGGGTGACAACGAAAATGATATTTGACGTAACTATCCACGTAGAACAGCTCCGCCTCGCGGAGTGGCGGCGCGGTTTAAGGCGTCATGTCACGGATTGCGCGGCCTCTCCCGCCGGAGGTTCGAGTCGTCCCTCGGGCGTGGGTGTTTGTGTATTGTTCTTAGCATGAGTTAGTTTAATTAGTGTGTAAGTTTAGGGGCCGATGACCTTAGCAGTTTGGTCCCGTTGGAATTCACACACGTTTCAACAGTACAGCTCTCTCACATGGTTATAGAAATTTCAAAAATTTTTCTTTTGTTCCCTGAAAATATTCTACAGTTTATAATACAATCAAAGGTTAAATGAAACAAATCTTTTTCATCCACTATTACTATTGGTACAAAATGGGAAATTATTTATTTTGACATGAGTTGACGACCGGTGTGGCCGAGCGGTTCTAGGCGCTACAGTCTGGAACCGCGCGACCGCTACGGTCGCAGGTTCGAATCCTGCCTCGGGCATGGATGTGTTTGATGTCCTTAGGTTAGTTAGGTTTAAGTAGTTCTAAGTTCTAGGGGACTGATGACCTCAGCAGTTAAGTCCCATAGTGCTCAGAGCCATTTGAACCATTTTTTTCACATGAGTTTTACGCGTCACTCACTGGTGGCGCTTTATTGTCAGTTTTGATTGTACATCGACACATACACGAAGACGACTCAAAGCAATCTTACAATAAATTAAGAAAGAAAATTAATTCGTGTACTCATAATGGTAACAAATTTTATAATTGCATCTATAGTACTTTACGGTACAGTATATTAAATGTAATCTGTCGACGCTGAGGGGGTACTACGAATCAGCAGCGACATTATTTTATGATAGCAATGTTTACTGAAGCAGAGGGAGCTAATGGAATGGATTTTCCAACTTCACTGGACAATAGCCCTTTCTAGGCAATCAAATACGTCTACTTAATAAATTCCCAATAGAGAAAGTTATGAGCGATTAAATGAAGAAGCAAAGGCATATAAAAGTCACAGGCTGTTTTCACGCCAAGCTTGAAGGACGTGTTCCACATGTCGTCCATGCCTCGGTACGGCTCTAGCCGTAGGACTACTGTAGAGTGTCTTCTCAGTGACCAGTAAGCAATCTATGCTCTAGAATGAACGATAGTCAGGTGGCGAGAGGGGCCTGCGTGCCTCGACTGACTTAGTAAACCTTCGAATGGCGAATAGGCTTACAGAAATTTAAGAAGTGGCGTAACTGAGCAATTGTGATACAGCCCTATTGTACTCCCCGTTCTTTTCATAAACCAGAGGTCGACTGCGACCATCCGATCTATTCCAAAATGACTGCTTGTGATCGTAAACTAAATTCTACGTAACAGAAGTTGGTCCTGATACAACGTAACAAGCTCTTTCAGCCACTACATAACATTGCTAGAAATTATCTGTTCCTTTCCATATCGATCTTTTTTACTTCTACTTTATTATCTTTCTTCGTATCATTCAGGTTTTCGTAGCTGCTTTACTTTTTTAGAAATTATCACCGGCCATATTAATAGTTATTTGAATTCAGATCCATCCCTAAATTGCACTGACATAATAGGGTTCCTCGGTGTTACCCATAAAGTAATCGTGCACGGCTTTATACAAGAGCACTGTTCACCTTATTTTTGGTAGTTTTTTACTAAAAAAAGCATTTTCAAGCTATTGATGCATTTCAGCAGAAGCACAAAGTCTAAATAACCCGATTCTGATAAGTAGTTTTATTTAAAAGTCCTTAATACTTAATACTTAATTACTATTAATTAATTAAAACATCAGTAAAGACACACCGATAAACCTCAGAACACTTTGCGTAGCAAAATCCAATCTCAGCTGCATGATCTTCTGATCGGACGGAATAGTTGATTTACAGATACATCACAATGACTGACTGTTTCGTTTCATTTTTTCATTTTTCTAGCGATTTTTGTTCTCCTATCTTTTCAGCCCTTCCACCACTTTTCAATTCGATTCAATGTAAAAACGACTGGCATGTAAACAGCACCGGAAATCAGGTAGTGGCGCTCTACATAATCTGTATAACTACATCATCTGTATAATAAGCATAGCTTAAAATTGAATGGAATTTAATTTTATACATAGTACACGACGTAATTCTGACGTACAGCTTGTTTGATGCCATGGTAATGACGTAACGAAGCATTAGAAGAAAACCCTCAGCAGAAGATGAGTTATTGGGACAATCTTGGTACGCTATCGACGGATATGGCAAATACACGTTTTCACAGCTAGACTAGCGCATGTTTTCAGGATGGGGCTGTGTTGTTTACGCCTAGCGTAAAGGCCATATCACTGATGCAGCGAGAGAGTGTTAGATGGCGACACCATTATTACACCTGGGAGTCAGGACGCTTCGATCGGCTTATCATGAGTTTTTATTTTCATATTTCACGAGCGCAGTCTAAACTACTTGATAGTATATGAGGAGTTGTCCTGAATGCATTGACGGTAAGATGGCTTTTCCTCAGTCACCAAAGAACTTGTTCACTGTAAGATCATGGCGTCGCTGCTGCTATATCTTGTCTCATCTACATCTACATCTACATCTACATTTATACTCCGCAAGCCACCCAACAGTGTGTGGCGGAGGGCACTTTACGTGCCACTGTCATTACCTCCCTTTCCTGTTCCAGTCGCGTATGGTTCGCGGGAAGAACGACTGTCTGAAAGCCTCCGTGCGCGCTCTAATCTCTCTAATTTTGCATTCGTGATCTCCTCGGGAGGTATAAGTAGGGGGAAGCAATATATTCGATACCTCATCCAGAAACGCACCCTCTCGAAACCTGGCGAACAAGCTACACCGCGATGCAGAGCGCCTCTCTTGCAGAGTCTGCCACTTGAGTTTGTTAAACATCTCCGTAACGCTATCACGGTTACCAAATAACCCTGTGACGAAACGCGCCGCTTTTCTTTGGATCTTCTCTATCTCCTCCGTCAACCCGATCTGGTACGGATCCCACACTGATGAGCAATACTCAAGTATAGGTCGAACGAGTGTTTTGTAAGCCACCTCCTTTGTTGATGGACTACATTTTCTAAGGAATCTCCCAATGAATCTCAACCTGGTACCCGCCTTACCAACAATTACCTCTCTACCGCCTTTACTTCGCCGACATGTCCGGACGCGAAAAGGAAGCCAAAGTTAGTGTTGTCGAGTTCCTGACCAAGCTGGCCGGTAACGACCGCGGCAACAGGAAGAGCAAGAAAAGCAAGGCGAAGAAGGAGCAATGCTACCGCTGCCAGAAGAAGGCGCATGTAGCCGAGACCTCCAGGCGCACAGTCGTGTATCTGAAATGCGCGAAAGAGCACTATACACGTGACTGCGACAAACCGAGAGATATCGCTGCCACATACGCGAAGTGTGGCGGAAATCACGCTTCCAACTTAACTCAGCCACATGCAGCTACATAAAGAGCTGGAGCCGCGGGAAGAAGCAGAAGAACGAAGCCAACGCCACCACACACAAAGAGGAGGTTCCATATGACACAGCGTCTGCTCCGCCCCCCTCCACACCCCGGCCAAGCCGCCATGAAGAAGACAATGATGACTTCCGCGCAGCGTTGCTGAAAGCAACCGACGACGCGGCTGCCGCACTCAAGTCCGCCATGGCGGAGGAAAGGGCGGACCTGAGGGCGGAGTTGGACGAGGCGCGCCGTCAGGTGTGGCACTTGCGTGACGACCTGGGTCGCACGTTTCGCACAACGCAACAAGAGAGGCCCAGTGGAGCTGGAGGCACCTGCCTCAGCCATACAGACGGACAGCATGGGAACGGCTGCCTCACCGGCCGCCGCACATGCAGGAGGCTGAGAAGGTCGCCTTGGACACGGAGATGCTATCTTCTCCCGCCCCCTCTCCTGAAGGGGTGGAGGGGCGGCGGAGGCTGAAGACGAGGATGAGGAACCGTCGTTCGCGTAACTGATCCTACCGGGCAAGAACAGCGTGGGGGCGGTGCTAAACAGGATCGCCGTCTCCCCCCCCCCCCCCCCGTGACGACATCTATCCACACCACCACTTTCCCTACCCCTCCTCCGCCACAGACAACCCTGATCTCCCTCAACAACCCTGCAATTTCAAATGGGGTTGCGAACCCCTGAATTATGACTTCGAGGGCCAGGAGTTTATCCAGCGAACAGACCTGGGGCTAATAAATTCCTATCCTATTTTCAACCGTCGAGACTGGAAGGACATGATCGAGATGGCGGTCTAGTTCTTCCCGGAGAATTCACCACCACCGGATTAATCCACCCTCACCGATATGAAATTTAGTCCACCATAGAAGAAGGAAGAAGAAGAAGAAGAAGAGGGGGAACCCTCGCTAACACCAACCTGAATGGCACTGATGACTGTACAATTTTTCAGATAATGTTCACACCAATTCACTAAGGAGAGGTCATCAGCGTCACCAACCAGACAGGAACGGGAAGATCGGCAACTGTCTGCTCAAACTCCTGACACCTCTGAGCAAGGACAAGGTCGGCGAGCCAGCGTCAGCGTCAGTGTGAGGTCACCGCGTATTTCCGGTAGCGGCCACGTAAGGCCAAGCGCAATAATGTGGCTGTGCAGTAGAGTGCATCTCACTCGTATTGTTGGTTTTACTATGGAAGCCAAAGAAAAAAAATTAAACTGAGTTTTTGTTCATTATTTATAAAGTTGTAAAACATGTGAACGTACTACATATGAAGCTGTAAAAGTACAGCCCTGAGCAACAAACGACCACGAGATAAGTAATAACCCGAAGAACTGAGGATTTAGAATTCTATATTATTCGTGGGAGATCATATTGCCATTTAAAATAAATAAATAAAAAATATAAAAATTATAAGCTACAAGTAGATCTTAAAGTACATCGGAAAAAGACGTGTCGCGAAAGCCCCGTTAATTGATATTTCGTGTTTAGCACCGTCATAGTAGTGCGGAGTAATTTCAAGTTTCTGTGTCTCATGTATCAGAAGCGTTTCCTGTTGTGTTTTGTGATGCCTGTATTACATACCACGCAGAAAGTGGAACTTTCCCCAGACCAAATAGCAACTTTATGATGAGAAAATTTTAGTAACCTTACCTATCGCTAGCTTTCGATACGATATATTTACTTTCATTGTGGTTCAGTTCCAACGGGTAAAGGGTGCTGATAGTTAATTTGTATAAAGGACTTGTCTATAATCGAACATTTTGAATTAATACACGTTTATTCATCTGTATCGGAGTTCATGTTAACTAAATCGACAATTTTTGGCAACCACAAACCAAATTTTTTACTCTATTTCTCTCGAAGTTTCAGATTGATATTTTTTTTCAACACGGTACTGACAGCACTTAAAATCAGATCTGAGGAAAACTGTTTTTGACTGTGTTCCATTTATCCACGTAAGCGTTCCGCTACCCCTGAGAATGGTAGGCAAGAAAGATCGTTTAGTAAAATTAGAGAAAATATCTACAAGCGAATAGAACGAAAAATCAAACATTAAAAAACATACACATTTGTTTGAAGTTCTGTGCAAGAAGGTATGTTTCAATGACGAGAAACGTTACCTGGGACTGTTGTGACGAAAGTCAAATTCGTTGGCAATCGTTTAATACGACACTTCATGGTTTGAGCTCGGACCATTAATTTTGATCTATGGAAACATTAACGGGGATATTTATGACCACCTTTTGGAAAATATGGTAACGGTCTGGACTCACATTTATTTTTTGTGTCAATAATATGATGTTCCTGTCCACACCACAATATAAACGAAAATTTTCTACCATTAATGCGAATAACAGGTGTTCGATACACTGCCAACGAGTACGCTACATCGTGAACGTACATCCGAATGCAGTCAATGGTGTTCGTTTCGTGATCTGACCTAATCGGTTAGGACAAAGTTTAACATATATGATTATAAAACGTCTGGCAAATGAAATAAGCCTAGACGCATCTTTTTAACCAGTTTACGAAATGTGAAAATCTCCCACAGTGCTATTTACAATTCTTCAAAAAGAATAGATACCAATTTCGACTTATGTGCGTCAAACCTAACTTGAAAGACTTCCTCAGACATAAAGTACTATGTTATGACAAAGTTAATTCCTGGTGTCATTTGATCCAACTAGATTACAGGCCACATGTCATGTATTTGAATTTGCACAGTGTTGTTTTGATAAGGTAATCCACAACCTCATCGGAACAACACCATACCATTCTCCGATATCATTTCAAAACAACAGGTACTGTTTCTCACATAGTAAAGTCACACTTTCTGCACTCCGGGTACCATAGTGCCGAGGAAAAAAACAACCTGAATGCAGAGGTGGTCATGGTCCCCAAGGAAAAATGCGAACTTGTTTTGATCCACTGTGCTTTGGAGAATGAAGTGATCATCCAGGGAATGCCACGAAAACAGTCCTCAGACCATAACGCTCTCTCCTTCTGCCTAAACCGTTCCGATGATTGTTGCCGGGCAGTAAACGCTGACAGCTGTCAGTCCGACAAAGTCATATTAAGAGTGCCCGAGTGGGGCTGCCAAAAGTTATGTGGAGTTTTCCAGGATAACCAATCTGGCTATCCTATCGAATACATGAGCGATAGTGACTATACTAAATTCAGATATTGCGTTTAATGCTATATGAATAAATGAAATGACAAATCATAAAAGTATCATGACTAATGTTAATGTTCAAGGTGTTTGTGAATGAATCAGAATCTCTATGCTCGCATGATTATAACGTTGTTCCGGAGGGTTTCCCTCTGTTGTCTAAGATGTACATATGGCTAACGAACAGTCACCTGCGGACGTGATATAACCGAGCTTCTTTTCTAATAACAAATGTCATACGACAGGTGCAAGTGAATTGGACGATTTGCTGTACTAAACTGTGTTTGCTGAATCTAACTTCAATCAGAATTCCAAGGATTAATGTATCAAGTATTACTTGATCGGGCGACTCATTTCTGTCGTAGCATATCTTGCATCAGTCATCATACATCTTCCGCTGTGTTAAGTATAAATGAACCAGAACACTTCATAGTCAATGATAATTGTGTTGCACTATTCCGCAGAAGCATACCTGGCTCAGTGAAGGGAACAGAGATGCAAAGATCCACATATAGATACATGAGGGCATAGGAACAGGTACCTAATTCTCAAGACAGCAACAATGTGGCGAAGATGTGTGCACCTCTATTCATTAGTAAATGTACAGAAGGTAAACAAGTATTCTAAAGCGATCTGACAGCGGTATTACGCAACTATCAACGCCTGTCAAAAGGCATACACTCTTACATTTCTAGTTATCGTTATTTCGTCGTCTTGAGCTATCTCAGAGAGGACTCAACAATGTGGTGGTGCATATTTCGGCAGTCAGAAGATCGTACAATGGATAGGGAGGTTTCCTTTCTTTTACATCTTGAATGTAATGAGTAACTGTTATGGGAGGTATTCAAGAGACAATGGTCACTAAACCCTCATTAAGCAGTCGGCGAGAAGTGTAGTGACTGTCAGTTTCACGGTGAACCCCTTCGGTTCGGTCACGAAGGGGATTCCGAACATAGAAAATACACTGAAACGCGTACGTCACGTATGTATTCAGTACAGCGATGGCGAGGCATGACAGAATCTCTGACCAGAGAGTTGTTTATCGTTGCTAGTCTGCGCTTGAGCGCGCGACAGTTCAGTTGCGTGTAGCGAGTCGGCAGGAACAGTTCAGTTGCGAGTTGGACTCGGTCGGAGTTGTGTGTGAGGAGTCGGCAGGCGTCGACATGGGTCTCTGGTCACGATTCGGGACGAGGTATATTGTTAAATAAGGTAATGAAGCAGCATTGCGCTCAGCCAATAACATCTGTTAATTGTAATTAATTTGTTCAAGAAATGCCCCAATAATAATTTTGTTTTCAAAGCAATCATATTTAAGAAAAGAATCATTCCAATTGAAACAATATTTCCTATGCTTTTCCTGCCAGAATCAATTTATCAGATTAATTATTGCACAGGGCCTAAGGTCAGCGATGCTGCCCTATTATTGTGGGTTTAAGGATTAATCTTGATTTCTCAATTTTTGTGTCGAGTTTACATTGGGACATTGTTTTTCAATATTTCTGTAGCGAAGGTACAGTCGCTTTTATTTCAATTTAACGATGTTTTGTGGGAGCTCAACAACATTTGGCTCTATTTCGATTAACATACAAATATAGTCTTTTTTACATTTTTTGCGGGGAGGTTATTGTTTTAACATTATTTGTGGGGAAATTATTGTCGTTAACAAACATCAGCGGGGAGGTTACACTTGGCGACATCCGGACGAGGATCGTATTTCTTTGAGAATCTTCTGAAAAGTAGCCTCATCTGCTCTTATTTACTAAAATATAATTAGCATTTGGCGCAACGCTTTTACTAATTTTGTGACTTTCTTCCACAGATCATCGGCAATTCGTTGCTCTCTGTTGTATTTGTGTTTGTTGCTTTTTGCATTGTGCTTATTTCATTTGTGAATAATTGTGACTATTGTAGAAATGCCGCGAAAGACTGTGAATAGTGCATCGCGAAGTATAATGAATGAAATAACCGAATTAAACAACTTGACCGATAGTAATTGTGACACGCAATGTAATGATGACAATCCTCCATTTAGTAACAATCAGTACGTACCGACCACTAATAATGATTTTGGTCTTAGTGATGAACAAACGAATTCAATTTTGTCCTCTGTTAATTTGACGACAATTGATGACACGGGGCGTTCTGTTGCAATGAGCGCTGCCCAGCTTAACACAACCGGTTTGCAAAATTCACGTAACGAACAGACGAATGTTTCTAATGAAAATGAACAGGATACACAAAGTAGGACGGATTTATTTAACTCCGAAATAGTGACTGACAGTGTACATCCGACTGGCAAACCTTTTTGTAAATTACAGAATGACCAAATGGTCACACAAAACGCGACAATTGCAGATACACCATCAAACAGTACAGAGAATAGTGTTGTTAATTTTAAATTGAGTCAAATTATGGCAGTATTACTACTAATGAGTGAAAAGCAGGAAAACAATCTCAAAGAACTTAAACTAACTAATGAAAGTTATAAACAGTCGAATGAAGAACAAGACAACATTAATAAAAAAATCAAACAACTTAGTGAACGGAATGAACAGCTTAATGAACAGATTAAAGCCATTGCCGCGCAATATTATGATAATAAAAGACAATTACGTGAGGATACTAAGGCTTGTGCTAGTAACAGTAATGAAGAAGTTGGAACTGTTGCACAAGAATTAAATAGTAAACGTGTAGGCACAACAGAATCAGTCAAAGACGAAATTGATGCAGTCACTGAAAAATGTCCTAAAAATGCAACACAGTTACACAACGAGTTTAATTTAAAGTCACCACAACTTTCACACACTGTGGATACGGAAGTCGAGAAGAAATGTGAACAACAGAATAAGCAGAGTTACGAACGTATTAAAGTAACAGAAATGAAAAATGTTTCACTCAATAAGACAGCACAGCATACGCGCTATTCAGAACATTTCTCACACTCGTACAGCCAGTGTAACTTAAGCAATTTACACAGACTACGCGACTTAAAATCCGAAAAGCTACGCGACTTAAAATTTGAAAAACTACGCAACTTGAAATCCGAAATGACACAGACAAACAGATTCTCACACAAACCTGAACGTGTTCTCAAATTCAGAGACGATAACGTTGGTTACGAGCCATTTTTATCCGTAAGAAAATATAAGGAACTTAATAATGACAGAGCACAGGTCCACGCATTGAACTGTATACGACAATTTATTTTTGTACTTTCAATAGCATTGCCTGTAATGAAGAAACTTGAATTAGCATGGATACAACAATTTACTTCTGAATTTTTACCGCCATTGCCTGTAACGCAAAAGCTGAAATGTATTTGCAGCGCGTAATTGACCTCAGGGGATTCATTACGCTTTAATGAATATGTGCCGTAGCGTGCATAGGGCCCCGAGCTGTAGTAGTGCTGTTTCATCTTTAGTTTTCTGCACTGCTGCCTTCTCTTCTACTATCCTTTATATCTATCAAAACAGCTCTTTAACTATTGCTCTATCTAGGATTAAGAATGAGTCAAGAAAACCCGATAAGACAAGTTATACCGAAAGTGACACTTTTTCATTAGACGCTCCAGAAATGACAACTACAAGAACATTAATATCAGAAAAAATTTTAATCATCAGTATGTACAAAATTTTCAGCAGTCGCAACCACATTTTGGTAACAATAGATGTTTTTCACCGCAACAGCATGAAAGTCAGCCGCTTAGCTTACCTAACCAACAATGCAGTCTACAAGGTCAACCAAACTTTAATAGTCTCAGCTACAACGAATAGTAACGCACAGCAGCAAAGAAATAACTACGTACACTCCTGGAAATGGAAAAAAGAACACATTGACACCGGTGTGTCAGACCCACCATACTTGCTCCGGACACTGCGAGAGGGCTGTACAAGCAATGATCACACGCACGGCACAGCGGACACACCAGGAACCGCGGTGTTGGCCGTCGAATGGCGCTAGCTGCGCAGCATTTGTGCACCGCCGCCGTCAGTGTCAGCCAGTTTGCCGTGGCATACGGAGCTCCATCGCAGTCTTTAACACTGGTAGCATGCCGCGACAGCGTGGACGTGAACCGTATGTGCAGTTGACGGACTTTGAGCGAGGGCGTATAGTGGGCATGCGGGAGGCCGGGTGGACGTACCGCCGAATTGCTCAACACGTGGGGCGTGAGGTCTCCACAGTACATCGATGTTGTCGCCAGTGGTCGGCGGAAGTTGCACGTGCCCGTCGACCTGGGACCGGACCGCAGCGACGCACGGATGCACGCCAAGACCGTAGGATCGTACGCAGTGCCATAGGGGACCGCACCGCCACTTCCCAGCAAATTAGGGACACTGTTGCTCCTGGGGTATCGGCGAGGACCATTCGCAACCGTCTCCATGAAGCTGGGCTACGGTCCCGCACACCGTTAGGCCGTCTTCCGCTCACGCCCCAACATCGTGCAGCCCGCCTCCAGTGGCGTCGCGACAGGCGTGAATGGAGGGACGAATGGAGACGTGTCGTCTTCAGCGATGAGAGTCGCTTCTGCCTTGCTGCCAATGATGGTCGTATGCGTGTTTGGCGCCGTGCAGGTGAGCGCCACAATCAGGACTGCATACGACCGAGGCACACAGGGCCAACACCCGGCATCATGGTGTGGGGAGCGATCTCCTACACTGGCCGTACACCACTGGTGATCGTCGAGGGGACACTGAATAGTGCACGGTACATCCAAACCGTCATCGAACGCATCGTTCTACCATTCCTAGACCGGCAAGGGAACTTGCTGTTCCAACAGGACAATGCATGTCCGCATGTATCCCGTGCCACCCAACGTGCTCTAGAAGGTGTAAGTCAACTACCCTGGCCAGCAAGATCTCCGGATCTGTCCCCCATTGAGCATGTTTGGGACTGGATGAAGCGTCGTCTCACGCGGTCTGCACGTCCAGCACGAACGCTGGTCCAACTGAGGCGCCAGGTGGAAATGGCATGGCAAGCCGTTCCACAGGACTACATCCAGCATCTCTACGATCGTCTCCATGGGAGAATAGCAGCCTGCATTGCTGCGAAAGGTGGATATACACTGTACTAGTGCTGACATTGTGCATGCTCTGTTGCCTGTGTCTATGTGCCTGTGGTTCTGTCAGTGTGATCATGTGATGTATCTGACCCCAGGAATGTGTCAATAAAGTTTCCCCTTCCTGGGACAATGAATTCACGGTGTTCTTATTTCAATTTCCAGGAGTGTATTTCAATTCCTATCGCAAATGCACCGTATGGAAATGACTATCATGACAGACGTAAAAATAATGAGCACAATTCTCAGCGATCATTTAATAACAGTCGATCTTTTCAGCAGCAAGAACATCAGCAACAACATATTATCATGAATTAACCAGACAATAGGTGTCATCCATAGCGTAATACGTCAGGAAGAAATAACAGAACAGTTCAAATAGTGGATATGCCTCAGCATCCTCCAGTAAATAACAGCACGTACGATAGAATTTGACCAGATACAGTACAGGTTGCAATTATTTTCACACGCAGAATCTTGTTCACGAGAATGTTATTTGAAACACGCCTTGTTGAATGCACCACTTTTATCGCACCCAGATCTTACCAGAAATTTTTTTGATTGCCACCGACAATTCCAACACCGCTTTAGGCGTACATATTTTTCAGGAAATTGAAGAAGATGGCTCAACAGTAATTAAAAACATCGCATTTGCAAGTCGCATTCTGTCACCTGCTGAACGAAATTATTCTGTTACAGAACTGGAAACGTTATGTGTTGTATAGGCTTTTACGAGATTTCGACATTTTCTTTATGGAAGACATACCACCGTCTACACAGACCACAGAGCGATAAAATTCTTACTTTCGGCTAAATTCACTCACGACAGATTAAGCATATGGAAGCTTTATTTGCAGGAATTTAATTTTATAATAGATGACATTCCCGGCACACAAAATATTGTAGCAGACGCACTATCTCGTTCTCTCCGCAACAATGAGCAAGACATCGCAACCTACTTCTGCAAAGCAAATTTCAGCGTTATGTACATTCAACAAGTTGCTTTTGAAAATTTTATTTCGTCGTCATTACAGGACATAGCAAAAGAGCAAAATAAAGACAACGCATGGAAAGAGATTAAACACCTTTGGCAAGATAAGAATAATGTTACCATTAGAAACCATTACACTGTACGCAATGACATTCTGTTTCGCCGCTCTCATCCTGACAGCAACAATTGGTTATTATGCATTCCTGACGAGCTTGTTAACAAATTAATCTGGTATACTCATTTAAATTACGCACATTACGGAGCTAGAAAATGTTTTCTTATACTGAGACAGAACTGTTATTTTGCCAACATGGAGAAACGTATACGACGAGTTTTGGCGTCATGTAAAATCTGCCAGAAAGCTAAGTCAAACACAACTTCACATATTCCTCCATTATATCCCATTGTACCTGTTAAATTAAGACATATGGCCGCTGTAGACATTTTTGGTCCGATTCCCAGAACTAATAGAGGTTTTTGCTACATCTTTGTCGCTGTTGAACTCACTTCAAAATTTGTTACTTTCACTCCGTTACGCAAAGCTACTGCTAAAACCGTTTCGAAAGCATTTGTAAAGCATTTTTTATTTCATGTAGGGCATGTGATGAAAGTAATTTCCGGCAATGGATCACAATTTCGTTCTGCTGTATGGACACGTATGTTACGAACTAGAAACATTTCTCCGATCTATATATCCAAGTACCATGCTTCTTCGAACCCTTGTGAACGATTAATGAACGAAATTGGTAAACTGTGTAGAATGTACTGCCACAAAAGACTTATTGATTGGGACACACACATACACTCATTCCAGGATGTATTTAATTCCATACCAAATGAATCCACTATGCTATCTCCGTCTGTTATACTGAAAAATGTTGAACCACATAACAAAATTAAATAATTAGTAAACTTTCCTACATCTCGTCGACTACGACACCATGAAATAATCGACATTGCGCTGAACAACATCACACGTGCCGCAGAGCGCCGGAGAAGACAGCAAAAACAGGTTTGTACACGCCGTGACTTTCACATTGGACAGAAAATATTAGTACGTACACACTATTTATCCAACAAAGGAAAAGGTAGGTGCAGTGAATTTGAACTTCTATACGCAGGTCCATATCGGATTCGCAGCATTCCTCACCCCAATGTTGTACACGTCGAAACTTTGAGAACCAGAAAATCCAAAGGCAACCACCATTGGTCAAACATCAAACCTTTTATTGAATGAAAATACTTTATGATTTAACATGCTATAATACCATTTTGCTAATTTTATGATCACTTATGCAATTATATTCACATGACTAATTACCAATGATTATCGTATTTTTTCTTGGCAAGTGCCCGGCAAGGTAAGGTTAGCAGGTCGCTCTTCTTGTCGTTACACATCAGACCGTGCATATTTTTCCAGATGAATTTACACATTTTATGACTACTTATGCAATTATATGTATGTGAATACTTATTGATGATTATCGTATTTTTTCTTGGCAAGTTCCCGGCAAGGTAAGGTTAGCAGGTCGCTCTTCTTGTTACGTGCACATTTTTCCAGACGAATTTACACATTTTATGACCACTTATGCAATTATATTCACATGACTAATTATTGATGATTATCGTATTTTTTCTTGGCAAGTGCCCGGCAAGGTAAGGTTAGCAGGTCACTCTTCTTGTCGTTACATATCAGACTGTGCACATTTTTTCCAGAGAAACTTACGTATCTTATGAATAATTATGCTATGTTATCTAGTGACATATTAATTTTATTAAATTTTCTCTCCATTGAAGTCTTTAATTCTCGCCTCTATTAACTACACAACATACAAGCTGAACACAACGTACGTCACATTTTTTGTCTTTCTTAGGTATATACGATTGTTTCATGTTTTGTTTGTATACACTATGAGATAGTTAAGATATAGCAAACACCAGTTGACTTTGACATTTTGCCTTATGATATCTCAACATCGTGACTACTTTACTGTTACATTGTGATACACTGACTACATTTCTGCCTCTGAACACTATATAAGTTTTTCACATATTACGTTTTCTGTCATGTTATGCTGTATGCTTAATTATGTTACCATAAACCAGTCATTATTTAATGAGTATATGATTTAAATGCAAGACATTAATCTCTGTTCATCAATTTCAGAAGGAAATGATGCGTGAAAGAAATAAATTAAACAGAAATGGGAATTTCACCTTCGGAATGATCGAAAGAAGATGCAAACCTCGTGAGGAAGAGTAAATGGATCAGGATTAACAAGCATTAACAAGAATATACTATACACATCGTAGAATAGCAGTCTTAACTAATGTTTTCTTTCAGAATACAAGGCGATTGATGCAGGCTGTCAGACAGAACTACACATCTTACTTTTAGTGATGGAATATGCTAGAGATAAGGAATAGTTATGTAATGAGTAATTAAGTGATTTTTTTTGCAGATGATAATGAATGCAGATGAATAATGATGAAGAATATGCTACTATGGATAATGAAGTTTTTCTTTACAGGTGATGATAATGGTGGAGCTATGATAATATAGATAATGAAGTGATGGATAATGAAGTTTTTTCTTTACAGATGAGGATAATGTGGAAGTTATGTATTCATGCTATGTAGTTATTTAAGTATTTGTTGCAGTTCGCTTTGACAGCAGGTGTTATATTGCATAGTATAATGACTGAAGGTTTTGGAAAGGACAGCTATGGAACACATCTTTATACACATTTCACTACCTGTTAATTCGAAGTTCACTACATTTCAGCATAAAATGCGTTTCTTCTTTCAGCTTAATAATCCATTTTTTTATATATTTTTGCAGGAGAAATTATTTATGAAATTAATGTGCTATAAGCAGTTGTTCATTAAATCTATGTCATTTATGAATGTGATTACATATACTCTACTTGTTTCATAACCTTGCTACAGCTGACTCATGATGAATGACGTTACACATTTTCATTTATAGGAACAACCCAGAAGCAAATTTTTTCTTTTTCTCTTCTTGCTTTCCCCTATAAGTACCCAAAGCAATGCATTGCTAACAAAAAAAATGTATTACCAGTCCCAAATAATGATACCAGTTTAAGAGAGTTCTGAGTAATACTGATTAGCTTTGAATAGTATGTCACTTGAATAATGAATGCTGCTGATGACCAATGATTAATTAATAATGCTTTGTAACTGACAAATGAATGCTAATGCTACTGATTACTGTATTGAGATGACCAATGATTAATTAATAATGCTTTGTAACTGTGAAATGAATGCTACTGATTACTGTATTGAGATGACCAATGATTAATTAATAATGCTTTGTAACTGGGAAATGAATGCTACTGATTACTGTATTGGGATGAGCAATGATTAATTATCAACGTCATTCTGTAATACTATGTTATTGACTACCTCCTGTTTTAAGTAATGACTTCTGATTAGGCATGTTCTCTGTAAAACTAATGACTTCTCATGATTTGTAATTAGGCAACGAATTTCAATGTTCTCTATAAAACGAATGACTTCTATGATTTGTAATTAGGGAATGAATGCCAATGTTCTCTGTAAAATGTTCTCTGTAAAACGAGTGACTTCTGATGATTTGTAATTAGGCAATGAATTTCAATGTTCTCTGTAAAACGAATGACTACTGATGATTTGTAATTAGGCAATGAATGCCAATGTTCTCTGTAAAACAATTAATGAACATTTTTCTGTAATACTACGTACATGGTACAGAAATGTTCAATAACTGGGCACTGAATGCCAGCAACTACTAATGTAATTCCCAATGAAGACTAGTATGTGACTTAATGTCATTCACCTTCTGACCTAACTACCCTGAATTACTGCAATATCCATTTGTCCTGTATATCCTCTTGATCATGGAGCACTATATTTGGTTTTTGCACTAATTCTACGTTGGTGTGCCTTGTAAGAGCGTGGTGTTGACACGACATGCTGTCCATCACCGTGAGCGATGGAGACGTTATTATGGTCCCACTGTTTGGTGTACCTGATGTACTGCCAAAATGATAACATGGAATATTACTATGACATTTCAGTGTCTTGGCTACGCTGATAAACACTTCTGGGAAAGGAACTTCAGATTGTCTCACTTGGTGTTGTACTTCTGTGGAAAGATATGGACTTTCAATGCAGCTGCGTGCAACCTAAAGTGCTACAACCATGATGCAATCCTTCCCTTTCCTATTCTAATTCTTGTAACATAGTGAAAATCATTTTTTCGCTAATATCATTTGTATTCATGGCCTATACATTTTTTTTTCGATTTGCTGATATATTCTGAACTACAGTGCGTGTGCACTTTTGTCATTTTTCTAACATGATTTCTACTTATTGTATATACATTTTATGATTTGCTGATATATTCTGAATTTAAGTGCGAGTGCACTTTTGTCATTTTTTAACATGATTACTACTCATTGTATGTACATTGTGATTTGCTGATATATTCTGAACTACAGTGCATGTGCACTTATGTCACTTGTCAACATGATTTCTTGCCATTACGTTTATTTGTGGTGAAAATGCTAAAGAGTTTTTCAGTGCGTGTGCACTTTTGTCATTTTTCTAACATGATCTCTACTCATTGTATGTACATTTTTTTGCACTACAGCTCATGTGCACTTATGTCATTTGTTAATATGTTTTGTACTCATTGTATACACATTTTGTCATTGTCTAATATGTTTTGTACTCGGTGCATGTGCACCATATTTACTTCATGTTCTATATCTGTATATTCTCAGTTTGTAAAGTTAATTAGTTAAAAAAATTTGTTGCTCATTGCAAGTCCAAATGACTCACCATCGCTGCCAAATTCCCCCCCCCCCCCAGTGGAGGGCTATGAAACGCGTACGTCACGTATGTATTCAGTACAGCGATGGCGAGGCATGACAGAATCTCTGACCAGAGAGTTGTTTATCGTTGCTAGTCTGCGCTTGAGCGCGCGACAGTTCAGTTGCGTGTAGCGAGTCGGCAGGAACAGTTCAGTTGCGAGTTGGACTCGGTCGGAGTTGTGTGTGAGGAGTCGGCAGGCGTCGACATGGGTCTCTGGTCACGATTCGGGACGAGGTATATTGTTAAATAAGGTAATGAAGCAGCATTGCGCTCAGCCAATAACATCTGTTAATTGTAATTAATTTGTTCAAGAAATGCCCCAATAATAATTTTGTTTTCAAAGCAATCATTTTTAAGAAAAGAATCATTCCAATTGAAACAATATTTCCTATGCTTTTCCTGCCAGAATCAATTTATCAGATTAATTATTGCACAGGGCCTAAGGTCAGCGATGCTGCCCTATTATTGTGGGTTTAAGGATTAATCTTGATTTCTCAATTTTTGTGTCGAGTTTACATTGGGACATTGTTTTTCAATATTTCTGTAGCGAAGGTACAGTCGCTTTCATTTCAATTTAACGATGTTTTGTGGGAGCTCAACAACATTTGGCTCTATTTCGATTAACATTCAAATATAGTCTTTTTTACATTTTTTGCGGGGAGGTTATTGTTGTAACATTATTTGCGGGGAAATTATTGTCATTAACAAACATCAGCGGGGAGGTTACTACACGGTCCAATCACATTAATGTCACCACTTGTCAAAAGCCTTCATAACCACCTTTAGCAGCGTGGACGTGCAGGAACACAGACATAGAGATTCTTGAAGGTACTGACACGTATTTAGGGTTATACTGATCCACTGCAGGGCCAACTGGGGCTGTACAATCCACAGCGCAAAGCCAGATCGAGGAGGGCCATCACATTCTCGACTGCGTTTAAATCCGGAGAGTTTGGTGGCCTGGAGAGTACGTCAAGCTCATCCTGGTGCTCTTCTAACAACAATCGTACACTTCCAGCTGTGTGACACATTGCACTGTCCGTAGGTGCCATCGTGCCGAGGAAAAAAACAAACGGAATTGAGGGATGGACATGGTCCGCAAGGAAAGATGCGAACTTGTTTTGATCGACTGTAACTTGGAGAATGATGTGATCATCCAGGGAATTTCATGAAAACATTCCCCAGAACATAACTCTCTCTCATCCTGCCTGAACCGTTCCAATGATTGTTGCAGGGCAGTAAACGCCAACAGCTGTCAGTCCGACAAAGTATAAAACATTATTCATCTGAAAAGGCCACATGTCGTCACTCAGTGGGCGTCCAGTTGCGGAAATGGCGTGCAAATTCCAGCCTTCATCGCTGATGAACAGCAGTCAGCAAGAGTGCATGAACCAGAGCCTGCTGCATCGGCCCATAAGCGGCAACGATCGTTTAACGGTCGTTGAGGAAACACTGCCGATAGACACTTGGTTCACTTGACCTTGGCGGTCAGTTACTCAACAGCTGTATTTCTGTTCTCCCGTACACATCTCCACAATTGTCGTTTACCCGCGTCATATATGGCCCGTGGAGCACTACAGTTGCCACAGCGCCAATTTTGGATAGCTCCATTTTGCCCCGCATAGTATACTTCAACCATGGCGGCAAGCGAACAATTTACATGAAATGCATTCGCAGTTGCGAATATGAAGCTGTATAATTGAATGGCGACAGTGAAAATTTCTACCAGTTTGGGACTCGAACCCGGGTTTCCCGCTTTTCGCGAGCTGTCTTCTTACCTCTTGACTGTCCGAGCACGACTGACGGCCGGAGCCAAACTTCCGTATTTCCTCTATCATGTGTCTACATCTGTGCTCTTACATCCATTACGTATATTTCCATATAGGGGAAAAATTTTGCTTGAAGCCACTTGCCCGGTAGCGGCAGATAAATACTATTTGCAGTGCCGCTGTTGATCCGTCCGACATGCACTATACAGCTGATAGAAGTCCATACTCGCAACTGCCAATAGATTCCATGTATTTCACAACAGCTGTGGTCACCACAGTGCCTGTTCCTTCGGACATACGACCATGTCCAAACGAACTTAACATTGTAATTCGGATTAACACAGGCACTACAATATCGTTCTACAAACTTAGCCGTTTTGAAAATGCTGCCACCGTTGGCCAAAAAGCCAGTGATCATCCCCGTTTGACGTCAGATAAATCGCTGCGTTTCAGCATTACGACAACGACTGCACTGTTTTCCGCGTCCCTCTGACACCATTTACATACCTTCCACTCCTAGTACTGTCACCTGCCGGATGCGAATACTTATTGTATGTACGCTGACGTCGAACATAGGCGGTGGACAAATTAATGTCACTGGACCGTATATAACTATACATATTCGTTTCTGTAACAAAAACAGTAAAGTCTGGAGATGATTTCTTGCTCGATAATCTTCTATCTACATCTACATCTACACGGATACTCTGCAAATCACATTTAAGTGCCTGGCAGAGGGTTCATCGAACCACCTTCACAATTCTCTATTATTCCAATCTCGTATAGCGCGCGGGAATAATGAACACCTATGTCTTTCCGTACCATCTGTGATTTCCCTTAATTTATCTTGGTGATCGTTTCTCCCTATGTAGATCGGTGTCAACAAAATATTTTCGCATTCATAAAAAAAAGTTGGTGATTGGAATTTCGTGAGGAGATTCCGTCGCAGCGAAAAACGCCTTTTTTTTAATGATGTCCATCCCAAATCATGTATCATTTCTGTGACACTCTCTCCCATATTTCGCGGTAATACAAAACGTGCTGCCTTTCTTTGAACTTTTTCGATGTACTCAGTCAGTCCTATCTGGTAAGGATCCCACACTGCGCAACAGTATTCTAAAAGAGGACGGACAAGCGTAGTATAGCCAGTCTCGTTAGTAGGTCTGTTACATTTTCTAAGTGTCCTGCCAATAAAACGCAGTCTTTGGTTAGCCTTCCCCGCAACATTTTCTGTTTGTTCTTTCCAATTTAAATTGTTCATAATCGTAATACCTAGGTATTTAGTTGACTTTACGGCCTTTAGATTAGACTGATTTATTGTCTTTATTTCCGTCTGCAGGCGATCAAAGCGTAATTACAAATGGTTCAAATGGCTCTAAGCACTATGGGACTTAATATCTGAGGTCATCAGTCTCCTAGACTTAAGTAGTTCTAAGCCTAACTAACCTAAGGACGTCACACAAATCCATGCCCGACGCAGGATTCGAACCTGCGACCGTAGCAGCAGCGCGGTGCCCGACTGAAGCTCGTAGAACCGCTCGGCCACAGCGGCCGGCAAAGCGTAATTACAGTTATAAACACTGTCGTAATATGTCCCTTAATGCATACTTTTGGTATTCAACTCGCTGTGGCCGTTGGACTCACATACGTATACATTCAATCTGACCGCCAGAAAATGGTGTTAAGAGGAGAACAATAGATCTCTTTGACAACTCGCAAGCACCGACGTAGCTGCGTGGCTGTTCTCTGTGGCGTGATGGAACTGGCTGCACGCAATGTACACCACGCACCGCTCCCAGAGCGCCTACCGCCGGCGCTATTTCCAGGCTGCTCTGCTCTGCCGTGTTCCGTTCTGTTAATTAATAAATCGGTGGCCGATCGGAAGGTCCATTTGGCGCGGGGTGGCGGAGGTGGAGGCGGAGGCGGAGGCAGCGGCGGGTCGAACAAAGGGCGGCGCTCGCTGATGGATGCTGCCGGCCGCTTTCTGCGCCCGCGAGAACACTCCGCTGCAGTAACGACCCAGCCAGGCCAGAGTACTTCCTCTCGCTTCGGATAAATTACGCAGAAACACTGAAAATCTGATCAAAACCTGCCGTAAGTTGTTAAAACACTCTAAAGGGTGAAAACGTTATAATCACTGCCCACCACGAGACTGAATACCGCCTGGTGGCTCCACGAGCACATGACGCAGTTAGGTTCCCGGTGTTTATAATTACAGTGTGGCTGTAACAAAGGTCTGCGGCATAAAAATTGTTTCAAATTTATTAAGTGATTTTTATAGTGTTTTCAACGCTGATTTCTGGAAAAATAGTGAAAAAATTCCATCACGTACAGTTATTTCACAAACTGCTTGTCTAGTTTTAGCTTTTCTCGCTATTTCAGCACTCTAGTGAGTTTGAATTTTGATTTTTAGGATCTCCATAAACTGTTATTTAGCCATTTTTATACTAGATATACGTTTTGGAATACCGATGGTTTGGAAGAAGCACAAAAATTATAGTGATGACTGCTGTTTTTGTTTTTGCAACGTACGAGGTTTCAATTTGAAAAACAAAAAGGATATTTCTTACCCCAACATTCAATCAGCCATTCGCCCTGTTCCTCATGGACCTCAATTACCAATACCCTCTCCTCCAGATTCTTTCGTTGATATAGATGATCACGAGCCATTGGCTCAGCAAGGTGATAGTGAAGAAGACAGAGATTGCTACGATTCTGACATAACCGATCCCATTTCATTCTCACAATCTAAACTGAACGATTTCGTTAAAGACCTAGGCCTTTCTAAACAATCGGCAGAGGTTTTAGGATATAGATTGAAAGATAAGCATATGTTAGCTCCTGATACATCCTTTTCTTTGTATCGATCGAGGGAAAAGGAGGTTGTATCTTTCTTCTCTCAAGAAGGTGACCTGGTGTTTTGCAGTGATGTTCCTGGACTTATGGCACGTTTCACAATAGAATATGCTCCTGATGAGTGGAGACTTGATTCTTAACAATGGCAATAAATATGCTTCTATACCAGTTGGACACTCGGTTCACTTAGAAGAATGTTACGAAAACCTTGAACTGGTTTTAAGCAAACTCTGCTATTCAAACCACAAATGGACACTATGTGTTGATTTAAAAGTTATTTCAATGCTGCTTGGTCAACAAAGTGGCTGTACAAAGTTTTCTTGCTTTCTCTGTGAATGGGACAGTAGAGACAGAAAGCAACACTACACAAAAGAAACTTGGCCCTTGAGAAAAACCTTACAGGTAGGGATTAAAATGTTGAGAGGAAAAGCCTTGTGGACCCCAAAAAGGTGTTACTTCCACCACTTCACATTAAGTTGAGGCTGATTAAACAATTTGTTAAGGCATTGCCAAAAGTAGAGGAGTGTTTCAGATATCTTTATGGGCAGTTTTCTGGTTTATCCGAGGCAAATCTAAGGGAAGGAATCTTTGTAGGACCAAACATTAGAAAACTAATGACAGATCCCAACTTTGTGCACAAAATGGAAACAAAAGGCAGCATGGACATCTTTTACATTAGTTGTTACCGGTTTCCTAGGAAACAAAAGAGATCCAAACTACAAGACAATCGTCGCAGACATGCTCGACAACTTTAGGAAGCTGGGCTGTAACATGAGCATTAAAGTTTATTTTCTCCACTCACATCTTGACTACTTCCCTGCAAACCTTGGTGATGTAATTGAAGAGCAGGACGAAAGATTCCACCAAGACATCAAAGAAATGGAAATAAGATATCAAGGAAGATGGAACGTCAACATGACAGCGGACTACTGCTGGAAGATAAAAAGAGATGATCCTCAACGAGTCCACAGCCGGAAAAGCAATAGAAGAAGCTTCGATTGAAAGTGAAAGATTTATTATAAGGACTTCTGAGTTTAAAGAGAAATGGAAATATGCTGGAAATGTAGTTTAGAACATGATTTATAAATAAAATAAAATTTTATATCGTTGTAAAAAAGGTGATAAATTGCTTAAAGTTTATTATACCCAAAAATACTTCCTATTTGTGAGAAAACCTGACGCGATAGAAAAAAATTGATTTCATTTTTGAAATCAGCGCTGAAAAGTACGTAAGTCAGTTATCAAATTTCAAACAACTTTAATTTTTTTGCAGACCTGTGTGTGGGGTTGTGAAGCAGCTGAATGGGTTGAAAATAAATAAATCGCCAGGTCCGGATGGGATTACAATTCGGTTTAACAGAGAGTACTCTACTGCATTGGCTCCTTACTTAGCTTGCATTTATCGCGAATCTCTTGCCCAACGTATAGTCCCGAGCGACTGGAAAAAAGCGCAGGTGACGCCTGTATATAAGAAGGGTAGAAGGACAGATCGTCAAAATTACAGACCAATATCCTTAACATCGGTTTGTTGCAGGATTCTCGAACATATTCTCAGTTCGAATATAATGAATTTCCTTGAGACAGAGAAGTTGCTGTCCATGCATCAGCACGGCGTTAGAAAGCATCGCTCCTGCGAAACGTAACTCGCCCTTTTTTCACATATCTTGCGAACCATGGATGAATGGTATCAGATGGATGCCATATTCCTCTCCGGAAAGCGTTTGACTCGATGCCCCACTGCGGACTCCTAACTAAGGTACGAGCATATGGGATTGGTTCCCAAGTATGTGAGTGGCTCGAAGACTTCTTAAGTAATAGAACCCAGTACGTTGTGCTCGATGGTGAGTGTTCATCGGAGGTGAGGGTATTACCTGGAGTGCCCCAGGGAAGTGTGTTAGGTCCGCTGTTGTTTTCTATCTACATAAATGATCTTTTGGAGAGGACGGATAGCAATGTGCGGCTGTTTGCTGATGATGCTGTGGTGTACGGGAAAGTGTCGTCGTTGAATGACTATAGGAAGATACAAGATGACTTGGACAGGATTTGTGATTGGTATAAAGAATGGCAGCTAACTCTAAATATAGATAAGTGTAAATTAATGCAGATGAATAGGAAAAAGACTCCTGTGATGTTTGAATACTCCATTAGTAGTGTAGCGCTTGACACAGTCACATCGATTAAATATTTGGGCGTAACATTGCAGAGCGATATGAAGTGGAACAAGCATGTAATGGCAGTTGTGGGGAAGACGGATAGTCGTCTTCGGTTCATTGTTAGAATTTTGGGAAGATGTGGTTCATCTGTAAAGGAGACCGCTTATAAAACACTAATACGACCTATTCTTGAGTACTGTTCGAGCGTTTGGGATCCCGATCAGGTCGGATTGAGGGGGCCAGGCGATGTTCTATGGAGTTTCGTAACACATTTTACACTATAGCATACAGTGAATACAAAGAACTGCCGAACTTGAGGTACTTTTAAACCGTGTGATGTGCATGTAGAGCCATTGCACTCTCTTCATCTGACTATGTGCTGTGGATTTACAAGCACCTTGGTACTCGATCTGTTCTTCTTTGAATACACATAGAGGGCCTGTCAGGCGTACCGAGACTTCTGAACCTTTTCGAGACCTTGTACAGCATGTGATTCCCGCTTTGGAAGAGCACAACTGTGTGGAAACCGCTCGTTTCATGCACGGTGGTGCAACTCTTCATGACGCTCGCCCAGTGAATGATCTGCTAAACGCAACCTTCCACGAATGTTTTTTCTCCAGAGGTTTTCCAGATGCATGGCCTTCGAGATGACCTGATCTGAATTTCTGTGACTTTTACTTCTGGGGATATCTAAAAGAACGCGTTTACCAAGGACACTTTCGGTCTATACCTGATCTGATGGTCAGTATCAATGTTGCCAACAGTTAAAGTGAGCTCCCCACCAGTTTCATGTAAAATAAAACACCAGAAAACAACTAACAAAAATCCCCCTACTCTCATAATTGCTGAAATTTCCACTAATTTTTTTTAAATTATTTTGGAAGAAAACAATAAGTATGTTAGTAATTAGGCACAATCATTAAATGAACACACAACAAATAAATCAGCATTTGAACGTCAGGAACATACCAAAAGTTCTATAACAGCAACTACTTATTTACGTGTATTCGTCTTCTTACGATGAATCATTTTTGTCTGACTCATCATCGTCGGTTTCCGACTGATACGATTCTTTGGTACCGATTTGTTTTACAACGTTCATTGGAACTTCATATTCGATGCAGCATTTTCCTTCCAACCTCAAATCACAGCGTATTCTTCGTTCTATTCCTCTGCTTGTTTTTTATTACATTCTTGCTGCCAAATAGACTGTCAACATCGGTATTGCAATGAGGCAGTATTAGGAGAGTAGTCGCAACAGTCGCTAATTCCTCAGATCTGAATTCTCCTTAAGCATCTTTGAAATGTAAGGCTTCATTTCAATTTTTTTTCATATCTTTGGTCTCGTTCCAGTTCAACAAATGAATCGCCACTGTTCCTTTAATTTTATTGAACTGAGCCATTATATCAATTAGATTTTCTTTGTTATGAGTAAGTGCTTGTTCAACACTTATTCTGGAAATTTTTTTCATCAACGTCAAATTTTCTAGTAATCTGCTTTTATTTCTTCAATCTGAGTTACTATTAATGTTATGCACCGATTACGCAACATTTCTTCGTCTTCCCGTGGTAATCCTTTTTCTCTCATTTCAAGCCACTGCTTTTCAAAGCGGAATCCCACTTCCTTTTCAAATGGAATCCCAGATAATATCTTCGATCGAAGAAATCACGAATATTTTGAGTCAAAATATTAATTTTATTTGCAGGTAACGTAACTTTGCTGACAAGTATATCTATCAGGTTGGTCAAATGATCAAAGAGTTTGGTGTGATCTGTATTTTTCGACTCGAACATTTTATTGACTCTGTTTATTTAAATGAATATTGGATAAAAAATGAAATATATGCGTAATTAATGTCGTTCGCATACATAACATGTGTGGCGAAATAAATAAAATAAAAATTAAATGCATTTTTTTTTTTTGAAAAGTGGAAAAATTATGGACGTGGAACTGTAACTTTAGAATTTTTGAAAGGCTTTTTTACGGACTGTATTGACCTGCTTGAATGCGGACAATTTCAGTGCTGCGTGAAATTCGCCTGTAATATAATTTACCATTCCGATTAATTACATTTTTTAATTCTACGTCATTGTTGATTTATTCAGAGTTCTCACCTTAGACGTAGAATTCGTCCTTCTGCCACAATATTAATTCATTAGTCGCCATCGATGTTCTTCTCTTTGTTAACTGTGTGTATCTTCCTGAGTTGGCCTCGGTTCACCTCACGAAGATGGTGGAAACCAAGGAATACAATGCTACGTCGCTTTAAATAATTTTCGTAACACTTCGATACTTCTCACTATTTTTTATTCACAACACAATAAGACTTGCTCTACTTGTTGCACAAACCATAAATACTAACAATATGGCTGCCTTTCCGCACACACCAAAAATTACGTCCATCCTCTACAAGGTAACAATCGAAAGCGTCTCTTAACTCCTTCTTGTAGTATGAAACAAAAGAGAATCCAATATGAACATTACAGAGATTATATTCTACATCCCTCTCAATTTAATCTTTGGCTCAGCCTTTAAGGTATTGTAAATCTCTGCATCGGAATGTGTCATTACAACTGCCCCCTACTGTATACTGTCACTAGAAAATTTTATTTGGTTGACAGGATACAGTAGTCGACCTTGCAATTGGTAGGTTTGGGTTTTTTTTATTTACTACTTCATTTTTACTGTCTCATTTTCATGGCACTGTGAATTCTTTCGTATTACTGAGTGTGTGTCAGTTTTTTGGTATACTTATGCTAATATTTGCAAACCTTAATCCTAATACACAAACTTTTGATTTATACTGAGAAAACGACGTCACGTAGTGAAGTTTGTACAATAAAATATACAATGAATACAACGTTACTTACAAATGTTTCCTTCCTCATCAGAGGTGAAAATTAAGTCCTTTTATTGCTTTCTGTATTTATTCTGGGGCGACGAGCTTTGTTCGAGTGTTGAATATGGGCGGGTGATACGCGCGCCTGATTGTTTGGTCGTCCGTTAGCTGGCGACGTTGGTTGAATGCGCGCGCCAGTGCAGTGAATATACACCGACGTGCGGGTACCGTCTAGACTTCCCACCCTCAGTATGCGTGTGCTTTTTGTAAAAAAAATGGTTGAAATGGCTCTGAGCACTATGGGACTTAGCATCTTAGGTCATCAGTCCCCTAGAACTTAGAACTACTTAAACCTAACTAACCTAAGGACATCAAACACATCCATGCCCGAGGCAGGATTCGAACCTGCGACCGTGGCGGTCACGCGTCTCCAGACTGTAGCGCCTAGACCCGCACGGCCATTCCGGCCAGCTGCTTTTTGTAGTTCCTTCCAGTACTTAGACTGGATACGACTAGGTACATTGGAATATGTGCCCCGAAGAACACACCACACGATGTGCGAGGCGGAAGACGACCCCGTCGATGCAGCTCCAGGTAAGAAGCGTACCATGTCAAACTTGTTTGGCGTTGTCTTTTCCTATTGTGACGCCAAGGGTCGTTTGACGATACAAGCTTCAATTTTCGATGTCACTTGTTTAGGCTCGCTGACACTTGCAACGTAGCACTACTTTGCACAGTTTTAATTTCTTCACACACCACTTTAACCGGGAGTATTGCGATCGAAACTTTCTTTTTCACTACACTTTTTTCTTCGCATTAACCCCTTTTACCTATTGCACCGAGATTCATTTCCCTCAATACTTCTGGTCAATGTACGTAAGTATTCACAAATTTGTAAGTCAAGGGACTTGGCGTGAAATACAAAATACATCACATACAATGGAATAACATGTAACACATACAATACCATTATTTACATTAATTACAGGGAAATACTATCGACAAAACTTTTTTTTTTTTTTTTTTTTTTTTTTTTTTTTTTTTTTTTTTTTTTTTTGCCAGCCATAGTGGCTTCTTCGTCTTGGATTTTTACTGACACACACACCTTTCTCCATTAATCTGTTAGAAGGAACAAGTCCTTTGTTTTCGTTCTTGAACTCGAGTGTAAGTTAAGGTTTACCTTACGTTACGTATTCTTCATACGCAACGACATGCATCAGCATGCCGAGAATACACCTGTAGCCGCTCCACTGAAGCTTAGGAAGGGAATTTTCTACATTCTACTTAAGGTAATGGCAACGACTACGTGTATGCTACGGTTTTTACGTATAAAATCTGAAAATGCACGAAATAATCATTTGTATGCAGCATAACCCTAATATGTACAGTGTTTTGTGCGTAAGCACATTCTGGTGTGTTTGTAAATCATTAACCCTAATAAAACTTCCTACATTAACATGGACATATAAACATAAAATCTTGAAGTTCAGGGTGTAACTACTATTACTACGTACAGTGTTTCATAATAGCGGCACGCCCTTGTGTGCGTATATCATCTTCAATTAAAGTGCGCTTATAGGCGTCTTGAGTTATCATGAGAAAAAAAATACAAACAATTTAACTCAACGGTTCTCATGAAAATCTGTGTACACGAATAATCCGACTTTCGTAGTTCCAGTGCAGCATAAAATTCTGTATGACGTTTTTGTTCATAATTCATTTTATAGACGATTCCTTTACTTACAGGTCGTCGATCACATACTTACCTGTCTCTCGTATAGTGGCGATATCATTTTCATTCTTTGTGACTGTAAATCGTTATATGTATGAAAGATATAATTTTGACATGATTTATCATTTCATGTTTCAAGTGTGTAAAGCAATTCATACCTTCCTTCTGCATACATGAGTGAAGCATAGCTAATGTTGCACCGTGTATCAGGTTTTTCGTATTTTCTCGTAAACTCGAAGAGTCTTACGGTTTTCATTGCGTTGTTTCTTGACGTTAGGTATACATGTTTATACGAGGATGTCTTAGAGTTTAATTTTCCTTATACACTTCTATGTTGTTTAGGTTCCGTACATGTACAAAGCTTCTTTCGCCCTTCACATATTCATACATTCGTTTATACACACAAAAAAAATCTACCACTATAATATACACTTTGCTTGTAGGGCCCTTTTTCGGTACCCTGCACCATTCCCTCAATATTCCAAAATAATTCAGGGTGTGCTGAGCATCGCCCCCTCATACTAATAATACTTACAACTAAATATTTCTTCTCACATACATAACTGCCTACGGTCCGTTAATGCGCAATCATTCCATATTTTCCTCCTTTACACTTTAGCTTTCGCTTTCGTACATGTACCCTCGTGTATTGCTTATATATTCTACATAGTTGTTTGCTGAGTGCATTAGGTGTTTCCTAACGTTAATGTGTTTCTCTCTCTATAAAGCTTAGGTATTTGTTTTGAGGGCGATTCAGTTCATTACTCACGCTGCATAGATGTGTTTATTATTTTCCTATTTTAAAGCTTGTGTCATTCTCTTCCTTAGTCACAAAAATTCACGCGTTTACCTTGTTGTTCATTCTGAAAATCGCTCACTACTGTGTAATGTAAATGTATGCGTTATCTCTTTGCTTTCCTCTTTGCTGCTAGCTTTTACCTATATGTAACTGTGTGTTGTTCTCGTGTAGATAGCCTTTCTTCCGGTTATATATCTGCATTATTTATTTTTCTCTATTGTGCTATTTTCTTTCTCCTTCCGTACAGGCTAAGATTTTACTCCATATAATATAATGTTACAATACCGTCCATGACCAGTATGTACTTGTATGTTCACTTTTATTACGTTGTACCAGCTCATAATTAAATTTTCTAAGCTACGATTTACAAGACTTGTGTACCCTTTTCTTTCTTGTTTTTGAATGACTTTAGTCACTGTGTCTCATAGTAAGCGTGGTCTCAAAACTTTTAAACTTTCCGCACATGCGCGCTTATGTACCATGACTGGACTGCAAGCGCGGGGAAAACTCTGCATTGTTGGTGAACATTATTTGTGATAGCCGCCATCGTGTAATATGAGTCACGTGTCGTCTGGACTCGACCGCGCATGCGCCTTCGCGCTGTGTATACACTCAGCTGATCGGACAGGGAAGGGGGAAGATTTCTCCCGGGCGCGCTGCCTAGAGCGCGGCCAATGCCCTCGTCTTGCCATGCAGCTATTGCGTGCTCATCAGCTGGGCGGCAACTTCGACGCGTGGTTTGTTGTTCGTCTCAAGCGAACAAACTCTGACCGTCGCGTTAATTTGTCTTTGTTCCTCTCTATTAAATAACTGAGTTAGACTACAAAAGTACCGTATGGTTTATTTTATAGTGTTAAGACTCACAGTAGCACATATTTCATTAGGTGTGGTTAACTATG
Organism: Schistocerca nitens; assembly: GCF_023898315.1. Taxonomy (NCBI): domain Eukaryota; kingdom Metazoa; phylum Arthropoda; class Insecta; order Orthoptera; family Acrididae; genus Schistocerca; species Schistocerca nitens. The sequence continues at coordinate 292,254,292 of NC_064619.1, forward strand.
CGTTTTTAAGCTGGCATAAGCCCCCAGTTGGTTACTAGTTTCGATGTTTAATTGAAACTTCAGTTTGTTTCTGTAATTGGCCATTACGCTCTGTTGTTGACTTTACAAGATTGACCTTCACATTACGACTGCCTACTCAGAAATAGCAAAATCCACTGTCTATGTCAATGTTTACTTTATACTGCCGGAAAACTTCCATGCCTAAAATACAATTGACGATTAACTTGTCGACCATAGATGTTAAGTCCCATAGTGCTCAGAGCCATTTGAACCATTTGATTAACTTGTCAATGATTAAGAATGTACAGTTTATTGTGACAACGCTAATGGTAACAGGTATTTGCGTCTGCCATTTAATACTTTTTGACTTGTTACCTACGGCTGTCAAGATTTTACAATTTTCCATTGGCAACACCGGTACTTTTAATGCTTTCGAAACTTCTTTAAATAAACAATTAGAAATAATATTCGTAGATGCGCCTGTATCTAAAATTACGTTGGTAATCATAGTTCCTATCTTTGCTGTTATTACAGCCTGCACGAGGTCACTTACCTTGTTCGGTGCTTTCATCTCTTCTTCATATAGATCTTCTTCTACGGTAGCATCCTGATTATATCTTAAAAATAATTGTTTAAGATGTAATGTGTGCTTGTTTGTACCCCCTGTTGTCAAATCAGTCGGCCGGTGGGGGCTCATTGCGACCGATTGTTGTTTACCGGGGGGGGGGGGGGGGGGGGGCAACGCCGTTACTTGATTACTGTCCGTTACCTCTACGAGAGGGTCTGAGAAACCCATATATTTAAGCGTTGATCGAAGTGTTTGTGCATATTTTCAAATTGCGTGTTTACACTGGAAACCTGCTGTTGGAACCAAATTTCCATGTTTGACAATTTTGTGTTTGTCACGTTGTGTTCCTTCAATTTATTTGTTTCTGCCGCCAATTAGTTTCCGGACCGCTGCGTGCAACATTTTCTTGCGGCCGGCCGTCGCTGTTTCTCCTTGGTCGGTCATTCCTATTACTGTAACTATTGTAATTTTCATTTGTGTGCCGCCTTTCATCACGTGGGCCTCACCAATCGTTCACGTGATTTCTATCATTTCCATACCGGCGTGGACCGTAATCTGTATTATACGAGGGTCTTCACGTCTCTGTGACGCCGAATTCCTCTGATTTCCGTGATTCCGGTTTCCATTATTTGGCCTTGTAGCATATGGATGCCAACTGTGTTGGTTTTGTCCACTGCCATTAAAATGATTCCCATTACCGTTGTTTTGATTGGTTACGGAGTGTTCATTCCAATTACTTGTTGGCTAAATGGTTCAAATGGCTCTGAGCACTATGGGACTCAACATCTTAGGTCATAAGTCCCCTAGAACTTAGAACTGCTTAAACCTAACTAACCTAAGGACATCACACACACCCATGCCCGAGGCAGGATTCGAACCTGCGACCGTAGCAGTCCCGCGGTTCCGGACTGCAGCGCCAGAACCGCTAGACCACCGCGGCCGGCCCAATTACTTGTGTTCGGCTCTTCTTCATATATTAGATCAATTGAGTCTAGCACGGAAAGAAAATATTCAAGGTCGTTCTACAGTATGGTTACCAATTTTTCACGTAAGTTCGCTGGCAGTCTGTTTTTCAGAATTTTGAGAACATCTACGTGCGATATTGGATTGTTCCAATAGCGCGTCTTATTCAAATACTTTTCGAAATACTTTCTCAACCCGCCGTTTTTTAGGTTGAACGGTTGTGGGTTTCTTAGACCCCAGTCGACCAATATTTCTCCAAGAAAGCCCGTTCAAATTGTTCGTAGGTGACGCACTGTTCAGCCATGTCTGTGGCCCACAAAAGTGCTTCGCCTTGTGTGAAGCCTACTACATATCTAATCTTCTGTGCCTCAGTCCAGTTGGTAAGACATTTTTAAATGCTCTTACGAATACCACTGGATGAGTTTTTCTGGATTCTGCGGAGAAAACTGGAAACTGCCTATGTTTTAACAGGCTCTCATCGACTAGAATCGTCGAGATGCAAGGCTGCACGCCTACTGGCTGTTGCAGCACCGCGTTTGGCGAATAGCCATTGTTTGCCTGTGCCGGTGCGTGCACATACGCCGGACTGGGCGCATGATGTTCTGCATTATTGACATCGTAATCTGGCACGGGCGAATAAGTGTCGCGCTGCCTGTTGCTTGACGTAGGCAAGTCATTTGAAACATTCAGTCTACCCGCAATTTCCTTACGTATTCTGTCCTCGGCTACTTTGATTTCATTACCTAATTTTTCAAAAAGTTTTGTTTCCCGGTCAGTTATTTATTCATTTACATTACCTGTTTCTAAAGTTTCATTTATTTTGACAATGTCCGCGTTGATACGTCGAGTCTCCTATTTCAGAAGAACGACTTCTTCGTTAACTTTATTAACTTGGTCAGGTATTTCTTCACATGCGGACTGTACTCTGGTTAAATTTAATTGAATAGCCTGTACGTTTTCATGTATTTCTTTCTGTACCGTTTGTGTTTGATTGTGTGTTTCTATGATTTCTGACAGTTCCTGTTCCTGTTTGTTTGTAAGATCTGACAATTTCTTTTCTAAATCATTTGCCAATACATTGTGTACACTACTGAATGTTTTGATGACTTTGTCTTCAATCTTTTAATCGATTTCATTGGTGAGTTTGTTTAAGCGTTGATCGAAGTGTTTGTGCATATTTTCAAATTGCGTGTTTACACTGGAAACCTGCTGTTGGAACCCAATTTCCATGGTTGACAATTTTGTGTTTGTCACGTTGTGTCTGATTTCTAGATTCGACAGTTTTGTGTTCGTTGTGTTGTGACTGATCTTTAAATCAGGTAATTGTCCGCTCACGCTTGACATCAGACTATATAATGCCTCATGCGTAACTGACGAAGCTTGTGTGTTTGTATTTATGCCATTATTTGTAACCATTGTTTCTCTACCACAGTCTGATTGAATCCAAACCGGGCTAGGTTCACTGATGTCACGCGAAATATTTTCATCTGATCTGGTAATCGATGCTTCATCGACGGTGTATAAGGTTTCATTTGCAAGTGGTTCGTTATTGTTAATCCCTCTGGAGTGCAATTGAATTGTATTTACTTCTACATTATGTTGTGCTGAAAAACTAATTGCGTCATCATTTACGTCACTATTGTCAGAATCGGTGACGTGTCCATGAACATTTGTCAAATGAAAATTCTCCGATTCCATTGTGAAGATATTATTTTTATCTAGACTTTACTGTTAATCTAAATCTTTAAATTTTCTCGCAGCCGAATTAATAAAAATATTTCGCAATTGTTATTTGTTGCGCGTCGGAAATTTACAAGATGGCGCACTACGTCTTCTTATTCTGCGATTGTTGAACATAAAAAAGTAATTATCAAAGTGTAATTGTGTGTTGCCACCAACACTACCAGGATTTTAATATGGAAAGGAAATGGTTGTTCTTTAAGTGGAGCTAAGCCAAGGAGCAGCCGCTGCATGCGTTTGCGCTTTCTTACCTTAATTCCGGCTGAGCTGCGTCACTCACGATTACGTTAGTTTTGTAAATCCTTGTCCTTGTTTCTTCTGGTTATTGTGCAATCCATTTATACAATTAGTATTGTTTCACCTTATTCGTCATTTTCCATGTGCGTCATGCAAGAGAGAAACAGTAATTAGTACAAGTTCATATGTAGTTCAACAATCAAGTTCTTACTCTTTTTTCCACCAGCACTGTCCCTGTCAGCGGTCGCCAGTGTGGCGAAATAAATAAAAAAATTAAATGTATTGGTTTTTTGAAAAGAGGAAAAATTATAGATATGGAACTGTAACTTTAGAATTTTGGAAAGGCTTTTTCACGGACTGTATTGACCTGCTTGAATGCGGACAATTTCAGTGCTGCGTGAAATTCGCCTGTAATATAATTTACCATTCCGATTAATTACATTTTTTAATTCTACATCACTGTTGATTTATTCAGAGTTCTCACCTTAGACGTAGAATTCGTCATTCTGCCACAATATTAATTCATTAGTCGCCATCGATGTACTTCTCTTTGTTGACTGTGTGTATCTTCCTGAGTCGGCCTCGGTTCACCTCATGAAGATGGTGGAAACCAAGGAATACAATGCTACGTCGATTTAAATAATTTTCGTAACACTTCGATACTTCTCACTATTTTTTATTCACAACACAAATAAGACTTGCTCTACTTGTCGCACAAACCATAATTACTAACAAGATGCCGGCCGGTGTGGCCGTGCGGTTAAAGGCGCTTCAGTCTGGAACCGCGTGACCGCTACGGTCGCAGGTTCGAATCCTGCCTCGGGCATGGATGTGTGTGATGTCCTTAGGTTAGTTAGATTTAATTAGTTCTAAGTTCTAGGCGACTGATGACCTCAGAAGTTAAGTCGCATAGTGCTCAGAGCCATTTGAACCATTTTTTACTAACAAGATGGCTGCCTTTCCGCACACACCAAAAATTACGTCCATACTCTACAAGGTAACAATCGAAAGTGTCTCTTAACTCCTTCTTGGAGTATGAAACAAAAGAGAATCCAATATGAACATTACAGAGATTATATTCTACATCCCTTTCAATTTAATCTTTGGCGCAGCCTTTAAGGTATTGTATATCTCTGCGTCGGAATGTGTCATTAAACGTGTGACAACTCTGCCATGCGACACCTTTCAAGCACTTTAGCTACGTAAAAATGTGTATTTGGCTCTGATCATTGCATGTATATTCTTGATACAGCGGATTCTAGTGATAACCACATTATTTGGCACGCTTGAACTATTTTTAACGGTTTCTGTCCGTCGTTGAATGTTTTGTTTAGCTCCCCATAAAGATATTGTCTGGAAGAGGAGCGACTAAACCAATCATATGTCTCATTAATTAAAAACTCCAAATTTATCGGTAAAAGTTCTTTTGCAGCAGCTGAAACTTCCAGTTGCAAGGAACGGCACAAGAAACGTACTAAAATCAAGTGTGGTACCTGTTCCTTCAATTTCGAAAATACTCCGTTATTTACTCCAACCGTGACAGAGGCATTATCTGTACCAATGCCCATTATATTTTCAAGTCGCAAATTTAATCGTTGAAGTGTCTTCTATATATCAGAGACAATAGCTTCAGCATTACACTCGTGCAGTTCAACAAGGTCAAGGTATGTAGATACCATTTTTTTGTGTAATTTACTGTAAAAAACTATAACCAATCCGAAATATTCATGTACACCAATATCAGTAGATTAATCAATTAATAAGCTGAATGGCTGATTTTTACAATCTTGTTTTAGGACGTCAGTGAAATGTGGTGTTAACTCGTTTTTTATAACTGAGGTGCACTTAGTTCGCTGCAGCTGAACTTTTTCGATATCTTTTTCATTACTGTGATTAATTACCTTCCCCAAATGGCCGACTACACGTATACTAGTACGCATGGTTGTGAATAATGTGAGTCTTGCTTATTCCTTTTTTTTATTTTATTCCCAATGGCCTCTGACTTACAAGCAATTATAGGCTGCATAGTTACAACCTGCAACAATGTACTTAGTCGAAGAGTTTTCAAAGATGTAAAACTGGTCAATGAATGACTAATCAATTAAAAAAGGTTGCTTACCTTTCTATTTTGTAGGCGCTACTTTGACATCCCATGAGACTTCGATTCTCCATAGTGGCTCGTTAAATCTGTACCGAAAAATTTGCATTTGGCTACCTGACCCGTAGAACTTTCAATAACTTGAAGCCAATCTTTTAAATGTGGGTCTTGAAACCAAGAAATCCAAAACTTTTGCGTTTATTGTGGTTTCGGCATAGTTACACACGTATGAAGTCGTGAAATAATACCATACAGTGATAATTACAAGTGTACAGTGCACATCATGAATGACGACAGTCGAGTTACTTTTTCTGCACATCTGACTTGCAGCCCACGTAAGCCAACAAGCGCTCGCTCAGTGGTTATTCGAAGCGATAATGAAATAAGTGAGTACCCATTGTTTGAAACCGGTTGCTGCACTGCCTGCACCTGCGCAAGTTGCCTTCGCTCTTTAACTATTACAGGGTCCTGCTAAATACTGTCCATTCTACAGGGAATCCCCGCATATTCTTTATTGAGTGTGATGGTTCGTTTGATGTCACATTGTGATGCATCAGTGTTGTCTTCGCAGTAAAAGTTGAATACTCCTGAAACCAAATAAAGTGGAAATAACATATTTCGAAACATATAAATAGCTTAGTAATTGAGAGATCGCTTTTTCAGTAACTTGGAACAATTTTACTAAACCGCTGTAAAATCCACAGCCAGTAGAAACATTATTTCGCCACTAAAAGGAGGGTAGAAATCACTAGTTTTAGTGGAAAATCCACTAAGTTGGCAATACTAGTCAGTATACTGGAACATGTTGCTCAGATACTACCGGAACTGCTACGAGGAACTGTTGATCATGCCTTGTTACGAATGCAACATCTCGTAGACGCCTCCGGTGTAAGCGGCAATTAATAATAAAATGAACACTATGAGTTTCTCACTTGTTTGACATTTTCTGCTTACGTCCCGTTCCTAATACATTGTATTGTATTGTATTTTAACCGGGGACCTAGAAACGACGGAGAGGCTCCGTCCCCGCCGCAGCAGCAGTAGTCAACAACCCCACGACGACCACCGCAGTCCAGTTCACCCCTCCGCCGCCCCACACCGAACCCAGAGTTATTGTGCGGTTCGGCCTCCGGTGGACCCCCTAGGGAACGTCTCACACCAGACGAGTGTAACCCCTATGTTTGCGTGGTAGAGTAATGGTGGTGTACGCGTACGTGGAGAACTTGTTTGCGCAGCAATCGCCGACATAGTGTAACTGAGGCGGAATAAGGGGAACCAGCCCGCATTCGCCGAAGCAGATGGAAAACCTCCTAAAAAACCATCCACGTTTTCGTGCCATACGATTATTACAGCGCACACTGGACCTCCGTGCGTACGAACACTTTAATTGTAACCACCCGGTATGTAAGCGGAAACGGATAGGGAATCGTTCTAGCGACGATACGGACCGCAGGTAGGGAAATCCGCTGCCCAAAGTGACTTTGCAAATGGCAGAAAGGTGTCTCTTGTCGTCGCCTCATCACAGAACGTGGAGGTCGCAGGCTTTCCCATTATTTAATGCAGCATAGATGGCGATCTGACGACAGATTACGACGTAGGCGCGGGCACAAGAGGTTCGGAGCGAATCGTTCAGCGCACAATGTAGATGATGGGACTCCACAGCCGACGATTCGTGTGTGTTCCTATGTCGACCCAGAAACATAAGTCAGTTACGTTTGCAGTGGGCACTGCGTCACCGAGAGTGGATCGTAGATCAATGTAAACTTGTCGCCTGGTCGAGTGAATCACGTTTCTTGTTACACCAGGTCGATGTTGTGTCGATACGGCTTTGTCCAGGCGTACTGCTGCTCGAAAAATGAGCTGCGCCGTGAACGCCGGCCGCTGGGGGGCAGCATTATGCTACTGCCAACCGACACCCGAGCTTCTATGGGATCTGTCTTAATAATCGAAGTCAACATGACAGCTGTGGACATCGCGAACCTCCTGCATCCCTCTGGCTTGACGTCTTCCCCAACGGCGATGGCAGCTTCCAGCAGGATGTGGTATTTCAGATAGTTTTCGCATTGTTTTGCGCTTGAAAATTCTCATTAGATTAAGTTTAGTACTGTCAGCACAACATGAAAGGACAATAATGAAATGAACTTTTTCATGTCCCCCTGTTTTTATAGTTCCCGTACAGTTTTAGCAGTTTTCATGGCAACAGCTCTGTTACTCGGCACAACAAATGACAAAGGCGTTTCGTTCATATTCGTTGTTTGCCTTGGTTCCACACTAGTTTTATTTCGATGTTGCATAATAAAGCGATGCAAAGACAATATTTTCTCTTCGCACTCCTACGGCACTTTCTGGGACATTTTGGTTTTAGGCGCTACAGTCTGGAACCGCGTGACCGCTACGGTCGCAGGTTCGAATCCTGCCTCGGGCATGGATGTGTGTGATGTCCTTAGGTTAGTTAGGTTTAAGTAGTTCTAAGTTCTAGGGGACTGATGACCACAGCAGTTAAGTCCCATAGTGCTCAGAGCCATTTGAACCATTTTGAACATTTTGGTTTTGAATTGCATGCTAAGACCAGGACACTTCATAAACCTGTAGCACCAACCAACTTTATCCTTAAAGTCTGTTAAGTTCCACTGTAACGCTTGCTTACGTGAGTGTATTTGAATTATTTTTGCATTAATTCCAATACCATTTTGACAGTGCCCTTGAATCCATTTCAATACGTCATCATCTAGTTTTAGCCATTTTGCATCCAGAACTCTATTTGCCTCTATTTGCACATTTGGTCCTCCTAATTTTGTTGAGTTCTTACTTCTTTTGCACTAGTCCGCCATAACGTTTTTTTTTTTTTTTTTTTAGAGGGCCGAAATACCGCTCGGCTGCTCTGTTTCCATATTATTTTACATATGATGCTTTCAATTTACAGCCCGCATCATATGAATGAATATCATATATTTTTTTCATTATGAAACTAGTTACTAACAAATATTGTACTGTTTTGTGTGTGTGTGTGTGTGTGTGTGTGTGTGTGTGTGTGTGTGTGTGTGTGTGTGTGTTGGGGCTTACGGGCGTCAACAAACACACACACACACACACAAACAGTTTCAGTTCGAGTAGTGTGTGCACGCTGACTACGTGGGTGGGCAAAGGATCGAGCAACTACATACATAATATTGTAAGTGTGCCGCACTCACAGTATTTTTGGTCGGTAAAAACAAAACAAAAAATTTTTCTCATTTGCCTTTATCAAAAAGTAATGAACTATTAAAACACTGAGATGGAAGTTAAAATATGTGACCTCTAAAACATATTTGTTTCAAAGATTAAAATTTAAAGATTAAATTTTATTTTCAAGAATTTTACATATCTGTTTGTTTCAGATGTCTTTGTGCAAAGGCAGCTAAACAACACACTGCCCGGTTGCTTGCCTTTCTCTGGCCAAGCCAAAGGCACTCGCCAGAATAATAGTCACATCATACTGTGAATGGACTCTAGTCTTTTCAGCTTGCTTTCATGTTTCCTTCCAAGTGGCACGCTACAAGATGCCCACTCCATGCGTCAACAATTGTCTTAAAATATCTGCTTGTCGATATTGAACAATACTAAAGAATAATCCGAGGTACAAGGAAGCGGATTGTTACAGACTATCTCAGTAGTTTTTTTTTTTTAACATAACAGCGCTGTAGTTTAGGATTTGAGTGAATCTGGATTGTTATCGTTTTACTTGTTGAGACAATGGCTTTGAGGACGCGGGAGCTCCGCCACTGATATGCACCCACAGAAATTTTGGGAAGTCGGGGCCTTTCCGGAGACTGCAGTGATGCATTATAGGTTAGACAGTGCTCTGCGTTTGTGATGGCGGACCGGGCAGGAGCCATGTTTCTTTTTTTTTTTCTTTTAGCAAGCTTATGAATCCCCGCATCTCGTGTTCGTCGCATCAGCGCACTGCTGCTGCCAGTTGAATTCAATGTTGCCAGATAGAGAGAGGTTTCCGGCGGCATGGAATATATGGGCATTTTTAACACTGGCAGGAATTATAATCAAACACTGGACATTTTTATATTAATTTCAAGTATATGACGCTCCTGAATATTTCAGGCCATTTTTCTGTCTTATGGTCCGTAAAATAAGGTAAGTCAATTGATAAATTGATTCACTTTGCCAAACTTTGTTTCTGTTTTCATTCTACATATTTATTGTTCTGTAGAAGAATTTTGTGTTACTGTGGCCTGTAGTTGAAAAATTTCAGTTGTTGCTGTGCAATGGGCGCCGCAAACTGCAGCTAGTGGACTGCCGTGACGTCAGCGTGGAAGTTCGGCCGCCAGTCTGCTATCGCTGTCATTGGCGCGCAGCCGCGTTTCGACGCCGGCGGGATTGTTCGGTTGATCCTCACCATCAGGAAGATCGGTCGCTCACCGGAGTTGGTTACATGCAACAGTTGTACGGCAACATCTGTTCTCTACCGTTGTTTATCTTATCACACACAAACAACGGTAGTGTCATTACTTCGATTTTTGTTCTGCAATGGTTTAGAATATGTGTTTTTGTACTGTCTGCTTTTATTTATTCGATATGTGTCAGTTACTGAGGATTTTTTTCCGATTCTTGAACTTTAGTATACATATTAAGTCACTTTATTTTCATCTCTGTTTTTACATCAACAGCTTTTTAGTTACATGTCCCGCCTTTTATTTATTAGTATCCAAACATTCAGTAATCACCAACACAAGCACTTCTTAATAGTGTCCTTATATGGGCGTTCTTAATCACAGTTCCCAGTCCATAACCGCCCTGTTCATACACATAAATTTAAAAGTGACAGTTGAGTGTCGCTGGCTCATACACACTCCTGGAAATGGAAAAAAGAACACATTGACACCGGTGTGTTAGACCCACCATACTTGCTCCGGACACTGCGAGAGGGCTGTACAAGCAATGACCACACGCACGGCACAGCGGACACACCAGGAACCGCGGTGTTGGCCGTCGAATGGCGCTAGCTGCGCAGCATTTGTGCACCGCCGCCGTCAGTGTCAGCCAGTTTGCCGTGGCATACGGAGCTCCATCGCAGTCTTTAACACTGGTAGCATGCCGCGACAGCGTGGACGTGAACCGTATGTGCAGTTGACGGACTTTGAGCGAGGGCGTATAGTGGGCATGCGGGAGGCCGGGTGGACGTACCGCCGAATTGCTCAACACGTGGGGCGTGAGGTCTCCACAGGACATCGATGTTGCCGCCAGTGGTCGGCGGAAGGTGCACGTGCCCGTCGACCTGGGACCGGACCGCAGCGACGCACGGATGCACGCCAAGACCGTAGGATCCTACGCAGTGCCGTAGGGGACCGCACCGCCACTTCCCAGCAAATTAGGGACACTGTTGCTCTTGGGGTATCGGCGAGGACCATTCGCAACCGTCTCCATGAAGCTGGGCTACGGTCCCGCACACCGTTAGGCCGTCTTCCGCTCACGCCCCAACATCGTGCAGCCGGCCTCCAGTGGTGTCGCGACAGGCGTGAATGGAGGGACGAATGGAGACGTGTCGTCTTCAGCGATGAGAGGCGCTTCTGCCTTGGTGCCAATGATGGTCGTATGCGTGTTTGGCGCCGTGCAGGTGAGCGCCACAATCGGGACTGCATACGACCGAGGCACACAGGGCCAACACCCGGCATCATGGTGTGGGGAGCGATCTCCTACACTGGCCGTACACCACTGATGATCGTCGAGGGGACACTGAATAGTGCACGGTACATCCAAACCGTCATCGGACCCATCGTTCTACCATTCCTAGACCGGCAAGGGAACTTGCTGTTCCAACAGGACAATGCACGTCCGCATGTATCCCGTGCCACCCAACGTGCTCTAGAAGGTGTAAGTCAACTACCCTGGCCAGCAAGATCTCCGGATCTGTCCCCCATTGAGCATGTTTGGGACTGGATGAAGCGTCGTCTCACGCGGTCTGCACGTCCAGCACGAACGCTGGTCCAACTGAGGCGCCAGGTGGAAATGGCATGGCAAGCCGTTCCACAGGACTACATCCAGCATCTCTACGATCGTCTCCATGGGAGAATAGCAGCCTGCATTGCTGCGAAAGGTGGATATACACTGTACTAGTGCCGACATTGTGCATGCTCTGTTGCCTGTGTCTATGTGCCTGTGGTTCTGTCAGTGTGATCATGTGATGTATCTGACCCCAGGAATGTGTCAATAAAGTTTCCCCTTCCTTGGACAATGAATTCACGGTGTTCTTATTTCAATTTCCAGGAGTGTATTTATCGTGGCCGGTAGTTCCACGCGCCGCGGTGCCATGTTGCCATATATGCGCGCGATATTTACGCCACTTAAGTGATCACAGCTGTGATCCAGGAAGCATTTATTTTACTTTAAGAGTCCTTTCATAGCAGCGTTTGGCATCGGACTTGTTCATCATCCCGTTGTTCGTGGCAACATGAGGTAAAGAATCATTTCAGTATACTTTCATCGCAAGGCTGTGTCCCTGCACACTTGATAGTTTGTGTTTATCAAACATGAGCGTCCAGAACTGTCCTACGAGTGCTAACGCGAATACCTCCCTCATTCAGTCATGCATACTGTGGCGCATTGCTCCTACGTTTCTGATCGCCTCGTCTTTTACCAGATTTTCGTAGTTCCTGCACTCTGTTCAACTTAACTCCTCCTCTACAGATCGTAAATTTACAGTTTTATTTGCAGCCGTCCGCTGTGGCTGAGCAATTCTAGGCTCTTCAGTCCGAACCTCGCTGCTGCAACGGTCACAGGTTCGAATCCTGTCTCGGGCATGGATGTGTGTGATGTCCTTATGTTAGTTGGGTTTAAGTAGTTCTAAGTCTAGGGGACTGATGACCTCAGATGTTAAGTCTCATTAGTGCTCAGAACCATTTGAACCAGTTTTAATTGCAGTGATTTTTAAAATTCTCGAGAGTACTCTATATTTATCAGTTTAACATTATTACTTACATTAGTAATTTGCTATTTGTACAGTCATTTCCTGACTTCAGTATGTAGCCATGGGCCTGACACTTATAGATTTTGTCTTCGTATTTTCTTTTCGTTTTAATTTCAAACTGCTTTAAAAGCATTTATACATCTTTATGCCAATTTACATTATATTCAATCTTAGTAGGATATCCTTGTTTCATCCCCAAACGTACCAATAGATTTCGTTAACCGCGTGACTATCGCACGTAAATAAACACCATGTAAAACACACGCGGAATCCGCCGCGTAAACGCAAGCGTGTTTCACCTACTCGGAATCTCTTACGGAATCCGAGGTTTCACGAGGACCATCATAGGTTCATAGCCCATCTGGTTGCATCGATATGAACTTGTACTTACTTGAGAACAGAAACTGAGAAACAACAACCTGTTAATTAATGTGATACTTTACTTTCTTAGTAAACTACATAGTCTGTATGCAGTTTCATTTACAGTTTTCTGTTTCGTTACTTCTTATGTTACTGTACTAATGTCAGGTTATTGGTGACTGCTCATCTTTACGTTTATACCGTAACAAAGTCCCATTCTATTTACAAATATCCCTTGATACCAATAAATACATGGAAGAAGCCTGGACATACTGACAGGTTTCAGATAGATTATATAATGGTAAGACAGAGATTTAGGAACCAGGTTTTAAATTGTAAGACATTTCCAGGGGCAGATGTGGACTCTGACCACAATCTATTGGTTATGAACTGTAGATTAAAACTGAAGAAACTGCAAAAAGGTGGGAATTTAAGGAGATGAGACCTGGATAAACTGACTAACCCTAAGGTTCTACAGAGTTTCAGGGAGAACATAGGGAAACAATTGACAGGAATTGGGGAAAGAAATACAGTAGAAGAAGAATGGGTAGCTTTGAGGTATGGAGTAGTGAAGGCAGTAGAGGATCAAGTAGGTAAAAAGACGAGGGCTAGTAGAAATCCTTGGGTAACAGAAGAAATATTGAATTTGATTGATGAAAGGAGAAAATATAAAAAGTGCAGTAAATGAAGCAAGCAAAAATGCAATACAAACGTCTCAAAAATGAGATCGACAGGACGTGCAAAATGGGTAAGCGAGGATGGCTACAGGACAAATGTAAGGATGTAGAGGCTTATCTCACTAGGGGTAAGACAGATACTGCCTACAGGAAAATTAAAGAGACCTTTGGAGGAAAGAGAACCACTTGTATGAATATCAAGAGCTCACATGGAAACCCAGTTCTAAGCAAAGAAGGGAAAGCAGAAAGGTGGAAGGAATATATAGAGGGTCTATACAAGGGCGATGTACTTGAGGACAATATTATGGAAATGGAAGAGGATGTAGATGAAGATGAAATGGGTGATATGATACTGCGTGAAGAGTTTGACAAAGCACTGAAAGACCTGAGTCGAAACAAGGCCCCGGGAGTAGATAACATTCCATTAGTACTACTGACAGCCTTGGGAGAGCCAGTCCTGACAAACCTCTACCATCTGGTGAGCAAGGTGTATGAGACAGGCGAAATACCCTCAGACTTCAAGAAGAATATAATAATTCCAATCCCAAAGAAAGCAGGTGTTGACGGATGTGAAAATTACTGAACTATCAGTTTAATAAGTCACGGCTGCAAAATACTAACGCGAATTCTTTACAGACGAATGGAAAAACTATTAGAAGCCGACCTCGGGGAATATCAGTTTGGATTCCGTAGAAATATTGGAACACGTGAGGCAATACTGACCCTACGACTTATCTTGGAAGCTAGATTAAGGAAAGGCAAACCTACGTCTCTAGCATGTAGACTTAGAGAAAGCTTTTGACAATGTTGACTGGAATACTCTCTTTCATATTCTGAAGGTGGCAGGGGTAAAATACAGAGAGCGAAAGGCTATTTACAATTTGTACAGAAACCAAATGGCAGTTATAACAGTTGAGGGGCATGAAAGGGAAGCAGTGGTTGGGAAGGGAGTGAGACAGGGTTGTAGCCTCTCTCCGATGTTATTCAATCTGTATATTGAGCAAGCAGTGAAGGAAACAAAAGAAAAATTTGGAGTAGGTATTAAAATCCATGGAGAAGAAATAGAAACCTGGAGGTTCGCTGATGACATTGTAATTCTGTCAGAGACAGTAAAGGACTTGGAAGAGCAGTTGAACGGAATGGATAGCGTCTTGAAAGGAGGATATAAGATGAACATCAACAAAAGCAAAACGAGGATAATGGAATGTAGTCGAACTAAGTCGGGAGATGCTGAGGGTACTAGATTAGGAAATGAGACACTTAAAGTAGTAAAGGAGATTTGCTATTTGGGGAGCAAAATAACTGTTGATGGTCGAAGTAGAGAGGATATAAAATATAGACTGGCAATAGCAAGGAAAGCGTTTCTGAAGAAGAGAAATTTGTTAACATCGAGTATAGATTTCAGTGTGAGGAAGTCGTTTCTGAAAGTATTTGTATGGAGTGTAGCCATGTATGGAAGTGAAACATGGACGATAAATAACGTGGACAAGAAGAGAATAGAAGCTTTCGAAATGTGGTGCTACAGAAGAATGCTGAAGATTAGATGGGTAGATCACAGAACTAATGAGGAGGTATTGAATAGAATTGGGGAGAAGAGGAGTTTGTGGCACAATTGACTAGAAGAAGGGATCGATTGGTAGGACATGTTCCGAGGCATCAAGGGATCACCAATTTAGCATTGGAGGGCAGCGTGGGGGGTAAAAATCGTAGAGGGAGAAAAAATGGTTCAAATGGCTCTGAGCACTATGGGACTCAACATCTTAGGTCATAAGTCCCCTAGAACTTAGAACTACTTAAACATAACTAACCTAAGGACATCACACACACCCTTGCCCGAGGCAGGATTCGAATCTGCGACCGTAGCAGCCCCGCGGTTCCGGACTGCGGCGCCTGAACCGCACGGCCACCGCGGCCGGCTGTAGAGGGAGACCAAGAGATGAATACAACAAGCAGATTCAGAAGGATGTAGGTTGCAGTAGATACTGGGAGATGAAGAAGCTTGCACAGGATAGAGTAGCATGGAGAGCTGCATCAAACCAGTCTCAGGACTGAAGACCACAACAACAACAACAACCAATAAATAAAATTTTCCTTTTTGGCATCTACTGAAATTAGTCCTTCCACATGGTGCTTAATCTCCTGTACATTTAAATACTACAGATCATCTTAATTGCAAAACAAAAGAAAAATATTTACAACGTATAGTAACTACGCTATTCATCAACATATTTACAAAATAGACCAATTTGATCAGTTCCTTCGAATATTATTCCTTAGCGTCGTACATCTGCATTGTAAATCATAGCACCTTAGAAATATCTCTAAGGTTTCTGGTAGCACTCAAATGTTCATTAATAGCACATAAAATTGTCATTTTGTAGCCAAACTTCAACTACAAACACGTAACAACGTATTAGATAACATAAGAAAATAAAAATTTTTGTCGATTAGAAGTGCTTACTGCCAGCAACTTAATGTTGTATGGGTATAATGACTTTTCAGTTACTTTCCAATCCATCATTTTCCGTCTGCTGTCCCGCGGCTTCGCGCTTTGTACAGTTCTTCAAGTTCGGTTTGTTGCGTTGCATTGACGCACTTGGATAACGTTACTTTGTTAGGAATACGACTCGTGCTAGGTTCCACATTAGTGTCACTTCAGCGACTTCACATCATCGAAACAGTGAGACTGTACGTCAGCAATATGCAGCAATTTCTTCGGTATAATCTTCAGCCTTTTAACATGGCAGATTCTTCCATGCCGTGGTTTCGTTTTTAGCAGATCCACAATGACGTCTTTGCCATTAACTGTCAAAATTCAGTTTCCACGAGAGAGGTCAATTACATATTTCCACTCACGCAAAATCTGTAACCGTATTATGCAGGACGCAGACAGTCCCTTGACTGATGGGAATGTGCGCTAAATTGCTCTGTTTCCAAAAATTTAACTCGACCTGCGCCTGCCATTTAACATTTTGGAATTTCGCGCCTATAGTCTCCGAAATCTTGTAGTTCTGCGCTGGCAATGTGGGTGTCTGCATGTCTCACTGGTTTTATTATAATGTTTTGTATCCATAGCATTCGTCTTGGAATCTACGTCCACAATAACAATACTAATAATTACTTCCGCTATCGCACTGACAGCTGCTTGCACTGTCTCTTCCGTCTGTTCTTTACATTGCTCGGCCTCACAACGTAACTCTTCCCGAGTATCTAATTCATCATTGTACTGCAAGATGCTTGCGTTGCTCTACTGCCCTCAATCTCATCCTGCGACACGCATCGGGGGGCTGGATGCAATCGCGTCTAATTTGTTGAACAGTTACGGGCTGATGGAGCGTGACTGTCCGTCACTTCCACTATTCGAACGTCCTGGCTGTGGGGCGGCGGGCAGTTTTGCTTGCCGTGTTGTGACCAGTTCGCGTTATTCTCAGGACTGGGTTCAAATGGCTCAGAGCACTATGGGACAACACCTCAGGTCATCAGTCCCCAAGAACTTAGAACTACTTAAACCTAACTAACCTAAAGACATCACACACATCCATGCCCAAGGCAGAATTCGAACCTGCGACCATAGCGGTCGCGCGGTTCCAGACTGAAGAGCCTAGAACCGCTCAGCCACACCGGCCGGCTCTCAGGATTGGGCCTACGCCTATGCCTATCTCCTATATTTGAGATGTTCGCATGGGGTAGACCTGCGTTATTTACGCGGTTTGTCGCCCATGTGTTACCTGTCCTACTTTGCCGGTTCGGGTTTCCAATATCACGCAGATAATTATCGTACGCGGGGTTATATCTGCGGCCATTCATCCTTCTTTTGTTGCAGCACTGGCCGTTATTTTGATTCGACTGCCTGTTTATGTTCACAGACCCGCCGTTCTGTTGCGAGCTGTTGCCCCGCTAGCTACCGTTCCTACTTTGATTGTGTGGACAGAGCTGCTCGTTAAATCCTCTTGTATAAGGTCTAACGAATCTAGAACTGACATAAACTGTTCCAAATTCGCCTAGTGCGCATGTATCAATTTCTGCTTTATATGTGCCGATTTTAACAACCTGATTGTGTCCCTGTGCGATACTGGTTCATCCCTGTACTTCGTTTTGTTCAGATACCGATAAAACTATTTTCTTAAACTGCCCTTCTTCGCATTGTGCTGTTCTGCGCTGTACACTTCCTTTCGAGGGCGCTTCTGAATCGATGCCGACCAGAACTTGTTCAGATAAGCTGTTTCGAAATCCTGATGTGTTTGATATTTTTCCGTCGCGTCTGCAGCCCAGAGGGCAGCGTCCCCTTGCATATAAGCTGTGGTGTCACCGCCAGACACCACACTTGCTAGGTGGTAGCTTTAAATCGGCCGCGGTCCATTAGTACATGTCGGACCCGCGTGTCGCCACTGTGTGATCGTAGACCGAGCGCCACCACACGGCAGGTCTAGAGAGACTGACTAGCACTCGCCCCAGTTGTACGACGACATTGCTAGCGACTACACTGATCGAAGCCTTTCTCTCATTTGCCGAGAGACAGAATAGCCTTCAGCTAAGTTAATGGCTACGACCTAGCAAGGCGCCATTAACCATTTGTAACGTTGCATGTACCTCAAGATAGAGTCTCACTTGTATCATCCAGAATGCTGTACACCAAAGGACAATATAAAAGTTAAGTGTTCTAGTAGCTACGTTCTTTTCTTTATCACATTCATCACGTATCATGTTCCAGACTTAACGCAAGACGGCGTGAGTTTACGCGTGCCCTTTCGGCTACTTCACTGTGGACTGGCTGCCTTAACAGTCCACTACATAAGCTATCACTGATTAGATCTTTTGTTGATAACTCCTGGACTGAGGTAAAACATCTTTAAATCTTCTTGCCGGCCGGAGTGACCTGCGGTTCTGGGCGCTACAGTCTGGAGCCGAGCGACCGCTCCGGTCGCAGGCTCGAATCCTACCTCGGGCATGGATGTCTGTGATGTCCTTCGGTTAGTTAGGTTTAATTAGTTCCAAGTTCTAGGCGACTGATGACCTCAGAAGTTAAGTCGCATAGTGCTCAGAGCCATTTGAACCATTTTTTAATAGGACTTTCGACAACGTCGGCCCGATACATTCTTATTCGGATGAAATATTGGTACATTGGCTGACCGGTCCTGCTGGTTCTCTATACTGTCTGTCGTACAGACGAGCGTTACCGTATGCATCACCTCGGTGCGTGTGTAACACTGACTGCTGATGCGCAGTAATTTTGATGGCTGCGACAAGTGGAACATCAGCGACCTTGGAGGGTTAATGTATGGTGCGGCATTATGGGAGGAAGAATAATTGGCTCCCATTTTATCGACGGCAGTCTAAATGGTGCAATGTATGCTGATTTCCTACGTAATGTTCTACCGATGTTACTACAAGATGTTTCACTGCATGACAGAATGGCGATGTACTTCAAACTTGATGGATGTCCGGCACATAGCTCGCGTGCGGTTGAAGCGGTATTGAATAGTATATTTCATGACAGGTGGATTGGTCGTCGAAGCACCATACCATGGCCCGCACATTCACCGGATCTGACGTCCCCGGATTTCTCTTTGCTATCGTGACCCCCCGACAACGCCTGACAACATGCGTCAGCGCATTGTCCATGCATGTGCGAACATTACGGAAGGCGAACTACTCGCAGTTGAGAGGAATGTCGTTACACATATTGCCAAAGGCATTGAGGTTGACGGACATCATTTTGAGCATTTATTGCATTGACGTGGTATTTACAGGTAATCACGCTGTAACGGCATGCGTTCTCAGAAATGATAAGTTCACAACAACCGAAATAAAATGTTCAAACGTACCTACGTTCTGTATTTTAAATTAAAAAACCTACCTGTTACCAACCGTTCGTCTAAAATTGTGAGCCATATGTTTCTCAGTATTTCAGCGCCGTCTATCACAAAGCTAAAAAAGTGGTGCAACTAAAACATTCCTATTTTTTGTGTACTACACGAATATGTAATAAAAATTGGGGTTCCTGTTTTTAAAAAACGCAGTTCATATCCGTTTGACCTATGGCAGCGCCATCTACCGGGCCAACCATAGCGCCATCTGGTTTCCCCCTTCAAGCTAGACGAATTTCGTTCTTCGTAGTTTTTTCGTTTGACACGTATTTCGTGAGATATTTGGCCCGGTCACGATCAATGGACCACCCTGTATAACTTCGGTCAGCGGAGCACAATCCCGCAAGTGAGACGCTTCTTCACATGCAGTTAGGCACACGAAGGTTCAGGCCAGTCTTCCAGTACGCATGATATCGAAGCGGCTACACGAGTGACCGGCCATAGTACAGTGAACATCGAGTGAAATTCTGTTTTGGCGCTGTTGAGGTGCTACAGTATGTTCATTATGTGAAAGTGGGCGATTTTTAACTTGTAGCTGGTGTCAAAGGTCCCTTTGCTTTGAACATTTTTATATCGTGATTCATAGTCACACTGGAAACGAATGAGACGGTTATTCAGCATGTAGTGTAGCGTAATTTAATTCTGAATATCATGTATGCACGTTATTTTTTTTTTAATATGTAAAGATGACAGTATTAAAATGGTGTACACCTGTAAGAGCTACACTATAGGAGTTGTATTTCCTACTATTATTCCTTCGTCCACTTCCCTGGCACTTCACGTTTGACATTTTGAGGGACTCACTGTTTTCACTTCATTGCACAGTACTTTAATCTGCTTCTCCTGTTTCACTGTTAAACTTCGGAACTAGTCTGAGAGTTGCTGTACAAATGTTTCCATTGTGAACCGTGCCGTTTTTAAATCAATGACCTCATCAGACAATTGCTTGATTGTTTCTTTACCTTATTGTTTCAGAGTATATTCCTTTAAGACTTTGTTTAACCTGTTCTGTCTGTTGCCTTGCTAACCAATCTCTTGCGAGATAAGATCAGAAATACTTCTTAGATCCTCTGATTGTTCGTTGTATACTTGTTTTAATGTTAATTTAGTTTTGTCATCCTGCATCTTATCGCGATCAGTTAGCTTCGGGTCA
This sequence comes from Schistocerca nitens, assembly GCF_023898315.1. NCBI lineage: Eukaryota > Metazoa > Arthropoda > Insecta > Orthoptera > Acrididae > Schistocerca > Schistocerca nitens. The sequence continues at coordinate 292,274,913 of NC_064619.1, forward strand.
AGATGTTGTTTGATGCGATCAGGATTATTCTTCATGTTTTCTAATCTCTGATGCAACATAATAAATGGGTATGATATTAGGAGTGGTGGGTGTATTGTTTCAGATGGGGGCGGATTTATTTCAAAGAAAACGTCCCATCGCACCACCCTCCCCTCCTCAGATTTAACAGGGCTCAGTGGACAACCCATCAAAACCTGAATGCAGATCAAGCATGAAAATTGGAGGAAGGTACACTAAACCGTGAAAAAAAAAAGCAAAATAGAAGCTGTAAATGGTTGAAGGACAAGAAGTGCTGTACAGAGCAGTCTAGATATGCGACTGGGTCGTGGTAGTCACGGTATTGGACTGCCTAGCGGGTGAGTCATGTTGTAAACTCCCTCGGGCTGATGTTTTTCTTTTCTTCTTTACTGTGCGCAGTATTCAAATTTGTGTCTGTGTCGTGGTGTAACGTCAATTTGTAACAGTGAGTTGTAAGGGAGGTATCTTTAATGACAGCTGATTCTGCACAGCTATTCTGTTACCACCCGAAAGGAAGTGGCGTTCGAATGGGAACCGGAACCGTTTGAAGACCAGGCGACAAGTCAGCCGAATCCTCCACCGGAAGAAAGTCTGGTGTGTCATACACGGCATTAGTGACAGTACGTGTGTCATAGGAATCTCCTACTGAAGCACATAATTTGTACGCCTGGTGAGTGAGATAGCCTCCATGCCCAATTTAGGTGTTCGTCTTAATGTGAATGTGATCACTCACAAGGGAATGATGGAAACGTAATTATTTGTCACATAAGCTGCAAAAGGTGAACGCAACAGTTTAACAATCACACAGTTTCTCTGTGCTCTGTCAAAACATACGTTTTCTGAAGTTGCGTACCTGTTTTGGAAGTTCTGACTCTTGAATTCCTTTGGTGTAACATAGTTTATATCCGTTTATTTCTTGTTTTCATTTCTGTGAACGTTTATGTGGTATCTCACCCACTCACACAATTCATCACGTTTACTTGCGACGGTAACGTCTTCTTACCACGTGACTCATATTCTGCCAGTGCATAGTATGACAGCTGCCAAGACTACAGAAAGAGAAAAAAACATTTCAATGACCAGACGTAGAATTCATAATGTTGTGAAAAAAATAAAAATAATTGACACAAGGGAGATTTCAACAACACTCATCCGCATCACAGTTCAACACCGTGACCGCTTAACCAAAACGTCGCAGTATTTACTTACTCGCAACATTACACTTGTTGACCTTGAATCGTTCACTGTTAACTATCTTGCCTTTTTCTCACAGTTCAGTACACCCTCTTCCTGTTTTCTTGCTTGGTCCGTGTTCAGTTTTTGACGGACTATCCACCGCCCCACTAAATGTGGTGAGGAGGGGGGGGGGTGATGGGGCATTTCCCTTGTCAGTCTCAGTGGCAGCCTTGACTGTAATTTCGACATTGGACTCCGCCATATTTTCGTGGGATGGAATTTCCTCTTCATTCTCTATGTTATCAGAACAAGACTGAATACCTAACGCGAATGAATACTTGAAATTTTCATGTCAGCTGCTTTACAAAAGTTTGCCTGCTTGTAAGCAATTCTGTTACCAATAAAGAAACTTCTCACAGAAATTTCTAGCGAAAGCACGCCACGTAACAAAACAGACCGAAGTCACGCCAACATTCTAACCTCGTGCGATGCAAAAGACGCCATGTTACTGCCACGAACCTTGTGTATACAACAATTACTAGCTTTGTTTTGTATTGTAAACTGAAATGTGAAAATTCCAGGTGCGTTATGATACGTCCACAGTAAAATCTGAAGGTTCATGACGTTAAAATGTTAGTGATCGATCAAGGATGCCCTCACCTGATACTTTCGCTCATCGTTGCGATGGTGCAATATACTATTTTGATATCTGATGTTTTCCGTACATACAGATTGTGGTTTTCTTCTTAGACTTTGGATTTGCCTTAATATTTTAGATTCCTCAGTCGTATTTAGCATAGTACATGTAACAAAAAAACATTTGTAAGACCTGCACATAAAATTCGTGCAGTCGCGCGTCGCCAGTTGTAACCCAACTTTTCGTGTCCGGCAGAATAAAATTTGGAAAAAAATATTTAGATGTGTGAAAAGCCATGCAGTCCATTTGCGAGTGATTTGCCTCGGGAAAAATAATACGCAGGTGCGATGGTATGATACAATTATCAGAAATAACATATATCACATACATACATCATTGCGTATTTTTGCTTCTTACCAACACAATGGCATTGCGGAATGTATCATACCATATTGGTTATTGCACGCCGGCCGCTGTGGCTGAGCGGTTCTAGCCCTTTCAGTCTGGAACCGCGCGACTGCTACGGTCGCAGGTTCGAATCCTGTCTTGGGCATAGATGTGTGTGCTGTCCTATGGTTAGTTAGGTTTAAGTAGTTCTAGGTTCTAGGGGACTGATGACCTCAGATGGTATGTCCGATAGTGCTCAGAGCCCTTTTTTGGTTATTGCACATCATCATTGTTTGAAAGCTTTTATGACCGTTGTAATACTGCGTTAATTTCCACGTAATACATATGGTTACAAATATTAGTTCCGACTCCTAGAAAAGAACTGCAGGTTCGACTTTGTACGTAAACAATATTTAGACAACATAACGATATAGCATTCGGTCGTCCTGCTCTCTGACAGTGAGTGCACAATCCTGATACCTATTCCACTGAAACATAAAGAGACATACAAGTAGCCGGCCGGAGTGGCCGAGCGGTTAAAGGCGCTCCAGTCTGGAACCGCACGACCGCTACGGTCGCAGGTTCGAATCCTGCCTCGGGCATGGATGTGTGTGATGTCCTTAGGTTAGTTAGGTTTAAGTAGATCTAAGTTCTAGGGGACTTATGACCACAGCAGTTGAGTCCCATAGTGCTCAGAGCCATTTGAACCATTTTTTTTAGACATACAAGTTAGTGCGACCAACTAAACGATTCTACAAATGATTTGCAGACACGTTTTTACCATAATTGAATAATTATTAGCTAAAGAATACAAAACACAGAGAGCTTATGGGCGTACCACTTCTCTCTACGACAAGAACAGCAGAAGCAAGTCATACCAGAGGAAATTTAGGACAACACCATACTTTGTTTTATAAAATTTGAAATGTTTGTGCACCAAGAGTATATTCTTTGTCCTTGAAATTCATTAAAGGCTTTCATAGAAAATGGTAACGGCCTTGTCGCAGTGGGTACACCGGTTGCCGTCAGATCATAGAAGTTAAGGGCTGTTGAGCTTGGCCAGCAATTGGATGGGTGACCATCCTCGTGATGCCAATTGAGGAGCTATTCGACCGAATAGTAGCGGCTCCGGTCATAGAAAACCATCATAACAACCGGGAGAGGGTGTGCTGACCACACCGCCCTTCTATCCGCATCCTCAGCTAAGGATGACAATGAGTCGGATGGTCCCGATGAGCCACTTGTGGCCTGAAGAGGGAGTGCTTTTTTATAGTAAAATATTTTTCATTACAGATTGTTTGACTTTAAATCAAAAGTTACACAAAATGCGACATGTTAAGTTTTATTATGAAACGTTTCAGCAGGTTTATCTAGTCAACAATAGGGCATAACGTCGCATGTATGAAACAAATCATCGATTATTATATCCGAGAGCAAAGACAACAGTGACACATGGTTGTGCTGAAGCAAATACAGCGCTCTGCAAAAGTTAAGGAAGAGATAGAGACAGTAACATAACATTTGAACAAGTCTGTGGGAATGAATGAAACTGCGAGACATGTCGCCAGAGGTCTTCTAGTACTGCTCAGAAAGCTAGAGGTGACATGGCGTAACGGCATAGTGACTGTAGGACCAAATGGGTGACCCCGCAACACGTGATAGTTGAAGGAACAGGAAAAGACAGTGTGTGTCAATCAGGTAGCAGATGCGTTACACTGTGGTGGTGTTCTCCACTTCAACAGCGCCCAGAGGCAACATTTTGACGATATCACATAGGGAAAAATCGTCGGGAAACTGCAAGAAGTAGGAGGTGTAACGAGTGTAGCCCAGAAGTTTGCAACTGCTCACAGCATTGTTTCACGTGCATAGGGAGCGTTTCGTACCACAAGTTCTACTGCCGAAAGGAGAGAATGTGGTCGACGACGGTCAACTACAACATCAGAAAACACTACATTGTGCAATAGAAAACAATGGACCCACATCATTCATCGGGTGCAATTGCAATCCCATGTAATAGGATGGCAAGGCACTAACTCTCACGCTCAATAGTCGTACGGCTACTGCGTGGGGGTGGTCTCTTTGCCCGACGGCCAGTTTCGTTGACACATCGGCGACACCGTCTCCGATGTTACTAAGAGCATAGAGACTCGACCGGTGAGAAGTGGGATCGTCTGTTCTTCTCGGGCGAGAGCAGATTTCAGTCTGAGTAGTGTTTCTGGACGTACGCTCATATGTAGCGAGGTAGGAACATGTAGTACACCAAGGAACATTGTCGAAATGATCTTTTGATGGTCCATGTGTTACGGTATGGCGAGGAATAAAGTTGCACAGACGTAATGACCTCCAGATGTTTGACCACGGTACATTCAAGGGTCAGCGCTACCTGACATTGCAGTTCTTCCCCGTGTACGTCTTTTCAGGGCTGGATCCTGCTCTGACTTCATTTTTATGGATAAAAATACGCAACCGAATCGAATAATGCAGGTGGAGGAGCTCTTGGAAGGAGAGGATATTCGGTGAAAGGACTGGTCAACCCGTTCCCCAGACTTAAATCCCATCGAGTATGTGTGGGATGCATTGGGGAGCACGTCCACATGCATCAACGACCATCTGGCAGTTGTCAACCGCAGTGGTGGAGGATTACAATGCTCTACGGCCGGCCGGTGTGGTCGGGCTGTTCTAGGCGCTTCAGTCTGGAACCGCGCGACCGCTACGATCGCAGGTTCGAATCCTGCCTCGGGCATGGATGTGTGTGATGTCCTTAGGTTAGGTTTAAGTAGTTCTAAGTTCTAGGGGACTGATGACCTCAGATGTTAAGTCCCATAGTGCTCAGAGCCATTTGAACAATGCTCTGCCACACGAACTCCCTGCCAGATTTCTGGCCAGGATGGAAGCACGTTGGAAAGTACACATTGCCTTCGTGGTGATCACACACCGTATTGATAACCACATCCCGCCTTTTGTAATGTCCAGTGGACCATCATAAACCGCGGCGACTTCAGCGTAATTATTGTCTTTGATCAAAAGTGTCATTTCTCTCCGTCTCAGTCCGTATTTGTTTCAGTTATCCTCTGTGCTATACTGTGGCGGTGCTTTCTGTGTACGGTCCAAGTTTCATTTTACTACGTTATTTGACAGTGATACATCATGCGAAAGTTACAGTATTTTCATCCTGAAGTTTTGCACACCAGTGTTTTTACATTATTTATATGTGAAAATTTATGTAGTCAGTTACTTTCATGTTCTATGGATCATTTTTCACGATCAATCGTCATGATGTGGAACGAGTCATTTTTCATTCAAATTGCAGATTAATTTGTACATCTATTTGTACTCTAAACATCACCATAATATTATTATTATTACGATTTTTCCCCAAAATGAAAACAAGATATACAGATTGAGTTAGCATATCATACCCACACATTACGAACATAGAAATTCTTCTACAGAATAGAAGGAGCTGTAAAGGTGAAAGTTTTTCAATTTGTTTTCAAATTTTACCTTGCTGTCTGTTAACACTTTTTCTATCACTGCGCAACTGGTCAAAAATGTTTGTTGCGGCCTTGTGCATCCCTGTTTGTGCTAAAGACAATGTGGAGTAATGACTGTCATTTTTTCTTCTAGTATTGTAATTATGCGCCTCATTGTTATTTTTGAACAGTTGTATTGTAATTATGTACCTCATTGATCCTTTTGAACAGTAGTCGATTATTTACAACATACTTCATGAGGCAATAAATATACTGTAAAGCAGCAGTCAGAATTCCCAACTCTTTAAACAGATGTCTACAAGATGATCGCAGGTGAACACCACATATTATTCTTACAGCACGGTTTTGGGCAATGAAGATCTTCTTTCTTAAAGATGAGTTTCCCCAGAACCTTATTCCATATGACATTACTGAATGAAAATAAGCAAAATATGTTAACTTACTGATTTATCACTCCCCAGAATTTGCTATGATTCTAAGTGCAAATGAGGCTGAACTAAGTTTTGGGAGTTCCAAAACATGTTTTTCTTCAATTTGAATTCTCATCAGTATGGATACCTAAGAATTCTGAAGTTTCCACCCTTTGTATTATTTCATCACCATGTGTTAGACTTATCACTGGTGCAGTACCCCTAAAGGTGCAGAACTGAATATAATGTGTAATGTGTCTTCGTGAGATTCAGGAGAGACCATTAGCAGAAAACCAGTCAATGATACTTTTGAGAACTTTGTTCACCATTTCTTCAATTTCTGTACGTATACAGGGAGTGACTACAATACTGGTGTCATCTGCAAAAAGAGCTAATTCTGCTTATTGTACATTAGACAGTAAATCATTTACATATTTAGGAAACAGTAGTGGACCTAAGATTGAACCGTGGGGAACCCCATAAGTGATTTCTCTCCAGTCAGAATTATGTCGCTGGATTCTGTTGGTTCAATTACGATTAAGTACAACTTCCTGCATCCTTTTGACATGATCCATTGGTTGGCTATACAATCAGTCCAATACAACTTCAATTTATCTAAGTGTATACTATGATTTACACAATCAAATGCCTTGGATAGGTCACAGAAAATACCTGCCGGTTCTATTTTATCATTTAATGCTTGTAATATCTGGTGTGTGAACATGTAAATGGCATTCTCAGTACAGCAACCTTTCTGAAACCTAAACTGCGATTTGCTGAGGATATTATTGTTGCCAAGGTGAGATACTGTTCTAGAATGTATCACCTTCGCAAAAATTTAGAAAAATAATGTCAGCAGCGAAAGAGGTCGGTAGTTACTGACGTCTCTCTTATCTCCTTTCTTAAGATTTTTGTCTCTCCTGAAAGATGCCTTGATTTAGTGACACATTACATACTTCGGACAGTGCCGAACTTATTATATGGGAACAAATCATTAGTACTCTGTTGGAAACACTATCAAAACCAGAAAAAGTTTTTATTCTTGAGAGAATGTATGACCCTCTTAATTTAAGAAGTACAAATTGGTGGGACATTCATATGATGTAACTTGTTGAGAGTTACTTCTTCAACATATTGCTGTGATCTTTCTCTTGAACTCTTGGTCCCTGTGCTTTCTACTATAAGAAATGACTATTAAATACATTTTCTACCTGTGGCTTGTCATTTATAACCCTTCCATTCAATTCAATGGTAATGCTATCCTCTTTCGTGGTTGGTTGTCCTGTCTCTTGCTTCACTATATTCCGTATTGCCTTAACTTTGTTGTCAGACATACTGATTTCTGACATTATGTGGATGTTTCTTAATTTTTTAATAAGTTTTCTTAGTAATTTTGAGTAGTTTTTGTACTGTGCGGTGTTTGTACTAATGAGAGGTCTATTAAACCCTTAAGGTATCCGTTCAGACTCTCTTCCGTTTGTACATTATGCAGATTAATACGCTCGTCCTGGCGAACAGCTACTTCAACTCCGTCAATAGGTCAAATTTCCTCCCCTTAGTCTCTATGTACAATTCTCCTAACTCCGCTTCAGTCACATCATCTAGTAGTAATCAGCTGGTGTAAAAACAAATGAACACAGTGGAAACACTGTTGAAGAGAAAGTCTACACCAGTGAACGGACGGGAGTATGAGGCGGCGGGAAGATCGAATCCATTATGTAAATTTTAGTGGCAAGAAACAATCAGTGCCTTCTCTGCGCGATAGCAATGGAAAAACAATCGAAGACAGCGCTGCCAAAGCAGAGATACTAAACACAACCTTCCGAAATGCCTCCACAAAAGAAGACAAAGTAAATATTCCAGAACAGCTGCCAACATGTGTAACGTAGAAGTAAATATCCTCGGTGTAATGAAGCAACTTAAATCACTTAATAAAAGCAAATCTTCTGGTCCAGACTGTATACCAATTAGGTTCCTTTCGGAGTATGCTGATGCCTTAACTCCATACTTAACAACCATATACAACCGTTCGCTCGACGAAAGATCCCTACCCAAAGACTGGAAAGGCCCACAGGTCACAGCAATATTCAAGAAAGGTAGTAGGAGTAATCCACTAAATTACAGGCCCATATCGTTAACGTCGATATGCAGCAGAATTCTGGAACATGTATTGTGTTCGAACATTATGAATTACCTGGAAGAAAACGGTCTATTGACACACAGTCAACAATGGTTTAGAAAATATCGTTCCTGTGAAACACAACTAGCTCTTTATTCGCATGAAGTGTTGAGTGCTATTGACAAGGGACTTCAGATCAATTCCGTATTTCTGGATTCCCGGGAAGCTTTTGACTCTATACCACACAAGAGGCTCGTAGTGAAATTCCGTGCTTACGGAATATCGTCTCACTTATGGGACTGGATTTGTGATTTCCTGTCAGAGAGGTCACAGTTCGTAGTAACTGACGGAAAGTCGTCGAGTAAAACGGAAGTGATTTCTGGCGTTCCCCAAGGTAGTGTTATAGGCCCTTTGCTTTACCTTATCTATATAAACGATTTGGGAGACAATCTGAGCAGCCGCCTTCGGTTGTTTTCAGATGACGATAAAGTCATCAGAAGATCAAAACAAACTGAAAAACGATTTAGAAACAATATATGAATGGTGCGAAAAGTGGCAGTTGGCCCTAAATAACGAAAAGTGTGAGGTCATCCACATGAGAGCTAAAAGGAACTCGTTAAACTTCGGTTACACGATAAATCAGTCTAATGTAAAAGCCACAAATTCAACTAAATACCTAGGTATTACAATTACGAACAACTTAAATTGGAAGGAGCACATAGAAAATGTTGTGGGGAAGGCTAACCAAAGACTCCGTTTTATTGGCAGGGCACTTAGAAAATGTAACAGACCTACTAAGGAGACTGCCTACAGTATGCTTGTCCGTCGTCCTTTAGAATACTGCTGCACGGTGTGGGATCCTTCCTTACCAGATAGAACTGACGGAGTACATCGAGAAAGTTCAAAGAAAGGCAGCACATTTTGTATTATTGCGAAAAATGGGAGAGAGTGTCACAGAAATGATTCAGGATTTGGGCTGGACATCATTAAAAGAAAGGCATTTTTCGTTGCGACGGAACCTTCTCACAAAATTCCAATCACCAACTTTCTCCTCCGAATGCGAAAATATTTTGTTGACACCGACCTACATCTGGAGGAACGACCACCACGATAAAAAAAGGGAAATCAGAGATGGTACGGAAAGATAGAGGTGTTCATTATTTCCGCGCACTATACGAGATTGGAATAATAGATAATTGTGAAGGTGGTTCGATGAACCCTCTGCCAGGCACTTGAATGTGATTTGCGCAGTATCCATGTAGATATAGATGTATATGTAGGAAATAAAACGAGGAATTTTTTCTCTGGATAACTTTATTTTATTATTGGTACTACGAAATGTTTAAGTATTCCCGACGGATTTTTTAAAGAAGATGAGCAGTACTGACTCTCGAAGCGCGTAACTGTATATTAAGAATGATGCAACAAGTGCTATACACTGAGATGACAAAAATCATAGGACAGTGATATGCAAATGGCGTACACGTGATATAGAAGGGCAGTGCAGTGGCGCAGCCGTCACTTGTACTCAGCTGATTCACGAGGAAAGGCTTTCGACGTCATTATGCGGGCACGACGGGAATTAACAGACTCTGAACGCAGAATGGTAGTTGGAGCAAGACGCATGGGACATTCCCTTTCGGAAGTCGCTACCGCATTCAATATTCCCAGATGCACAATGTCTAGAATGTGCCTAGAATACCAAATTTCAGGCATTACCTCTCATCAAGGACGACTCACTGGCCGACGGCCTTTTCTTAACGACCGAGAGCAGCGGCGTTCGCGTAGAGTCGTCATTGCTAACAGAGTAGCAACAGCACGCAAAACAACCGCAGAAATCAATATGGGACGTACGGCGAACGTATCCATTAGGACAGAGCGGCGAAATTTGGCGTTAATAGGCAGACGACCGACACATCTGCTTTGCTAGCAGTGCATCGTCTGCAGCGCCTCTCCTAGGCTCGTGATCATCTGTATCGACATCTACATGATTACTCTGCAATTCACATTTAAGTGCTTGGCAGAGGGTTCATCGAACCACAATCATACTATCTCTCTACCATTCCACTCCCGAACAGCGCGCAGGAAAAACGAGTACCTAAATATTTCTGTTCGAGCTCTGATTTCTCTTATTTTATTTTGATGATCATTCCTACCTATGCAGGTTGGGCTCAACAAAATATTTTCGCATTCGGAAGAGAAAGTTGGTGACTGAAATTTCGTAAATACACTCCTGGAAATGGAAAAAAGAACACATTGACACCGGTGTGTCAGACCCACCATACTTGCTCCGGACACTGCGAGAGGGCTGTACAAGCAATGATCACACGCACGGCACAGCGGACACACCAGGAACCGCGGAGTTGGCCGTCGAATGGCGCTAGCTGCGCAGCATTTGTGCACCGCCGCCGTCAGTGTCAGCCAGTTTGCCGTGGCATACGGAGCTCCATCGCAGTCTTTAACACTGGTAGCATGCCGCGACAGCGTGGACGTGAACCGTATGTGCAGTTGACGGACTTTGAGCGAGGGCGTATAGTGGGCATGCGGGAGGCCGGGTGGACGTACCGCCGAATTGCTCAACACGTGGGGCGTGAGGTCTCCACAGTACATCGATGTTGTCGCCAGTGGTCGGCGGAAGGTGCACGTGCCCGTCGACCTGGGACCGGACCGCAGCGACGCACGGATGCACGCCAAGACCGTAGGATCCTACGCAGTGCCGTAGGGGACCGCACCGCCACTTCCCAGCAAATTAGGGACACTGTTGCTCCTGGGGTATCGGCGAGGACCATTCGCAACCGTCTCCATGAAGCTGGGCTACGGTCCCGCACACCGTTAGGCCGTCTTCCGCTCACGCCCCAACATCGTGCAGCCCGCCTCCAGTGGTGTCGCGACAGGCGTGAATGGAGGGACGAATGGAGACGTGTCGTCTTCAGCGATGAGAGTCGCTTCTGCCTTGGTGCCAATGATGGTCGTATGCGTGTTTGGCGCCGTGCAGGTGAGCGCCACAATCAGGACTGCATACGACCGAGGCACACAGGGCCAACACCCGGCATCATGGTGTGGGGAGCGATCTCCTACACTGGCCGTACACCACTGGTGATCGTCGAGGGGACACTGAATAGTGCACGGTACATCCAAACCGTCATCGAACCCATCGTTCTACCATTCCTAGACCGGCAAGGGAACTTGCTGTTCCAACAGGACAATGCACGTCCGCATGTATCCCGTGCCACCCAACGTGCTCTAGAAGGTGTAAGTCAACTACCCTGGCCAGCAAGATCTCCGGATCTGTCCCCCATTGAGCATGTTTGGGACTGGATGAAGCGTCGTCTCACGCGGTCTGCACGTCCAGCACGAACGCTGGTCCAACTGAGGCGCCAGGTGGAAATGGCATGGCAAGCCGTTCCACAGGACTACATCCAGCATCTCTACGATCGTCTCCAAGGGAGAATAGCAGCCTGCATTGCTGCGAAAGGTGGATATACACTGTACTAGTGCCGACATTGTGCATGCTCTGTTGCCTGTGTCTATGTGCCTGTGGTTCTGTCAGTGTGATCATGTGATGTATCTGACCCCAGGAATGTGTCAATAAAGTTTCCCCTTCCTTGGACAATGAATTCACGGTGTTCTTATTTCAATTTCCAGGAGTGTAGATCTCGCCGCGACGAAAAACGTCTTTGCTTCAATGACTTCCATCCCAACTCGCGTATCATATCTGCCACACTCTCTCCCCTATTACGTGATAATACAAAACGAGCTGCCCTTTTTTGCACCCTTTCGATGTCCTCCGTCAATGCCACCTGGTAAGGATCCCACACCGCGCAGCAATATTCTAACAGAGGACGAGCAAGTGTAGCGTAAGCTTTCTCTTTAGTGGACTTGTTGCATCTTCTAAGTGTACTGCCAATGAGACGCAACCTTTGGCTCGCCTTCACCACAATATTATCTATGTGGTCTTTCCAACTGAAGTTGTTCGTAATTTTAACACCCAGGTACTTAGTTGAAGTGACAGCCTTGAGAATTGTACTATTTATCGGGTAATCGAATTCCAACGGATTTCTTTTGGAACTCATGTGGATCTCCTCACACTTTTCGTTATTTAGCGTCAACTGCCACCTGCCACACCATACAGCAATCTTTTCTAAATCGCTTTGCAACTGATATTGGTCTTCGGATGACATTACTAGACGGTAAATTACAGCATCATCTGCGAACAACCTAAGAGAACTGCTCAGATTGTCACCCAGGTCATTTATATAGATCACGGGCGCTGAAGACCGTGCTGTCGTGCGCCCAAAAAACCCCTCTACTACTACTACTATATATATCAGGAACAGCAGAGGTCCCAGGACGCTTCCCTGGGGAACACCTGATATCACTTCGATTTTACTCGATGATTTGCCGTCTATTACTACGAACTGCGACCTTCCTGACAGGAAATCACGAATCCAGTCGCACAACTGAGACGATATCCCATAGGCCCACATCTTGGTTACACGTCGCTTGTAAGGAACGGTGTCAAAAGCTTTCCGGAAATCTAAAAATACGGAATCAACTTGAGATCCCCTGTCGATAGCGGCCATTACTTCGTGCGAATAAAGAGCTAGCTGCGTTGCACAAGAACGATGTTTTCTGAAACCATGCTTATTACGTATCAATAGATCGTCCCTTCGAGGTGATTCATAATGTTTGAATACAGTATATGCTCCAAAACCCTACTGCAAACCTACTTCAATGATATAGGTCTGTAATTCGATGGATTACTCCTACTACCCTTCTTAAACACTGGTGCGACCTGCGCAATTTTCCAATCTGTAGGTACAGATCTATCGGTGAGCGAGCGGTTGTATATGATTGCTAAGCAGGGCGCTATTGAATCAGCGTAATCTGAAAGGAACCTAATCGGTATACAATCTGGACCTGAAGACTTGCCCGTATCAAGCGATTTGAGTTGCTTCGCAACCACTAAGGTATCTACTTCTAAGAAACTCATGCTAGCAGCTGTTCGTGTTTCAAATTCTGGAATATTCCATTCGTCTTCCCTGGTGAAGGAATTTCGGAAAACTGCGTTCAATAACTCCGCTTTAGCGGCACAGTCGTCGGTAACAGTACCATCGGCACTGCGCAGCGAAGGTATTGACTGCGTCTTGCCGCTTGTGTACTTTACATACGACCAGAATTTCTTCGGATTTTCTACCAAATTTCGAGACAACGTTTCGTTGTGGAACCTATTAAAGGCATCTCGTATTGAATTCCGTGCCAAATTTCGCGCGTCTGTAAATTTTAGCCAATCTTCGGGATTTCGCGTTCTTCTGAACTTATCATCCTTTTTCCGTTGCCTCTGCAACAGCGTTCGGACCTGTTTTGTGTACCATGGGGGATCAGTTCCATCTCTTACCAATTTATGAGGTATGAATCTCTCAATTGCTGTTGCTACTATATCTTTGAATTTGAGCCACATCTCGTCTACATTTGCATAGTCAGTTCGGAAGGAATGGAGATTGTCTCTTAGGAAGGCTTCTACTGGCACTTTATCTGCTTTTTTAAATAAAATTATTTTGCGTTTGTTTCTGGTGGATTTGGAAGAAACGTTATTGAGCCTAGCTACAACGACCTTGTGATCACTAATCCCTGTATCAGTCATGATGCTCTCTATTAGCTCTGGATTGTTTGTGGCTAAGACTGTACCCTAGACGATTGGAAAACTGTGGCCTGATCAGATGAATTCCAATTTCAGTTGGTAAGAACTGATGGTAGGGTTCGAGTGTGACGCAGACCCCAACGAATCCACGGACCCATGTGCATTGCGCAAGCTGTTGGTGGCTCCATAATGGTGTGGTCTGTGCTAACGTGGAATGGAATGGGTTCTCTGGTCCAAATGAACCGATTATTGACTGGAAATGTTTATGTTAGGCTACTTGGAAGCCATTTGCTGCCATTCATGACTTTATGTTCCCAAACAACTATTTATGAGAATGCCCCATGTCACTGGGCCACGGATGTTCGCGAGTGGTTTGAAGAACCTTTTGGACAGTTCGAGGGAATGATTTGGCCACCTACATCGCCCCCTAAATGAACCCCACTGAACTTTTATGAGACATAATAGAGAGGTCAGTTCGTGCAAAAAATCATCTACCGGCAACACTTGCATAGCGTTGCTCGGCTATAGTGGCAGCATGGCTCAGTATTTCTGCAGGGGAGTGCCAACGACTTGTTGAGTCCTGCCACGTCGACTTGCTGCACTACGCCGGGCAAGAGGTGGGCCGACGCGATATTAGGAGTATCCCATGACTTTTATCAACTCAGTATGTGCTTAATGTGTCAATGAACATGAAATGTATAAGTACGATTATTTTGTTTACGAGCTGATGCATTTCTGTTTGCTCTATAAATTGTTCCATTTACATGTAGAGATACTACAACTTCCAGATTAAAAACAGACTGCCTCAAAATCTGCAAGGTGTTAAGGCACGAGACGTAGCTCTCTAAAATTATATCCCCTAGATGCTGAGCGCTCCAGGCCCCGTCGGATGAACGCATCTGTTAATTCCGGCGAGAAGTTCTCTTTTAATTAGCGCCCTGCAGGGGTGGCTTAATCCCGGAACGCCTTCCTTTTTACAGCCATTTCCGCGAGGCTGGTATTAATATCTGCTCGTCCGCTTGCAACTGCCGGAGTTAGGAGGCCGTCATTGTTTCTACCCCTTTGTACAGCTCAAATTTATAGACCGATAAAAGGGCCTTCGAGGGACGTGGCGTCATAGTGGAGGGTGTGGGCGGCTCGTACGGCATAAATGTGGGCGGGGGTGAAAGGGGGGGGGAGGCGAAACTGGGCTGTCCGCTTTATGACCCGACGGTCGTTACACCCAGCAGCCGAGAGCCGCTCGCGAAAGCAATACTTTATTAGCGGCGGGCGGCATTCTGCGAGTAGCCAAAGTGCTTCGGGAATCTCCAATGTTGGCTCTGACGGCCAATTACGGTAGGTAACATAGTCTAATCTGCCAGAAACTGTCATAAGTAATGTTCCATTTCTGCGTTGTTTCTGTCTACGGGTTTCTGTGCTAAATGACCAACTACTCGTAGCTTCATGATGGACTTAGCTGCCTACGTACTCATGGTATAACGCTTTCTTCTGATTTCAAAGCGTTAAGTACACTACTGGCCATTAGAATTGTTACACCACGAAGATGACGTACTACAGACGCGAAATTTTAACCGACAGGAAGAAGATGCTGTGATATGCAAATGATTAGCTTTTCAGAGCATTCACACAAGGTTGGCGCCGGTGGCGACACCTACAACGAGCTGACATGAGGAAAGTTTCCAACCGATTTCTCATACACAAACAGCAGTTGACCGGCGTTGCCTGGTGAAACGTTGTGGTGATGCCTCGTGTAAGGAGGAAAAATGCGTACCATCACGTTTCCGACTTTGATAATGGTCGGGTTGTAGCCTATCGCGATCGCGGTTTATCGTATCGTGACAGTGCTGCTCGCGTAGGTCGAGATCCAATGACTGTTAGCAGACTAAGGAATCGGTGGGTTCAGGAGGGTAGTACGGAACGCCGCGGTGGATCCCAACGGCCTCGTATCACTAGCAGTCGAGATGACAGGCATCTTATCCGCATGGCTGTAACGGATCGTGCAGCCACGTCTCGACCCCTGAGTCAACAGATGGGGACGTTTGCAGGACAACAACCACCTGCACGAACAATTCGACGACGTTTGCAGCAGCATGGACTATCAGCTCGGAGACCATGGCTGCGGTTACCCTTGACGCTGCATCACAGACAGGAGCGCCTGCGATGGTGTTCTCAACGACGAACCTGGGTGCACGAATGGCAAAACGTCAACTTCTCGGATGAACCCAGGTTCTGTTTACAGCATCATGATGGCCGCATCCGTGTTTGGCGGCATCGCGGTGAACGCACATTGGAAGCGTGTATTCGTCATCGCCATACTGGCGTATCACCCGGCGTGATGGTATGGGGTGCCATTGGTTACACGTCTCGGTCACCTCTTGTTCGCATTGACGGCGCTTTGAACAGTGGACGTTACATTTCAGATGTGTTACGACCCGTAGCTCTACCCTTCATTCGATCCCTGCGAAACCCTTCATTTCAGCAGGATGATGCACGACCGCGTGTTGCAGGTCCTGTGCGGGCCTTTCTGGATACAGAAAATGTTCGACTGCTGCCCTGGCCAGTACATTCTCCAGATCTCTCATAATTGAAAACTTCTGGTCAATGGTGTCCGAGCAACTGGCTCGTCATAATACGCCAGTCACTACTCTTGATGAACTGTGGTATCGTGTTGAAGCTGCATGGGCAGCTGTACCTGTACACGCCATCCAAGTTCTGTTTGACTCAATGCCCAGGCGTATCAAGGCCGTTATTACGGCCAGAGGTGGTTGTTCTGGGTACTCATTTCTCAGGATCTATGGACCCAAATTGCCTGAAAATGTAATCACATGTCTGTTCTAGTATAATATATTTGTCCAATGAATGCCCGTTTATCATCTGCATTTCTTCTTGGTGCAGCAATTTTAATGGCCAATAGTGTATTTTTAGTTACTGAATCATTGAGACTGAAGCCGGTTTCAGCGTGAAACCGAGATTGTGTGTGTGTGTATGCGCGCGCGCGTGTTTGTGTGTGTATGTGAGAGAGAGAGAGAGAGAGAGAGAGAGAAAGGGGGAGAGAGAGAGAGAGAGAGAGAGAAAGGGAGAGAGAGAGAGAGAGAGAGAGAGAGAGAGAGAGAGCACAAGGATTGTAGGATGGTGAGGGGAGCGTTTGGTGGATGGGTGGAGGGTGGAGTAGAAAGGCACTAAGAATGGTAAAATAAATGGGTGTAAAACACCTACAGTATGGCGGAATATCGTAGATGTGTATCGACCTAGGTTGGAAAAGAGCCTCAATGGATACATTGCCACTGGGTCTTAAAGAGTTATTGGACTAGACACAGAATCATGTCACGTGGAGGTGATTGACTGCACAAACCTTTTACCTATTTCTGGAAGAACTTCATGGTCCACCGGTTAGACACAAAGATGAGCTGTAAGTTGCAGTTACAAAGACGCGAAGATGGACTGTACAGTACAATAATAAGTTATGATCTAAGTACAATCATATCATTCACAATCACGACTTACTGTGAGGCCCCAGCGGAAACTAAAAATTCATTCCAGGTTCTACTGTAGCAGCTCCCAGAAGCCGAACCGTGTCAGTGACCAGTGGACTCTCAGCTAGGGGGAACTGTTGAGCGAGTTGCGGCAAACATGGAAGCCATTGCAGCATGGGGAAATAACTGAGCGCCCATGTCTGCGAGCGAAGTATGAAGACATCATCGAACCCGGGAGATACCGTCATACTAGTGAGAAAGTAGAGTGTAATAAGGAGGTGTAGATACAATGCAACAATAAGTATTCAGGTGTCCAGCCAGCAATAAAGACTCTTAAATGTGAAGCCACGAAATTGTGAATTCACTAGGAGAGCAGACAGCGAGGGAAAACCAACACACATGATGTCACAGCCATACCCACCGCCAACGAGCGCACAGAAAGCGCCAGTATAAATTCCCCGCCCTTCTTAATAAATGTCCGATTGCTCAGTGCTGATTGCCGACTGTCCAGTACGTAGTCTCAGCCGTTGTGTCAGTTGTAATTATCCAGTGACAGGGGAGGCTGTGGAGGTCGACCCTCTGCACACCTAGCTGTCTTCGGTCGTCTGTGGGCCACGAGTCTGGCTGGAAGGACACTGCTGCTCCCAGCTGCACTGCTAACATCCAAGGCAATGCTGATGGGATATGAAGGCCGCCATCACCTTGCAGGTCTGCCTGGAAGCTTGACCTGCGTGAGCTGGGTGCTGTCCTCCATCCATCTTCAAGAGGGAGGGCCACCGCTGCTGCTCATCCCATTGTTGAGGCCGACACTGCTGCTGTCTTCTGAATGGGAACTGAGACCCATCCGCCGTGAGCGAGAGAGTACTTCAGGTGGACCTGGCAGCGTGACCTCTGAATTCAAATCTTCGATGTCAACGAGAGCGCTTTGGGGATCGATACGTATAGCTGCAGGACACTTATGTCCGTGGCTCGACGGGCTGCTGCATTGGTGGAACTGCATATCGTGTGTATGCTGGCCTTACTCTGCTGACAAGGCCGCAGCTCTGCTGGCCCAGTTGTGATGCAGTGCTTTGGAAGACAATCCTGAATTCTGCCTAATAAATGCGTTATTGTCAGTGATGTTTTCTTGGCAGTCTCGAGAATAGCGGAGGACCTACCAACACACCCCAACCGGCTCTCTGCTGACGACTGCCGGAGTCTGGGACTGGACTGCTGTAATGCAATCACAGTTAATATACGCATTGTGATTTGGACCTACAGTAATAATTAAAATACTCACAGCTCTGTTAATGTATTATGTAACTTTCACTGCTTAATCTAATAGATACACACTATCCATCAAAATTAAAAACCGGTAGGATAGCAAATAACGAAATATAACTGGTTATGAGTATACACTATAGTAGAAAGAATACACTATCAGATCAAAATAATATGTGACATGTCCACTTTGCAGCTTCGTTACAGTTTTAACTCTGATGGGTGCACCTTCAATGAGGTGTCTGAATGTCTGTGGTGAAATGGCACCACATTCTTGCTCAAGAACTGAAAACAGAGGAGGTAGCGATGTTGAACACTACAGTTTGGACTGAAGTCGACGTTCTAACTCATCCCAAAGGTGTTTCATTGGGTTAAGGTCAGGACTCTGCACAGGCCAGTCCATTTCAGGAATGTTACTGTCCACAATAATTTCCTCGCAGTTCCTTCTTTATGGCAGAATGCATTGTCGTGCCGATATGATCACGGTCTCTGAACAATTCCTCTTCTGTAAGCAGTACACAGTGATTTAAAATGTGTTCATATCCTTTCGTGTTTAGCAATTTCTTAAATGCAGTATGAGGACCACACCCTAACCATGAAAAAAACACCATACCTTATCAAAACCTCCTCTGCACTCCCCTATTGACACTGCACATGGTGGCTGGTAATGTTCTCCAGACATTCGCTAGATCTACTCCCTTCCATCAGGTTTTCAGAGAATACAGAGTAATTCATGATTCCAAATTACTCGTTTTCAGTCAACCACTGCCTCGCTCTTTACACCATCTCAAGTGTCGCTTGGTACTGTCTACATATATGTGTGGCTTATGAGATGCGGCTTAATCATCCTACCTCTACTCACACACAGACATGTCCTCCGACCCAAACTGTGTACCAATTAGCTTCCTTTCAGAGTGCCCTGAGGCAACAGTTTCATACTTAGCTATCACATACAACCACTCGCTTGTCGAAAGATCGGTACGTAAAGACTGGAAGGTTACACAGGTCATACCAGTACACGGGAGAGAAAGTAGGAGTAATCCGATAATTAGAGACCCATATCACGATGTCAATTGGCATTAGGATTTTAGTACACAAACTACGAAAACTATGGATTATCTCGAGGAAAACAACACAGATTCAGAAAATGTAATTCTTGTGAAATACAACTAGCTCTTTATTCTCACGAAGTAATGAGTGACATCGACAGGAGGTCTCACATTGATTCCAAATTTCTAGATTTCTAAAAGGCATTTGATACCATTCCTCACAAGCGGCTCCTAATCGATTTGCATGCCTATGGAGTTTTGTCTCAGTTGTGTGACTGGATTCATGATGTCGTGTAAGAAATGTCACAGTTCTAATTGACGGGAAGTCGAGTGAAACAGAAGTGAAATCTGGCGTTCCTCAAGGAAGTATTACAGGTCTCTGCTGTACCCGATGTACACTATGTGATCAAAAGTATCCGGACACTTCCCAAAACATACATTTTTCATATTAGGTGCAGTGTGCTGCCACCGACTGCCAGGTCCTCCATATCATCCCCTTTAGTAGTCTTTAGACTTCGTGAGAGAACAGAATGGGGCGCTCGGTGGAACTCAGTTGGGTTTCACTTGTGTCATACGTCTGTTCGCGAGATTTCCATACGCCTAAACATCCCTAGGTCCACTGTTTCCGATATGATAGTGAAGTGGAAACGTGAAGGGGCACGTACAGCACAAAAGCGTACAGGCCGACCTCGTCTGTTGACTGACAGAGGCCGCCGACAGTTGAAGAGGTTGTAATGTCTAATACGCAGACATTCATCCAGACCATCACGCATTAATTCCAAACTGCATCAGGATCCACTGCAAGTACTATGACAGTAAGGCAAGAGGTGAGAAAACTTGAATTTCATGGTCGAGCGGCTGCTGAGAAGCCACGCATAACGCCAGTAAATGCTAAACGACGCCTTGCTTCGTGTAAGGAGCGTAAATAATTGGACGATTGAATAGTAGAAAAACGTTGTGTGGAGTGATGAATCGCGGTACACAATGTGGCGATACGATGGCAGGGTGTGGTTATGGCGAAGGCCTGGTGAACGTCATCAGCCAGCGTGCGTAGTGCCAACAGTAAAATTCGGAGGTAGTGGTCTTATGGTGTGACCGTGTTTTTCATGGAGTGGGCTTGCACCCCTTGTTATTTTGCGTGGCACTATCACAGCACTGGCCTAAATTGATGTTTTAAGCATCTTCTTGCTTCCCACTGTTGAAGCAATTCGGGGATGGTGAGTGCACCTTTCAATACGATCGAACACCTGTTCAGAATGCACGGCCTGTGGCGGAGTGGTTACACTACAATAACATCCCTGTAATGGACTGACCTGCACAGAGTCCTGAACTGAATCCTATAGAACACCTTTGGGATGTATTGGAACGCCGACTTCGTGTCAGGTCTCACCGACAGACATCGATACCTCTCCTCAGTGCAGCACTCCGTGAAGAATGGGCTGCCATTCCCCAAGAAATCTCCCAGCACCTGACTGAACGTATTCCTGCGAGAGTAGAAGCTGTCATCAAGGCTAAGGATGGGCCAACACCACAGTGAATTCCAGCATTACCGATGCAGGGCCCCACGAACACGTAGGTCATTTTCAGCCAGCTTCCCGGATACTTTTCATCACATAGTGTATATAAACGTTTTAGGAGACAATCTGACTAGTCCTTTTAAATTTATTGCCGGTGATGCTCTCATTTACTGTCATGAAAGTCATCAGATTAGAACAGCTTGCTGTCTGGTTTAGAGAAGATATGTGTATGGTGAGAAAACTGGCAATTGACTCTAAATAATGAAGAAGGGTACTAAAAGTAATCCATTCAGTTTCGGTTACGTGATAAATCACACAAATCTTAGGGCTGTTAGTTCTGCTAAGTATCTAGGAATTACAGTTACGAACCACTTAAATTAGAACGATCACATAGGTAATCGTGTGTGGAGGGCAACCAAATACAGCATTTTATTGGCAGACCACTTAGAAGATGCAACAGGTCTATTAAACAGACTGCCTGCACTACGTTTTTGCGTCCTCTTCTAGAGTATTGAAGTGCGGTATGTGTTTCTTACCAAGAGGACTGACGGAATACATCGAAAAAGTTTAAAGAGGGGCAGTTCGTCTTGTGTTACCGTGAAATAGGTGAGAGAGTGTTACGGGTATATTACGTGGGTTCGGGTGGCAATCATTAAAACAATTGCTTTTTTCGTCGTGGGGTGATCTTTTCACGAAATTTCAATCTGTATCGTCCACCTCCGAACGTGAAAATATTTTATTGACACCCATCTGTGTACGGAGAAATGATCATTGTAATACAATAAGAGAAATCAGAACTCGCACAAAAAGATGTAAGTGTTCGTTTTTCCTGCGCGCTAATCGCGAGTGGAACTGTAGAGACGTAGAGGGAAAGTGGTTCGATGAACTCCCTGCCAGGCACATAACCTTGAATTGCAGAGCAGTCATGTAGATGTAGCTGGACTGCTGGTAGTTGGTTGCTCTAACCATTTTAATTTTATTAGCTGTCTAAGCTTAGCTTTTTACCTGCAACATTTGTAGGAACAGAAGTTTTTTATTCATACCAATTAAGAAACGCCGTATATGTGAATGTGGACGAGATTTTGGGATCCTAACGATGGGTATATAGTCTCTGAACACTCTCACTAGGGACCTCCCTCCTCATCAGCACGCACTGCTGCATCTTATTCTGTGTTTTGCAGCCGTGGCACCACAGGAAGTTCACGGTGGGACACTTTCTAATATTTACCTTCTCCAGATCAGGTGCAAACAGAATATATTTTCCAAAAGTATAGAACAATGAACAGATGGAGATCATATATACCTGTGTTCGTTCCTCTCCGTTAGAGATAAATGGGGCAAGGTAAGTATCCTGCGGTTGGCATGATTTAGTAATAACGACTCAGTTTTTATGCCCTGTATAAACAATTTTCGAAGCCCATTTAATTTTTTCCCTCGACACTACTCAACGAATTCATATAACCTCTCTCTCCCGTTTCAACTGCACTAGAGTATAGATAGGCCTACATGTTCGTCCATGGTTATACGAGTACGTACTATATTGTGTTTTTATATTATTGTATCGTAAAGCTGGCGATGGATACCAGCTTCTGTATAAAATAAATTACATTTTCACTGTAGGAGAGCAATTTTTGATTAAAAATGAGAAGGTAAATTTTTACTACTATATCTTTTCGGGTTCTATTATATATTGCTACAAATAAGATTCGGTACGAGTGCAACCTACATCCATTCTACGAGGTCCATGCTGATTCCAAGAACTTGGTCAAAATATTTTATTGCATGCAAGTTTAGGGAAGAATATAATTAGAGATACCACAACGGCGGACGTGCCATAGACCTCGTTTTCTTGTTGTAGGAAAAATCAATTGCATATTTACAAATATTGCCGTATTTACCAGAATGAGATTTTCACTCTGCAGCGGAGTGTGCACTGATATGAAACTTCCTGGCAGATTAAAACTGTGTGCCTGACCGAGACTCGAACTCGGGACCTTTGCCGTTCGCTGGCAAGCGCTCTACCATCTGAGATACCGAAGCACAACTCACGCCCGGTGCTCACAGCTTTACTTCTGCCAGTATCTCGTCTCCTACCTTCCAAACTTTACAGTGTCTCGGTCGGGCACACAGTTTTAATCTGCCAGGAAGTTTCATATCAGCGCACACTCCGCTGCAGAATGAAAATCTCATTCTGGAAACATCCCCCAGGCTGTGGCTAAGCCATGTCTCCGCAGTATCCTTTCTTTCAGGAGTGCTAGTTCAGCAAGTTTCGCAGGAGAGCTTCTGTAAAGTTTGGAAGGTAGGAGACGAGATACTGGCAGAAGTAAAGCTGTAAGCACCGGGCGTAAGTCGTGCTTCGGTAGCTCAGATGATAGCCGGCAAGTAGCTCAGCGTGTTCGGTCACAGGGTTACGTGCCCTCTGTAATAAAAAAAAAAACTGAGTCAATCGATCAACAATGAACATAAATGGATGTCTTACGACGTCCGCCCCGAGCACATGCAACGAACAAAAGCGAACAAAAATGAGAGTAAAAAATAAAAAGAAAGAAAAGATGGTAGAGCGCTTGCCCGCGAAAGGCAAAGGTCCCGAGTTCGAATCTCGGTCGGGCACACAGTTTTAATCTGCCAGGAAGTTTCATATTAGCGCACACTCCGCTGCAGAGAGAAAATCTCATTCTGGAAACATCCCCCAGGCTGTGGCTAAGCCATGTCTCCGCAGTATCCCTTCTTTCAGGAGTGCTAGTTCAGCAAGTTTCGCAGGAGAGCTTCTGTAAAGTTTGGAAGGTAGGAGACGAGATACTGGCAGAAGTAAAGCTGTAAGCACCGGGCGTGAGTCGTGCTTCAGTAGCTCAGATGATAGCCGGCACGGTAGCTCAGCGTGTTCGGTCACAGGGTTACGTGCCCTCTGTAATAAAAAGAAAACTGAGTCAATCGATCAACAATGAACGTAAATGGATGTCTTACGACGTCCGCCCCGAGCACATGAACAAACAAAAGCGAACAAAAATGAGAGTAAAAAAAAAAAAAGAAAAGAAAAGATGGTAGAGGGCTTGCCCGCGAAAGGCAAAGGTCCCGAGTTCGAATCTCGGTCGGGCACACAGTTTTAATCTGCCAGGAAGTTTCATATTAGCGCACATTCCGCTGCAGAGTGAAAATCTCATTCTGGAAACATCCCCCAGGCTGTGGCTAAGCCATGTCTCCGCAGTATCCTTTCTTTCAGGACAGCTAGTTCAGCAAGTTTCGCAGGAGAGCTTCTGTAAAGTTTGGAAGGTAGGAGACGAGATACTGGCAGAAGTAAAGCTGTAAGCACCGGGCGTGAGTCGTGCTTCGGTAGCTCAGCTGATAACCGGCACGGTAGCTCAGGGTGTTCGGTCACAGGGTTACGTGCCCTCTGTAATAATAAAAAAACTGAGTCAATCGATCAACAATGAACATAAATGGATGTCTTACGACGTCCGCCCCGAGCACATGCAACGAACAAAAGCGAACAAAAATGAGAGTAAAAAAAGAAAAGAAAAGATGGTAGAGCGCTTGCCCGCGAAAGGCAAAGGTCCCGAATTCGAATCTCGGTCGGGCACACAGTTTTAATCTGCCAGGAAGTTTCATATTAGCGCACACTCCGCTGCAGAGTGAAAATCTCATTCTGGAAACATCCCCCAGGCTGTGGCTAAGCCATGTCTCCGCAGTATCCTTTCTTTCAGGAGTGCTAGTTCAGCAAGTTTCGCAGGAGAGCTTCTGTAAAGTTTGGAAGGTAGGAGACGAGATACTGGCAGAAGTAAAGCTGTAAGCACCGGGCGTGAGTCGTGCTTTGGTAGCTCAAATGATAGCCGGCACGGTAGCTCAGCGTGTTCGGTCACAGGGTTACGTGCCCTCTGTAATAAAAAAAAAAAACTGAGTCAATCGATCAACAATGAACATAAATGGATGTCTTACGACGTCCGCCCCGAGCACATGCAATGAACAAAAGCGAACAAAAATGAGAGTAAGAAAAAAAAAGAAAGAAAGAAAATATGGTAGAGCGCTTGCCCGCGAAAGGCAAAGGTCCCGAGTTCGAATCTCGGTCGGGCACACAGTTTTAATCTGCCAGGAAGTTTCATATTAGCGCACACTCTGCTGCAGAGTGAAAATCTCATTCTGGAAACATCCCCCAGGATGTGGCTAAGCCATGTCTTCGCAGTATCCTTTCTCTCAGGGAGTGCTAGTTCAGCAAGTTTCGCAGGAGAGCTTCTGTAAAGTTTGGAAGGTAGGAGACGAGATACTGGCAGAAGTAAAGCTGTAAGCACCGGGCGTGAGTTGTGCTTCGGTAGCTCAGATTATAGCCTTCACGGTAGCTCAGCATGTTCGGTCACAGGGTTACGTGCCCTTTGTAATAATAAAAAAACTGAGTCAATCGATCAACAATGAACATAAATGGATGTCTTAGACGTCCGCCCCGAGCACATGCAACGAACAAAAGCGAACAAAAGTGAGAGTAAAAAAGAAAAAAAGAAAAGAAAAGATGGTAGAGCGCTTGCCCGCGGAAGGCAAAGGTTCCGAGTTCGAATCTCGGTCGGGCACACAGTTTTAATCTGCCAGGAAGTTTCATATTAGCGCACACTCCGCTGCAGAGTGAAAATCTCATTCTGGAAACATCCCCCAGGCTGTGGCTAAACCATGTCTCCGCAGTATCTTTTCTTTCAGGAGTGCTAGTTCAGCAAGTTTCGCAGGAGAGCTTCTGTAAAGTTTGGAAGGTAGGAGACGAGATACTGGCAGAAGTAAAGCTGTAAGCACCGGGCGTGAGTCGTGCTTCGGTAGCTCAGATGATAGCCGGCACGGTAGCTCAGCGTGTTCAGTCACAGGCTTACGTGCCATTTCTAATAATAAAAAAACTGAGTCAATCGATCAACAATGAACATAAATGGATGCCTTACGACGTCTGCCCGAGTACATGCAACGAACAAAAGCCAACAAAAATGAGAGTAAAAAAAAAAGAAAAGAAAAGATGGTAAGGCGCTTGCCCGCGAAAGGCAAAGGTCCCGAGTTCGAATCTCGGTCGGGCACACAGTTTTAATCTGCCAGGAAGTTTCATATTAGCGCACACTCCGCTGCAGAGTGAAAATCTCATTCTGGAAACATCCCCCAGGCTGTGGCTAAGCCATGTCTCCGCAGTATCCTTTCTTTCAGGAGTGCTAGTTCAGCAAGTTTCGCAGGAGAGCTTCTGTAAAGTTTGGAAGGTAGGAGACTAGATACTGGCAGAAGTATAGCTGTAAGCACCGGGCGTTAGTCATGCTTCGGTAGCTCAGATGATAGCCGGCACGGTAGCTCAGGGTGTTCGGTCACTGGGTTACGTGCCCTCTGTAATAAAAAAAAAACTGAGTCATTCGATCAACAATGAACATAAATGGATGTCTTACGACGTCCGCCCCGAGCACATGCAACGAACAAAAGCGAACAAATATGAGAGTAAAAAAAGAAAAGAAAAGATGATAGAGCGCTTGCCCGCGAAAGGCAAAAGTCCCGAGTTCGAATTTCGGTCGGGCACAAAGTTTTAATCTGCCCGGAAGTTTCATATTAGCGCACACTCCGCTGCAGAGTGAAAATCTCATTCTGGAAACATCCTCCAGGCTGTGGCTAAGCCATGTCTCCGCAGTATCCTTTCTTTCAGGAGTGCTAGTTCAGCAAGTTTCGCAGGAGAGCTTCTGTAAAGTTTGGAAGGTAGGAGACGAGATACTGGTAGAAGAAAAGCTGTGAGCACCGGGCGTGAGTCGTGCTTCAGTAGCTCAGATGATAGCCGGCACGGTAGCTCAGGGTGTTCGGTCACTGGGTTACGTGCCCTCTGTAATAAAAAAAAAAACTGAGTCATTCGATCAACAATGAACATAAATGGATGTCTTACGACGTCCGCCCCGAGCACATGCAACGAACAAAAGCGAACAAATATGAGAGTAAAAAAAGAAAAGAAAAGATGATAGAGCGCTTGCCCGCGAAAGGCAAATGTCCCGAGTTCGAATTTCGGTCGGGCACACAGTTTTAATCTGCCCGGAAGTTTCATATTAGCGCACACTCCGCTGCAGAGTGAAAATCTCATTCTGGAAACATCCTCCAGGCTGTGGCTAAGCCATGTCTCCGCAGTATCCTTTCTTTCAGGAGTGCTAGTTCAGCAAGTTTCGCAGGAGAGCTTCTGTAAAGTTTGGAAGGTAGGAGACGAGATACTGGTAGAAGAAAAGCTGTGAGCACCGGGCGTGAGTCGTGCTTCAGTAGCTCAGATGATAGCCGGCACGGTAGCTCAGCGTGTTCGATCACAGGGTTACGTGCCCTCTGTAATAAAAAGTAAACTGAGTCAATCGATCAACAATGAACATAAATGGATGTCTTACGACGTCCGCAACGAGCACATGCAACAAACAAAAGCGAACAAAAAGGAGAGTAAAAAAAATAAAAAGAAAGAAAGGAAAGATGGTAGAGCGCTTGCCCGCAAAAGGCGAAGGTCCCGAGTTCGAATCTCGGTCGTGCACACAGTTTTAATGTGCCAGGAAGTTTCATATTAGCGCACACTCCGCTGCAGAGTGAAAATCTCATTCTGGAAACATCCCCCAGGCTGTGGCTAAACCATGTCTCCGCAGTATCCTTTCTTTCAGGAGTGCTAGTTCAGCAAGTTTCGCAGGAGAGCTTCTGTAAAGTTTGGAAGGTAGGAGACGAGATACTGGCAGAAGTAAAGCTGTAAGCACCGGGCGTGAGTCGTGCTTCAGTAGCTCAGATGATAGCCGGCACGGTAGCTCAGCGTGTTCGGTCACAGGTATACGTGCCCTCTGTAATAAAAAGAAAACTGAGTCAATCGATCAACAATGAACATAAATGGATGTCTTACGACGTCCGCCCCGAGCACATGCAACGAACAAAAGCGAACAAAAGTGAGAGTAAAAAAGAAAAAAAGAAAAGAAAAGATGGTAGAGCCCTTGCCCGCGAAAGGCAAAGGTCCCGAGTTCGAATCTCGGTCGGGGACACAGTTTTAATCTGCCAGGAAGTTTCATATTAGCGCACACTCCGCTGCAGAGTGAAAATCTCATTCTGGAAACATCCCCCAGGCTGTGGGTAAGCCATGTCTCCGCAGTATCCTTTCTTTCAGGAGTGCTAGTTCAGCAAGTTTCGCAGGAGAGCTTCTGTAAAGTTTGGAAGGTAGGAGACGAGATACTGGCAGAAGTATAGCTGTAAGCACCGGGCGTTAGTCATGCTTCGGTAGCTCAGATGATAGCCGGCATGGTAGCTCAGCGTGTTCGGTCACAGGGTTACGTGCCCTCTGTAATAAAAAAAAAACTGAGTCAATCGATCAACAATGAACATAAATGGATGTCTTACGACGTCCGCCCCGAGCACATGCAACGAACAAAAGCCAACAAAAATGAGAGTAAAAAAAAAAGAAAAAAAAGATGGTAGAGCGCTTGCCCGCGAAAGGCAAAGGTCCCGAGTTCGAATCTCGGTCGGGCACACAGTTTTAATCTTTCAGGAAGTTTCATATTAGCGCACACTCCGCTGCAGAGTGAAAATCTCATTCTGGAAACATCCCCCAGGCTGTGGCTAAGCCATGTCTCCGCAGTATCCTTTCTTTCAGGAGTGCTAGTTCAGCAAGTTTCGCAGGAGAGCTTCTGTAAAGTTTGGAAGGTAGGAGACGAGATACTGGCAGAAGTATAGCTGTAAGCACCGGGCGTTAGTCATGCTTCGGTAGCTCAGATGATAGCCGGCACGGTAGCTCAGGGTGTTCGGTCACTGGGTTACGTGCCCTCTGTAATAAAAAAAAAACTGAGTCATTCGATCAACAATGAACATAAATGGATGTCTTACGACGTCCGCCCCGAGCACATGCAACGAACAAAAGCGAACAAATATGAGAGTAAAAAAAGAAAAGAAAAGATGATAGAGCGCTTGCCCGCGAAAGGCAAATGTCCCGAGTTCGAATTTCGGTCGGGCACACAGTTTTAATCTGCCCGGAAGTTTCATATTAGCGCACACTCCGCTGCAGAGTGAAAATCTCATTCTGGAAACATCCTCCAGGCTGTGGCTAAGCCATGTCTCCGCAGTATCCTTTCTTTCAGGAGTGCTAGTTCAGCAAGTTTCGCAGGAGAGCTTCTGTAAAGTTTGGAAGGTAGGAGACGAGATACTGGTAGAAGAAAAGCTGTGAGCACCGGGCGTGAGTCGTGCTTCAGTAGCTCAGATGATAGCCGGCACGGTAGCTCAGCGTGTTCGATCACAGGTTTACGTGCCCTCTGTAATAAAAAGTAAACTGAGTCAATCGATCAACAATGAACATAAATGGATGTCTTACGACGTCCGCAACGAGCACATGCAACAAACAAAAGCGAACAAAAAGGAGAGTAAAAAAAATAAAAGGAAAGAAAGGAAAGATGGTAGAGCGCTTGCCCGCAAAAGGCGAAGGTCCCGAGTTCGAATCTCGGTCGTGCACACAGTTTTAATCTGCCAGGAAGTTTCATATTAGCGCACACTCCGCTGCAGAGTGAAAATCTCATTCTGGAAACATCCCCCAGGCTGTGGCTAAACCATGTCTCCGCAGTATCCTTTCTTTCAGGAGTGCTAGTTCAGCAAGTTTCGCAGGAGAGCTTCTGTAAAGTTTGGAAGGTAGGAGACGAGATACTGGCAGAAGTAAAGCTGTAAGCACCGGGCGTGAGTCGTGCTTCAGTAGCTCAGAAGATAGCCGGCACGGTAGCTCAGCGTGTTCGGTCACAGGTATACGTGCCCTCTGTAATAAAAAGAAAACTGAGTCAATCGATCAACAATGAACATAAATGGATGTCTTATGACGTCCGCCCCGAGCACATGCAACGAACAAAAGCGAACAAAAGTGAGAGTAAAAAAGAAAAAAAGAAAAGAAAAGATGGTAGAGCCCTTGCCCGCGAAAGGCAAAGGTCCCGAGTTCGAATCTCGGTCGGGGACACAGTTTTAATCTGCCAGGAAGTTTCATATTAGCGCACACTCCGCTGCAGAGTGAAAATCTCATTCTGGAAACATCCCCCAGGCTGTGGGTAAGCCATGTCTCCGCAGTATCCTTTCTTTCAGGAGTGCTAGTTCAGCAAGTTTCGCAGGAGAGCTTCTGTAAAGTTTGGAAGGTAGGAGACGAGATACTGGCAGAAGTAAAGCTGTAAGCACCGGGCGTGAGTCGTGCTTCGGTAGCTCAGATGATAGCCGGCACGGTAGCTCAGCGTGTTCGGTCACAGGGTTACGTGCCCTCTGTAATAATAAAAAAACTGAGTCAATCGATCAACAATGAACGTAAGTGGATGTCTTACGACGTCCGCCCCGAGCACATGCAACAAACAAAAGCGAACAAAAATGAGAGTAAAAAAAAAAAAGAAAAGAAATATGGTAGAGCGCTTGCCCGCGAAAGGCAAAGGTCCCGAGTTCGAATCTCGGTCGGGCACACAGTTTTAATGTGCCAGGAAGTTTCATATTAGCGCACACTCCGCTGCAGAGTGAAAATCTCATTCTGGAAACATCCCCCAGGCTCTGGCTAAGCCATGTCTCCGTAGTATCCTTTCTTTCAGGAGTGCTAGTTCAGCAAGTTTCGCAGGAGAGCTTCTGTAAAGTTTGGAAGGTAGGAGACGAGATACTGGCAGAAGTAAAGCTGTAAGCACCGGGCGTGAGTCGTGCTTCGGTAGCTCAGATGATAGCCGGCACCGTAGCTCAGCGTGCTCGGTCACAGGGTTACGTGCCCTCTGTAATAAAAAAAAAATGAGTCAATCGATCAACAATGAACATTAATGGATGTCTTACGACGTCCGCCCCGAGCACATTCAACGAACAAAAATGAGAGTAAAAAAAAAAAAAAAAGAAAGGAAGAAGAGATGGTAGAGCGCTTGCCCGCGAAAGGCAAAGGTCCCGAGTTCGAATCTCGGTCGGGCACACAGTTTTAATGTGCCAGGAAGTTTCATATTAGCGCACACTCCGCTGCAGAGTGAAAATCTCATTCTGGAAACATCCCCCAGGCTGTGGCTAAGCCATGTCTCCGCAGTGTCCTTTCTTTCAGGAGTGCTACTTCAGCAAGTTTCGCAGAAGAGCTTTTGTAAAGTTTGGAAGGTAGGAGACGAGATACTGGCAGAAGTAAAGCTGTAAGCACCGGGCGTGAGTAGTGCTTCGGTAGCTCAGATTATAGCCAGCACGGTAGCTCAGCAAGTTCGGTCACAGGGTTACGTGCAGTCTGTAATAAAAAAAAACTGGGTCAATCGATCAACAATGAACATAATTGGATGCCTTACGACGTCCGCCCGAGTACATGCAACGAACAAAAGCCAACAAAAATGAGAAAAAAAAAAAAAAAGAAAAGAAAAGATGGTAGAGCGCTTGCCCGCGAAAGGCAAAGGTCCCGAGTTCGAATCTCGGTCGGGCACACAGTTTTAATCTTCCAGGAAGTTTCATAATAGCGTACACTCCGCTGCAGAGTGAAAATCTCATTCTGGAAACATCCCCCAGGCTGTGGCTAAGCCATGTCTCCGCAGTATCCTTTCTTTCAGGAGTGCTAGTTCAGCAAGTTTCGCAGGAGAGCTTTTGTAAAGTTTGGAAGGTAGGAGACGAAATACTGGCAGGAGTAAAGCTGTAAGCACCGGGCGTGAGTCGTGCGTCAGTAGCTCAGCTGATAGCCGGCACGGTAGCTCAGCGTGTTCGGTAACAGGGTTACGTGCCCTCTGTAATAATAAAAAAACTGAGTCAATCGATCAACAATGAACATAAATGGATGTCTTACGACGTCCGCCCCGAGCACATGCAACGAACAAAAGCGAACAAATATGAGAGTAAAAAAAGAAAAGAAAAGATGATAGAGCGCTTGCCCGCGAAAGGCAAAGGTCCCGAGTTCGAATCTCGGTCGGGCACACAGTTTTAATGTGCCAGGAAGTTTCATATTAGCGCACACTCCGCTGCAGAGTGAAAATCTCATTCTGAAAACATCCCCCAGGCTGTGGCAAAGCCATGTCTCCGCAGTATCCTTTCTTTCAGGAGTGCTAGTTCAGCAAGTTTCGCAGGAGAGCTTCTGTAAAGTTTGGAATGTAGGAGACGAGATACTGGCAGAAGTAAAGCTGTAAGCACCGGGCGTGGGTCGTGCTTCAGTAGCTCAGATGATAGCCGGCACGGTAGCTCAGCGTGTTCGATCACAGGGTTACGTGCCCTCTGTAATAAAAAGAAAACTGCGTCAATCGATCAACAATGAACTTAAATGGATGTCTTACGACGTCCGCCCCGAGCACATGCAACGAACAAAAGCGAACAAAAGTAAAAGTAAAAAAGAAAAAAGGAAGAAAGAAAAGATGGTAGAGCGCTTGCCTGTGAAAGGCAAAGGTCCCGAGTTCGAATCTCGGTCGGGGACACAGTTTTAATGTGCCAGGAAGTTTCATATTAGCACACACTCCGCGGCAGTGTGAAAATCTCATTCTGGAAACATCCCCCAGTCTGTGGCTAAGCCATGTCTTCGCAGTATCCTTTCTTTCAGGAGTGCTAGTTCAGCAAGTTTCGCAGGAGAGCTTCTGTAAAGTTTGGAAGGTAGGAGACGAGATACTGGCAGAAGTATAGCTGTAAGCACCGGGCGTTAGTCATGCTTCGGTAGCTCAGATGACAGCCGGCACGGTAGCTCAGCGTGTTCGGTCACAGGGTTACGTGCCCTCTGTAAAAAAAAAAAAAACTGAGTCAATCGATCAACAATGAACATAAATGGATGTCTTACGACGTCCGCCCCGAGCACATGCAATGAACAAAAGCGAACAAAAATGAGAGTAAAAAAAAAAAAAGAAAGAAAATATGGTAGAGTGCTTGCCCGCGAAAGGCAAAGGTCCCGAGTTCGAATCTCGGTCGGGCACACAGTTTTAATCTGCCAGGAAGTTTCATATTAGCGCACACTCCGCTGCAGAGTCAAAATCTCATTCTGGAAACATCCCCCAGGCTGTGGCTAAGCCATGTCTCCGCAGTATCCTTTCTTTCAGGAGTGCTAGTTCAGCAAGTTTCGCAGGAGAGCTTCTGTAAAGTTTGGAAGGTAGGAGACGAGATACTGGCAGAAGTAAAGCTGTAAGCACCGGGCGTGAGTCGTGCTTCAGTAGCTCAGATGATAGCCGGCATGGTAGCTCAGCGTGTTCGATCACAGGGTTACGTGCCCTCTGTAATAAAAAAAAAAACTGAGTCAATCGATCAACAATGAACATAAATGGATGTCTTACGACGTCCGCCCCGAGCACATGCAACGAACAAAAGCCAACAAAAATGAGAGTAAAAAAAAAAGAAAAAAAAGATGGTAGAGCGCTTGCCCGCGAAAGGCAAAGGTCCCGAGTTCGAATCTCGGTCGGGCACACAGTTTTAATCTTCCAGGAAGTTTCACATTAGCGCACACTCCGCTGCAGAGTGAAAATCTCATTCTGGAAACATCCCCCAGGCTGTGGCTAAGCCATGTCTCCGCAGTATCCTTTCTTTCAGGAGTGCTAGTTCAGCAAGTTTCGCAGGAGAGCTTCTGTAAAGTTTGGAAGGTAGGAGACGAGATACTGGCAGAAGTAAAGCTGTAAGCACCGGGCGTGAGTCGTGCTTCTGTAGCTCAGATGATAGCCGGCACGGTAGCTCAGCGTGTTCGGTCACAGGGTTACGTGCCCTTTGTAATAATAAAAAAACTGAGTCAATCGATCAACAATGAACATAAATGGATGTCTTAGACGTCTGCCCCGAGCACATGCAACAAACAAAAGCGAACAAAAATGAGAGTAAAAAAAATAAAAAGAAAGAAAGGAAAGATGGTAGGGCGCTTGCCCGCAAAAGGCGAAGGTCCCGAGTTCGAATCTCGGTCGTGCACACAGTTTTAATGTGCCAGGAAGTTTCATATTAGCGCACACTCCGCTGTAGAGTGAAAATCTCATTCTGGAAACATCCCCCAGGCTGTGGCTAAGCCATGTCTCCGCAGTATCCTTTCTTTCAGGAGTGCTAGTTCAGCAAGTTTCGCAGGAGAGCTTCTGTAAAGTTTGGAAGGTAGGAGACGAGATACTGGCAGAAGTATAGCTGTAAGCACTGGGCGTGAGTCGTGCTTCGGTAGCTCAGATTATAGCCGGCACGGTAGCTCAGCGTGTTCGTTCACAGGGTTACGTGCCCTCTGTATTAAAAAAAAAAACTGCGTCAATCGATCAACAATGAACATAAATGGATGTCTTAGACGTCCGCCCCGAGCACATGCAACAAACAAAAGCGAACAAAAATGAGAGTAAAAAAAAAAAAGAAGAGAAGAGATGGTAGAGCGCTTGCCCGCGAAAGGCAAAGGTCCCGAGTTCGAATCTCGGTCGGGCACACAGTTTTAATCTGCCAGGAAGTTTCATATTAGCGCACACTCCGCTGCAGAGTGAAAATCTCATTCTGGAAACAACCCCCAGGCTCCTGGCTAAGCCATGTCTCCGCAGTATCCTTTCTTTCAGGAGTGCTTGTTCTGCAAGTTTCGCAGGAGAGCTTCTGTAAAGTTTGGAAGGTGGGAGACGAGATACTGGCAGAAGCAAAGCTGTAAGCACCGGGCGTTGAGTCATGCTTCGGTAGCTCAGATGATAGCCGGCACGGTAGCTCAGCGTGTTCGGTCACAGGGTTACGTGCCCTCTGTAATAAAAAAAAAAAACTGAGTCAATCGATCAACAATGAACATAAATGGATGTCTTACGACGTCCGCCCCGAGCACATGCAACAAACAAAAGCGAACAAAAATGAGAAAAAAAAATAAAAGAAAAGAAATATGGTAGAGCGCTTGCCCGCGAAAGGCAAAGGTCCCGAGTTCGAATCTCGGTCGGGCACACAGTTTTAATGTGCCAGGAAGTTTCATATTAGAGCATACTCCGCTGCAGAGTGAAAATCTCATTCTGGAAACATCCCCCAGGCTCTGGCTAAGCCATGTCTCCGCAGTATCCTTTCTTTCAGGAGTGCTAGTTCAGCAAGTTTCGCAGGAGAGCTTCTGTAAAGTTTGGAAGGTAGGAGACGAGATACTGGCAGAAGTAAAGCTGTAAGCACCGGGCGTGAGTCGTGCTTCGGTAGCTCAGATGATAGCCGGCACGGTAGCTCAGCGTGTTCGGTCACAGGGTTACGTGCCCTTTGTAATAATAAAAAAACTGATTTAATCGATCAACAATGAACGTAAATGGATGTCTTAGACGTCCGCCCCGAGCACATGCAACAAACAAAAGCGAACAAAAATGAGAGTAAAAAAAATAAAAAGAAAGAAAGGAAAGATGGTAGGGCGCTTGCCCGCAAAAGGCGAAGGTCCCGAGTTCGAATCTCGGTCGGGCACACAGTTTTAATGTGCCAGGAAGTTTCATATTAGCGCACACTCCGCTGTAGAGTGAAAATCTCATTCTGGAAACATCCCCCAGGCTGTGGCTAAGCCATGTCTCCGCAGTATCCTTTCTTTCAGGAGTGCTAGTTCAGCAAGTTTCGCAGGAGAGCTTCTGTAAAGTTTGGAAGGTAGGAGACGAGATACTGGCAGAAGTAAAGCTGTAAGCACCGGGCGTGAGTCGTGCTTCGGTAGCTCAGATGATATCCGGTACGGTAGCTCAGCGTGTTCGGTCACAGGGTTACGTGCCCTCTGTAATAAAAGAAAAACTGAGTCAATCGATCAACAATGAACATAAATGGATGTCTTAGACGTCCGCCGCGAGCACATGCAACAAATAAAAGCGAACAAAAATGAGAGTAAAAAAAAAAGGTAAAGAAAAGATGGTAGAGCGCTTGCCCGCGAAAGGCAAAGGTCCCGAGTTCGAATCTCGGTCGGGCACA
Source organism: Schistocerca nitens (assembly GCF_023898315.1). Lineage (NCBI taxonomy): Eukaryota > Metazoa > Arthropoda > Insecta > Orthoptera > Acrididae > Schistocerca > Schistocerca nitens. The sequence continues at coordinate 292,310,851 of NC_064619.1, forward strand.
CAGTTTTAATCTGCCAGGAAGTTTCATATTAGCGCACACTCCGCTACAGAGTGAAATTCTCATTCTGGAAACATCCCCCAGGCTGTGGCTAAGCCATGTCTCCGCAGTATCCTTTCTTTCAGGAGTGCTAGTTCAGCAAGTTTCGCAGGAGAGCTTCTGTAAAGTTTGGAAGGTAGGAGACGAGATACTGGCAGAAGTATAGCTGTAAGCACCGGGCGTTAGTCATGCTTCGGTAGCTCAGATGATAGCCGGCACGGTAGCTCAGCGTGTTCGGTCACAGGGTTACGTGCCCTCTGTAAAAAAAAAAAAACTGAGTCAATCGATCAACAATGAACATAAATGGATGTCTTACGACGTCCGCCCCGAGCACATGCAATGAACAAAAGCGAACAAAAATGAGAGTAAAAAAAAAAAAAGAAAGAAAATATGGTAGAGTGCTTGCCCGCGAAAGGCAAAGGTCCCGAGTTCGAATCTCGGTCGGGCACACAGTTTTAATCTGCCAGGAAGTTTCATATTAGCGCACACTCCGCTGCAGAGTCAAAATCTCATTCTGGAAACATCCCCCAGGCTGTGGCTAAGCCATGTCTCCGCAGTATCCTTTCTTTCAGGAGTGCTAGTTCAGCAAGTTTCGCAGGAGAGCTTCTGTAAAGTTTGGAAGGTAGGAGACGAGATACTGGCAGAAGTAAAGCTGTAAGCACCGGGCGTGAGTCGTGCTTCAGTAGCTCAGATGATAGCCGGCATGGTAGCTCAGCGTGTTCGATCACAGGGTTACGTGCCCTCTGTAATAAAAAAAAAAACTGAGTCAATCGATCAACAATGAACATAAATGGATGTCTTACGACGTCCGCCCCGAGCACATGCAACGAACAAAAGCCAACAAAAATGAGAGTAAAAAAAAAAGAAAAAAAAAGATGGTAGAGCGCTTGCCCGCGAAAGGCAAAGGTCCCGAGTTCGAATCTCGGTCGGGCACACAGTTTTAATCTTCCAGGAAGTTTCACATTAGCGCACACTCCGCTGCAGAGTGAAAATCTCATTCTGGAAACATCCCCCAGGCTGTGGCTAAGCCATGTCTCCGCAGTATCCTTTCTTTCAGGAGTGCTAGTTCAGCAAGTTTCGCAGGAGAGCTTCTGTAAAGTTTGGAAGGTAGGAGACGAGATACTGGCAGAAGTAAAGCTGTAAGCACCGGGCGTGAGTCGTGCTTCTGTAGCTCAGATGATAGCCGGCACGGTAGCTCAGCGTGTTCGGTCACAGGGTTACGTGCCCTTTGTAATAATAAAAAAACTGAGTCAATCGATCAACAATGAACATAAATGGATGTCTTAGACGTCTGCCCCGAGCACATGCAACAAACAAAAGCGAACAAAAATGAGAGTAAAAAAAATAAAAAGAAAGAAAGGAAAGATGGTAGGGCGCTTGCCCGCAAAAGGCGAAGGTCCCGAGTTCGAATCTCGGTCGTGCACACAGTTTTAATGTGCCAGGAAGTTTCATATTAGCGCACACTCCGCTGTAGAGTGAAAATCTCATTCTGGAAACATCCCCCAGGCTGTGGCTAAGCCATGTCTCCGCAGTATCCTTTCTTTCAGGAGTGCTAGTTCAGCAAGTTTCGCAGGAGAGCTTCTGTAAAGTTTGGAAGGTAGGAGACGAGATACTGGCAGAAGTATAGCTGTAAGCACTGGGCGTGAGTCGTGCTTCGGTAGCTCAGATGATAGCCGGCACGGTAGCTCAGCGTGTTCGTTCACAGGGTTACGTGCCCTCTGTATTAAAAAAAAAAACTGCGTCAATCGATCAACAATGAACATAAATGGATGTCTTAGACGTCCGCCCCGAGCACATGCAACAAACAAAAGCGAACAAAAATGAGAGTAAAAAAAAAAAAGAAGAGAAGAGATGGTAGAGCGCTTGCCCGCGAAAGGCAAAGGTCCCGAGTTCGAATCTCGGTCGGGCACACAGTTTTAATCTGCCAGGAAGTTTCATATTAGCGCACACTCCGCTGCAGAGTGAAAATCTCATTCTGGAAACAACCCCCAGGCTCCTGGCTAAGCCATGTCTCCGCAGTATCCTTTCTTTCAGGAGTGCTTGTTCTGCAAGTTTCGCAGGAGAGCTTCTGTAAAGTTTGGAAGGTGGGAGACGAGATACTGGCAGAAGCAAAGCTGTAAGCACCGGGCGTTGAGTCATGCTTCGGTAGCTCAGATGATAGCCGGCACGGTAGCTCAGCGTGTTCGGTCACAGGGTTACGTGCCCTCTGTAATAAAAAAAAAAAACTGAGTCAATCGATCAACAATGAACATAAATGGATGTCTTACGACGTCCGCCCCGAGCACATGCAACAAACAAAAGCGAACAAAAATGAGAAAAAAAAATAAAAGAAAAGAAATATGGTAGAGCGCTTGCCCGCGAAAGGCAAAGGTCCCGAGTTCGAATCTCGGTCGGGCACACAGTTTTAATGTGCCAGGAAGTTTCATATTAGAGCATACTCCGCTGCAGAGTGAAAATCTCATTCTGGAAACATCCCCCAGGCTCTGGCTAAGCCATGTCTCCGCAGTATCCTTTCTTTCAGGAGTGCTAGTTCAGCAAGTTTCGCAGGAGAGCTTCTGTAAAGTTTGGAAGGTAGGAGACGAGATACTGGCAGAAGTAAAGCTGTAAGCACCGGGCGTGAGTCGTGCTTCGGTAGCTCAGATGATAGCCGGCACGGTAGCTCAGCGTGTTCGGTCACAGGGTTACGTGCCCTTTGTAATAATAAAAAAACTGATTTAATCGATCAACAATGAACGTAAATGGATGTCTTAGACGTCCGCCCCGAGCACATGCAACAAACAAAAGCGAACAAAAATGAGAGTAAAAAAAATAAAAAGAAAGAAAGGAAAGATGGTAGGGCGCTTGCCCGCAAAAGGCGAAGGTCCCGAGTTCGAATCTCGGTCGGGCACACAGTTTTAATGTGCCAGGAAGTTTCATATTAGCGCACACTCCGCTGTAGAGTGAAAATCTCATTCTGGAAACATCCCCCAGGCTGTGGCTAAGCCATGTCTCCGCAGTATCCTTTCTTTCAGGAGTGCTAGTTCAGCAAGTTTCGCAGGAGAGCTTCTGTAAAGTTTGGAAGGTAGGAGACGAGATACTGGCAGAAGTAAAGCTGTAAGCACCGGGCGTGAGTCGTGCTTCGGTAGCTCAGATGATATCCGGTACGGTAGCTCAGCGTGTTCGGTCACAGGGTTACGTGCCCTCTGTAATAAAAGAAAAACTGAGTCAATCGATCAACAATGAACATAAATGGATGTCTTAGACGTCCGCCGCGAGCACATGCAACAAATAAAAGCGAACAAAAATGAGAGTAAAAAAAAAAGGTAAAGAAAAGATGGTAGAGCGCTTGCCCGCGAAAGGCAAAGGTCCCGAGTTCGAATCTCGGTCGGGCACACAGTTTTAATCTGCCAGGAAGTTTCATATTAGCGCACACTCCGCTACAGAGTGAAATTCTCATTCTGGAAACATCCCCCAGGCTGTGGCTAAGCCATGTCTCCGCAGTATCCTTTCTTTCAGGAGTGCTAGTTCTGCAAGTTTCGCAGGAGAGCTTCTGTAAAGTTTGGAAGGTGGGAGAGGAGATACTGGCAGAAGTAAAGCTGTAAGCACTGGGCGTGAGTCGTGCTTCGGGAGCTCAGATGATAGCCGGCACCGTAGCTCAGCGTGTTCGGTCACAGGGTTACGTGCCCTCTGTAATAAAAAAAAAAAACTGAGTCAATCGATCAACAATGAACATAAATGGATGTCTTACGACGTCCGCCCCGAGCACATGCAACGAACAAAAGCGAACAAAAATAAGAGTAAAAAAAAAATAAAAGAAAAGAAATATGGTAGAGCGCTTGCCCGCGAAATGCAAAGGTCCCGAGTTCGAATCTCGGTCGGGCACACAGTTTTAATGTGCCAGGAAGTTTCATATTAGCGCACACTCCACTGTAGAGTGAAAATCTCGTTCTGGAAACATCCCCCAGGCTGTGGCTAAGCCATGTCTCCGCAGTATCCTTTCTTTCAGGAGTGCTAGTTCAGCAAGTTTCGCAGGAGAGCTTCTGTAAAGTTTGGAAGGTAGGAGACGAGATACTGGCAGAAGTAAAGCTGTAAGCACCGGGCGTGAGTAGTGCTTTGGTAGCTCAGCTGATAGCCGGCACGGTAGCTCAGCAATTTCGGTCACAGGGTTCCGTGCCCTCTGTAATAATAAAAAAACTGAGTCAATCGATCAACAATGAACGTAAGTGGATGTCTTACGACGTCCACCACGAGCACATGCAACCAACAAAAGCGAATAAAAATGAGAGTAAAAAAAGAAAAGAAAAGATGATAGAGCGCTTGCCTGCGAAAGGCAAAGGTCCAGAGTTCGAATCTCGGTCGGGCACACAGTTTTAATCTCCGAGGAAGTTTCATATTAGCGCACACTCCGCTGCAGAGTGAAAATCTCATTCTGGAAACATCCCCCAGGCTGTGGCTAAGCCATGTCTCCGCAGTATCCTTTCTTTCAGGAGTGCTACTTCAGCAAGTTTCGCAGGAGAGCTTCTGTAAAGTTTGGAAGGTAGGAGACGAGATACTGGCAGAAGTAAAGCTGTAAGCACCGGGCGTGAGTCGTGCTTCGGTAGCTCAGATGATAGCCGGCACCGTAGCTCAGCGTGTTCGGTCACAGGGTTACGTGCCCTTTGTAATAATAAAAAAACTGCGTCAATCGATCAACAATGAACATAAATGGATGTCTTACGACGTCCGCCCCGAGCACATGCTACAAACAAAAGCGAACAAAAATGAGAGTAAAAAAGAAAAAAAGAAAGGAAAAGATAGTAGTGCGCTTGCCCGCGAAAGGCAAAGGTCCCGAGTTCGAATCTCGGTCGGGCACACAGTTTTAATCTGCCAGTAAGTATCATATTAGCGCACACTCCGCTGTAGAGTTAAAATCTCATTCTGGAAACATCCCCCAGGCTGTGGCTAAACCATGTCTCCGCAGTATCCTTTCTTTCAGGAGTGCTAGTTCAGCAAGTTTCGCAGGAGAGCTTCTGTAAAGTTTGGAAGGTAGGAGACGAGATACTGGCAGAAGTAAAGCTGTAAGCACCGGGCGTGAGTCGTGCTTCGGTAGCTCAGATGATAGCCGGCACGGTAGCTCAGCGTGTTCGGTCACAGGGTTACGTGCCCTCTGTAATAAAAAAAACTGAGTCAATCGATCAACAATGAACATAAATGAATGTCTTAGACGTCTGCCCCAAGCACATGCAACAAACAAAAGCGAACAAAAATGAGAGTAAAAAAAAAAAAAGAAAAGAAATATGGTAGAGCGCTTGCCCGCGAAAGGCAAAGGTCCCGAGTTCGAATCTCGGTCGTGCACACAGTTTTAATGTGCCAGGAAGTTTCATATTAGCGCACACTCCGCTGCAGAGTGAAAATCTCATTCTGGAAACATACCCCAGGCTGTGGCTAAGCCATGTCTCCGCAGTATCCTTTCTCTCAGGAGTGCTAGTTCAACAAGTTTAGCAGGAGAGCTTCTGTAAAGTTTGGAAGGTAGGAGACGAGATACTGGCAGAAGTAAAGCTGTAAGCACCGGGCGTGAGTCGTGCTTCGGTAGCTCAGATGATAGCCGGCACGGTAGCTCAGCGTGTTCGGTCACAGGGTTACGTGCCCTCTGTAATAAAAAAAAACTGAGTCAATCGATCAACAATGAACATAAATGGATGTCATAGACGTCCGCCCCGAGCACATGCAACAAACAAAAGCGAACAAAAATGAGAGTAAAAAAGAAAAAAAGAAAAGAAAAGATGCTAGAACGCTTGCCCGCGAAAGGCAAAGGTCCCGAGTTCGAATCTCGGTCGGGCACACAGTTTTAATCTGCCAGGAAGTTTCATATTAGCGCACACTCCGCTACAGAGTGAAAATCTCATTCTGGAAACATCCCCCAGGCTGTGGCTAAGCCATGTCTCCGCAGTATCCTTTCTTTCAGGAGTGCTAGTTCTGCAAGTTTCGCAGGAGAGCTTCTGTAAAGTTTGGAAGGTGGGAGACGAGATACTGGCAGAAGTAAAGCTGTAAGCACCGGGCGTGAGTCGTGCTTCGGTAGCTCAGATGATAACCGACACGGTAGCTCAGCGTGTTCGGTCACAGGGTTACGTGCCCTCTGTAATAAAAAAAAAAAACTGAGTCAATCGATCAACAATGAACATAAATGGATGTCTTAGACGTCCGCCCCGAGCACATGCAACAAACAAAAGCGAACAAAAATGAGAGTAAAAAAAAAGAAGGAATGAAAAGATGGTAGAGCGCATGCCCGCGAAAGGCAAAGGTCCCGAGTTCGAATCTCGGTCGGGCACACAGTTTTAATCTGCCAGGAAGTTTCATATTAGCGCACACTCCGCTGTAGAGTGAAAATCTCATTCTGGAAACATCCCCCAGGCTGTGGCTAAGCCATGTCTTCGCAGTATCCATTCTTTCAGGAGTGCTAGTTCACCAAGTTTCGCAGGAGAGCTTCTGTAAAGTTTGGAAGGTAGGAGACGAGATACTGGCAGAAGTAAAGCTGTAAGCACCGGGCGTGAGTCGTGCTTCGGTAGCTCAGATGATAGCCGGCACGGTAGCTCAGCGTGTTCGGTCACAGGGTTACGTGCCCTCTGTAATAAAAAAAAACTGAGTCAATCGATCAACAATGAACATAAATGAATGTCTTAGACGTTCGCCCCGAGTACATGCAACAAACAAAAGCGAACAAAAATGAGAGTAAAAAAAAAAAGAAAAGAAATATGGTAGAGCGCTTGCCCGCGAAAGGCAAAGGTCCCGAGTTCGAATCTCGGTCGGGCACACAGTTTTAATCTGCCAGGAAGTTTCATATTAGCGCACACTCCGCTGCAGAGGGAAAATCTCATTCTGGAAACATCCCCCAGGCTGTGGCTAAGCCATGGTTCCGCAGTATCCTTTCTTTCAGGAGTGCTAGTTCAGCAAGTTTCGCAGGAGAGCTTCTGTAAAGTTTGGAAGGTAGGAGACGAGATACTGGCAGAAGTAAAGCTGTAAGCACCGGGCGTGAGTCGTGCTTCGGTAGCTCAGATGATAGCCGGCACGGTAGCTCAGCGTGTTCGGTCACAGGGTTACGTGCCCTCTGTAATAATAAAAAAACTGAGTCAATCGATCAACAATGAACATAAATGGATGTCTTACGACGTCCGCACCGAGCACATGCAACAAACAAAAGCGAACAAAAATGAGAGTTATAAAAAAAGAAAGAAAGAAAAGATGGTAGAGCGCTTGCCCGCGAAAGGCAAAGGTCCCGAGTTCGAATCTCGGTCGTGCACACAGTTTTAATGTGCCAGGAAGTTTCATATTAGCGCACACTCCGCTGCAGAGTGAAAATCTCATTCTGGAAACATCCCCCAGGCTGTGGGTAAGCCATGTCTCCGCAGTATCCTTTCTTTCAGGAGTGCTAGTTCAGCAAGTTTCGCAGGAGAGCTTCTGTAAAGTTTGGAAGGTAGGAGACGAGATACTGGCAGAAGTAAAATTGTAAGCACCGGGCGTGAGTCGTGCTTCGGTAGCTCAGATGATAGCCGGCACGGTAGCTCAGCGTGTTCGGTCACAGGGTTACGTGCCCTCTGTAATAATAAAAAAACTGAGTCAATCGATCAACAATGAACATAAATGGATGTCTTACGACGTCCGCCCCGAGCACATGCAACAACAAAAGCGAACAAAAATGAGAGTAAAAGAAAAAAGAAAGAAAGAAAAGATGGTAGAGCGCTTTCCCGCGAAAGGCAAAGGTCCCGAGTTCGAATCTCAGTCGGGCACACAGTTTTAATGTGCCAGGAAGTTTCATATTAGCGCACACTCCGCTGCAGAGTGAAAATCTCATTCTGGAAACATACCCCAGGCTGTGGCTAAGCCATGTCTCCGCAGTATCCTTTCTTTCAGGACAGCTAGTTCAGCAAGTTTCGCAGGAGAGCTTCTGTAAAGTTTGGAAGGTAGGAGACGAGATACTGGCAGAAGTAAAGCTGTAAGCACCGGGCGTGAGTCGTGCTTCGGTAGCTCAGATTATAGCCGGCACGGTAGCTCAGCATGTTCGGTCACAGGGTTACGTGCCCTCTGTAATAAAAAAAAACTGAGTCAATCGATCAACAATGAACATAAATGGATGTCTTACGACGTCCGCCCCGAGCACATGCAATGAACAAAAGCGAACAAAAATGAGAGTAAAAAAAAAAAAAGAAAGAAAATATGGTAGAGTGCTTGCCCGCGAAAGGCAAAGGTCCCGAGTTCGAATCTCGGTCGGGCACACAGTTTTAATCTGCCAGGAAGTTTCATATTAGCGCACACTCCGCTGCAGAGTGAAAATCTCATTCTGGAAACATCCCCCAGCCTGTGGCTAAACCATGTCTCCGCAGTATCCTTTCTTTCAGGAGTGCTAGTTCAGCAAGTTTCGCATGAGAGCTTCTCTAAAGTTTGGAAGGTAGGAGACGAGATACTGGCAGAAGTAAAGCTGTAAGCACCGGGCGTGAGTCGTGCTTCGGTAGCTCAGATGATAGCCGGCACGGTAGCTCAGCGTGTTCGGTCACAGGGTTACGTGCCCTCTGTAATAAAAAAAAAATTAGTCAATCGATCAACAATGAACATAAATGGATGTCTTAGACGTCCGCCCCGAGCACATGCAACAAACAAAAGCGAACAAAAATGAGAGTAAAAAAAATAAAAGAAAAGAAATATGGTAGAGCCCTTGCCCGCGAAAGGCAAAGGTCCCGTGTTCGAATCTCGGTCGGGCACACAGTTTTAATGTGCCAGGAAGTTTCATATTAGCGCACACTCCGCTGTAGAGTGAAAATCTCATTCTGGAAACATCCCCCAGGCTGTGGCTAAGCCATGTCTCCGCAGTATCCTTTCTTTCAGGAGTGCTAGTTCAGCAAGTTTCGCAGGAGAGCTTCTGTAAAGTTTGGAAGGTAGGAGACGAGATACTGCCAGAAGTAAAGCTGTAAGCACCGGGCGTGAGTCGTGCTTTGGTAGCTCAGATGATAGCCGGCATGGTAGCTCAGCGTGTTCGGTCACAGGGATACGTGCCCTCTGTAATAAAAAAAAGCTGAGTCAATCGATCAACAATGAACATAAATGGATGTCTTAGACGTCCGCCCCGAGCACATGCAACAAATAAAAGCGAACAAAAATGAGAGTAAAAAAAATAAAAGAAAAGAAATATGGTAGAGCGCTTGCCCGCGAAAGGCAAAGGTACCGAGCTCGAATCTCGGTCGTGCACACAGTTTTAATGTGCCAGGAAGTTTCATATTAGCGCACACTCCGCTGCAGAGTGAAAATCTCATTCTGGAAACATCCCCCAGGCTGTGGCTAAGCCATGTCTCCGCAGTATCCTTTCTTTCAGGAGTGCTAGTTCAGCAAGTTTCGCAGGAGAGCTTCTGTAAAGTTTGGGAGGTAGGAGACGAGATACTGGCAGAAGTAAAGATGTAAGCACCACGCGTGAGTCGTGCTTTGGTAGCTCAGCTGATAGCCGGCACGGTAGCTCAGCGTGTTTGGTCACAGGGATTCGTGCCCTCTCTAATAAAAAAAAGCTGAGTCAATCGATCAACAATGAACGTAAATGGATGTCTTACGACGTCCGCCCCAAGCACATGCAACAAACAAAAGCGAACAAAAATGAGAGTAAAAAAAAATAAAAAGAAAGAAAGGAAAAATGGTAGAGTGCTTGCCCGCAAAAGGCGAATATCCCGAGTTCGAATCTCGGTCGTGCACACAGCTTTAATGTTCCAGGAAGTTTCATATTAGCGCACACTCCGCTGCAGAGTGAAAATCTCATTCTGGAAACATCCCCCAGGCTGTGGCTAAGCCATGTCTCTGCAGTATCCTTTCTTTCAGGAGTGCTAGTTCAGCAAGTTTCGCAGGAGAGCTTCTGTAAAGTTTGGAAGGTAGGAGACGAGATACTGGCAGAAGTAAAGCTGTAAGCACCGGGCGTGAGTCGTGCTTCGGTAGCTCAGATGATAGCCGGCACGGTAGCTCAGCGTGTTCGGTCACAGGGTTACGTGCCCTCTGTAATAAAAAAAAACTGAGTCAATCGATCAACAATGAACATAAATGGATGTCTTACACGTCCGCCCCGAGCACATGCAACAAACAAAAGCGAACAAAAATGAGAGTAAAAAAAAAAAGAAAAGAAAAGATGGTAGAGCGCTTGCCCGCGAAAGGCAAAGGTCCCGAGTTCGAATCTCGGTCGGGCACACAGTTTTAATCTGCCGGGAAGTTTCATATTAGCGCACACTCCGCTGCAGAGTGAAAATCTCATTCTGGAAACATCCCCCAGGCTGTGGCTAGGCCATGTCTCCGCAGTATCCTTTCTTTCAGAAGTACTAGTTCAGCAAGTTTCGCAGGAGAGCTTCTGTAAAGTTTGGAAGGTAGGAGACGAGATACTGGCAGAAGTAAAGCTGTAAGCACTGGGCGTGAGTCGTGCTTCTGTAGCTCAGATGACAGCCGGCACGGTAGCTCAGCGTGTTCGGTCACAGGGTTACGTGCCCTTTGTAATAATAAAAAAACTGTGTCAATCGATCAACAATGAATGTAAGTGGATGTCTTACGACGTCCACCCCGAGCACATGCAACCAACAAAAGCGAACAAAAATGAGAGTAAAAGAAAAAAGAAAGAAAGAAAAGATGGTAGAGCGCTTTCCCGCGAAAGGCAAAGGTCCCGAGTTCGAATCTCGGTCGGGCACACAGTTTTAATCTGCCGGGAAGTTTCATATTAGCGCATACTCCGCTGCAGAGTGAAAATCTCATTCTGGAAACATCCCCCATGCTGGTGCTAAGCCATGTCTCCGCAGTATCCTTTCTTTCAGGAGTGCTAGTTCAGCAAGTTTCGCAGGAGAGCTTCTGTAAAGTTTGGAAGGTAGGAGACGAGATACTGGCAGAAGTAAAGCTGTAAGCACTGGGCGTGAGTCGTGCTTCGGTAGCTCAGATGACAGCCGGCACGGTAGCTCAGCGTGTTCGGTCACAGGGTTACGTGCCCTCTGTAATAATAAAAAAACTGTGCAAATCGATCAACAATGAACGTAAGTGGATGTCTTACGACGTCCACCCCGAGCACATGCAACCAACAAAAGCGAACAAAAATAAGAGTAAAAAAAGAAAAGAAAAGATGAAAGAGCTCTTGCCCGCGAAAGGCAAAGGTCCCGAGTTCGAATCTCGGTCGTGCACACAGTTTTAATGTGCCAGGAAGTTTCATATTAGCGCACACTCCGCTGCAGAGTGAAAATCTCATTCTGGAAACATCCCCCGGGCTGTGGCTAAACCATGTCTCCGCAGTATCCTTTCTTTCAGGAGTGCTAGTTCAGCAAGTTTCGCAGGAGAGCTTCTGTAAAGTTTTGAAGGTAGGAGACGAGATACTGGCAGAAGTAAAGCTGTAAGCACCGGGCGTGAGTCGTGCTTCGGTAGCTCAGATGATAGCCGGCACGGTAGCTCAGCGTGTTCGGTCACAGGGTTACGTGCCCTCTGTAATAATAAAAGAACTGAGTCAATCGATCAACAATGAACATAAATGGATGTCTTACGACGTCCGCCCCGAGCACATGCAACAACAAAAGCGAACAAAAATGAGAGTAAAAGAAAAAAGAAAGAAAGAAAATATGGTAGAGCGCTTTCCCGCGAAAGGCAAAGGTCCCGAGTTCGAATCTGGATCGTGCACACAGTTTTAATGTGCCAGGAAGTTTCATACTAGCGCACACTCCGCTGCAGAGTGAAAATCTCATTCTGGAAACATCCCCCAGGCTGTGGCTAAGCCATGTCTCCGCAGTATCCTTTCTTTCAGGAGTGCTAGTTCAGCAAGTTTCGCAGGAGAGCTTCTGTAAAGTTTGGGAGGTAGGAGACGAGATACTGGCAGAAGTAAAGCTGTAAGCACCAGGCGTGAGTCGTGCTTTGGTAGCTCAGCTGATAGCCGGCACGGTAGCTCAGCGTGTTCGGTCACAGGGTTACGTGCCCTCTGTAATAATAAAAAAACTGAGTCAATCGATCAACAATGAACATAAATGGATGTCTTACGACGTCCGCCCCGAGCACATGCAACGAACAAAAGCGAACAAAAATGAGAGTAAAAAAAAAAAAAAGAAAGAAAGAAAAGATGGTAGAGCGCTTGCCCGCGAAAGGCAAAGGTCCCGATTTCGAATCTCGGTCGGGCACACAGTTTTAATCTGCCAGGAAGTTTCATATTAGCGCACACTCCGCTGCAGAGTGAAAATCTCATTCTGGAAACATCCCCCAGGCTGTGGGTAAGCCATGTCTCCGCAGTATCCTTTCTTTCAGGAGTGCTAGTTCAGCAAGTTCCGCAGGAGAGCTTCTCTAAAGTTTGGAAGGTAGGAGACGAGATACTGGCAGAAGTAAAGCTGTAAGCACCGGGCGTGAGTCGTGCTTCAGTAGCTCTGATGATAGCCGGCACGGTAGCTCAGCGTGTTCGATCACAGGGTTTCGTGCCCTCTGTAATAAAAAGAAAACTGAGTCAATCGATCAACAATGAACATAAATGGATGTCTTACGACGTCCGCCCCGAGCACATGCAACAAACAAAAGCGAACAAAAATGAGAGTAAAATAATAAAATGAAAAGAAAAGATGGTAGAGCGCCTGCCCGCGAAAGGCAAAGGTCCCGAGTTCGAATCTCGGTCGGGCACACAGTTTTAATCTGCCAGGAAGTTTCATATTAGCGCACACTCCGCTGTAGAGTGAAAATCTCATTCTGGAAACATCCCCCAGGCTGTGGCTAAGCCATGTCTCCGCAGTATCCTTTCTTTCAGGAGTGCTACTTCAGCAAGTTTCGCAGGAGAGCTTCTGTAAAGTTTGGAAGGTAGGAGACGAGATACTGGCAGAAGTAAAGCTGTAAGCACCGGGCGTGAGTCGTGCTTCGGTAGCTCAGATGATAGCCGGCACGGTAGCTCAGCGTGTTCGGTCACATGGTTACGTGCTCTCTGTAATAATAAAAAAACTGAGTCAATCGATCAACAATGAACATAAATGGATGTCTTAGACGTCCGCCCCGAGCACATGCAACAAACAAAAGCGAACAAAAATGAGAGTAAAAAAAAAAAAAGAAATGAATAGATAATAGAGCGCTTGCCCGCGAAAGGCAAAGGTCCCGAGTTCGAATCTCGGTCGGGCACACAGTTTTAATCTGCCGGGAAGTTTCATATTAGCGCACACTCCGCTGCAGAGTGAAAATCTCATTCTGGAAACATCCCGCAGGCTGTGGCTAGGCCATGTCTCCGCAGTATCCTTTCTTTCAGGAGTGCTAGTTCAGCAAGTTTCGCAGGAGAGCTTCTGTAAAGTTTGGAAGGTAGGAGACGAGATACTGGCAGAAGTAAAGCTGTAAGCACTGGGCGTGAGTCGTGCTTCGGTAGCTCAGATGACAGCCGGCACGGTAGCTCAGCGTGTTCGGTCACAGGGTTACGTGCCCTCTGTAATAATAAAAAAACTGTGTCAATCGATCAACAATGAACGTAAATGGATGTTTTACGACGTCCACCCCGAGCACATGCAACCAACAAAAGCGAACAAAAATGAGAGTAAAAGAAAAAAGAAAGAAAGAAAAGATGGTAGAGCGCTTTCCCGCGAAAGGCAAAGGTCCCGAGTTCGAATCTGGATCGTGCACACAGTTTTAATGTGCCAGGAAGTTTCATATTAGCGCACACTCCGCTGTAGAGTGAAAATCTCATTCTGGAAACATCCCCCAGGCTCTGGCTAAGCCATGTCTCCGCAGTATCCTTTCTTTCAGGAGTGATAGTTCAGCAAGTTTCGCAGGAGACCTTCTGTAAAGTTTGGAAGGTAGGAGACGAGATACTGGCAGAAGTAAAGCTGTAAGCACTGGGCGTGAGTCGTGCTTCGGTAGCTCAGATGACAGCCGGCACGGTTGCTCAGCGTGTTCGGTCACAGGGTTACGTGCCCTCTGTAATAATAAAAAAACTGTGTCAATCGATCAACAATGAACGTAAGTGGATGTCTTACGACGTCCACCCCGAGCACATGCAACCAACAAAAGCGAACAAAAATGAGAGTAAAAAAAGAAAAGAAAAGATGATAGAGCGCTTGCCCGCGAAAGGCAAAGGTCCCGAGTTCGAATCTCGGTCGTGCACACAGTTTTAATGTGCCAGGAAGTTTCATATTAGCGCACACTCCGCTGCAGAGTGAAAATCTCATTCTGGAAACATCCCCCAGGCTGTGGCTAAGCGATGTCTCCGCAGTATTCTTTCTTTGAGGAGTGCTAGTTCAGCAAGTTTCGCAGGAGAGCTTCTGTAAAGTTTGGAAGGTAGGAGACGAGATACTGGCAGAAGTAAAGCTGTAAGCACCGGGCGTGAGTCGTGCTTCGGTAGCTCAGCTGATAGCCGGCACGGTAGCTCAGCGTGTTCGGTCACAGGGTTACGTGCCCTCTGTAATAATAAAAGAACTGAGTCAATCGATCAACAATGAACATAAATGGATGTCTTACGACGTCCGCCCCGAGCACATGCAACCAACAAAAGCGAATAAAAATGAGAGTAAAAGAAAAAAGAAAGAAAGAAAATATGGTAGAGCGCTTTCCCGCGAAAGGCAAAGGTCCCGAGTTCGAATCTGGATCGTGCACACAGTTTTAATGTGCCAGGAAGTTTCATATTAGCGCACACTCCGGTGCAGAGTGAAAATCTCATTCTGGAAACATACCCCAGGCTGTGGCTAAGCCATGTCTCCGCAGTATCCTTTCTTTCAGGAGTGCTAGTTCAGCAAGTTTCGCAGGAGAGCTTCTGTAAAGTTTGGGAGGTAGGAGACGAGATACTGGCAGAAGTAAAGCTGTAAGCACCAGGCGTGAGTCGTGCTTTGGTAGCTCAGCTGATAGCCGGCACGGTAGCTCAGCGTGTTCGGTCACAGGGTTACGTGCCCTCTGTAATAATAAAAAAACTGAGTCAATCGATCAACAATGAACGTAAATGGATGTCTTACGACGTCCGCCCCGAGCACATGCAACGAACATAAGCGAACAAAAATGAGAGTAAAAAAAAAAAAAGAAAGAAAGAAAAGATGGTAGAGCGCTTGCCCGCGAAAGGCAAAGGTCCCGAGTTCGAATCTCGGTCGGGGACACAGTTTTAATCTGCCAGGAAGTTTCATATTAGCGCACACTCCGCTGCAGAGTGAAAATCTCATTCTGGAAACATCCACCAGGCTGTGGGTAAGCCATGTCTCCGCAGTATCCTTTCTTTCAGGAGTGCTAGTTCAGCAAGTTTCGCAGGAGAGCTTCTGTAAAGTTTGGAAGGTAGGAGACGAGATACTGGCAGAAGTAAAGCTGTAAGCACCGGGCGTTAGTCGTGCTTCAGTAGCTCAGATGATTGCCGGCACGGTAGCTCAGCGTGTTCGGTCACAGGGTTACGTGCCTTCTGTAATAAAAAAAAAACTGAGTCAATCGATCAACAATGAACGTCAATGGATGTCTTACGACGTCCGCCCCGAGCACATGCAACAAACAAAAGCGAACAAAACTGAGAGTAAAAAAGAAAAAAAGAAAAGGAAAGATGGTAGAGCGCTTGCCCGCGAAAGGCAAAGGTCCCGAGTTCGAATCTCGGTCGGGCACATAGTTTTAATCTGCCAGGAAGTTTCATATTAGCGCACACTCCGCTGCAGAGTGAAAATCTCATTCTGGAAACATCCCCCAGGCTGTGGCTAAGGCATGTCTCCGCAGTATCCTTTGTTTCAGGAGTGCTAGTTCAGCAAGTTTCGCAGGAGAGCTTCTGTAAAGTTTGGAAGGTAGGAGACGAGATACTGGCAGAAGTAAAGCTGTAAGCACCGGGCGTGAGTCGTGCTTCGGTAGCTCAGATGATTGCCGGCACGGTAGCTCAGCGTGTTCGGTCACAGGGTTACGTGCCCTCTGTAATAAGAAAAAAACTGAGTCAATCGATCAACAATGAACATAAATGGATGTCTTACACGTCCGCCCCGAGCACATGCAACAAACAAAAGCGAACAAAAATGAGAGTAAAAAAAAAAAAGAAAAGAAAAGATGGTAGAGCGCTAGCCCGCGAAAGGCAAAGGTCCCGAGTTCGAATCTCGGTCGGGCACACAGTTTTAATCTGCCAGGAAGTTTCATATTAGCGCACACTCCGCTGCAGAGTGAAAATCTCATTCTGGAAACATTCCCCAGGCTGTGGGTAAGCCATGTCTCCGCAGTATCCTTTCTTTCAGGAGTGCTAGTTCAGCAAGTTTCGCAGGAGAGCTTCTGTAAAGTTTGGAAGGTAGGAGACGAGATACTGGCAGAAGTAAAACTGTAAGCACTGGGCGTGAGTCGTGCTTCGGTAGCTCAGATGATAGCCGGCGAGGTAGCTCAGCGTATTCGGTCACAGGGTTACGTACCCTCTGAAATAATAAAAAAACTGTGTCAATCGATCAACAATGAACGTAAGTGGATGTCTTACGACGTCCACCCCGAGCACATGCAACCAACAAAAGCGAACAAAAATTAGAGTAAAAAAAGAAAAGAAAAGATGATAGAGCGCTTGCCCGCGAAAGGCAAAGGTCCCGAGTTCGAATCTCGGTCGGGGACACAGTTATAATCTGCCAGGAAGTTTCATATTAGCGCACACTCCGCTGCAGAGTGAAAATCTCATCATGGAAACATCCCCCAGGCTGTGGCTAAGCAATGTCTCCGCAGTATCCTTTCTTTCAGGAGTGCTAGTTCAGCAAGTTTCGCAGGAGAGCTTCTGTAAAGTTTGGAAGGTAGGAGACGAGATACTGGCAGAAGTAAAGCTGTAAGCACCGGGCGTGAGTCGTGCTTCGGTAGCTCAGATGATAGCCGGCACGGTAGCTCAGCGTGTTCGGTCACAGGGTTACGTGCCCTCTGTAATAATAAAAAAACTGAGTCAATCGATCAACAATGAACATAAATGGATGTCTTACGACGTCCGCCCCGACCACATGCAACAACAAAAGCGAACAAAAATGAGAGTACAAGAAAAAAGAAAGAAAGAAAAGATGGTAGAGCGCTTTCCCGCGAAAGGCAAAGGTCCCGAGTTCGAATCTGGATCGTGCACACAGTTTTAATGTGCCAGGAAGTTTCATATTAGCGCACACTCCGCTGTAGAGTGAAAATCTCATTCTGGAAACATCCCCCAGGCTCAGGCTAAGCCATGTCTCCGCAGTATCCTTTCTTTCAGGAGTGCTAGTTCAGCAAGTTTCGCAGGAGAGCTTCTGTAAAGTTTTGAAGGTAGGAGACGAGATACTGGCAGAAGTAAAGCTGTAAGCACCGGGCGTGAGTCGTGCTTCGGTAGCTCAGATGATAGCCGGCACGGTAGCTCAGCGTGTTCGGTCACAGGGTTACGTGCCCTCTGTAATAAAAGAAAACTGAGTCAATCGATCAACAATGAACATAAATGGATGTCTTAGACGTCCGCCCCGAGCACATGCAACAAACAAAAGCGAACAAAAATGAGAGTAAAAAAAAAAAAAGAAAAGAAAAGATGGTAGAGCGCTTGCCCGCGAAAGGCAAAGGTCCCGAGTTCGAATCTCGGTCGGGCACACAGTTTTAATCTGCCAGGAAGTTTCATATTAGCGCACACTCCGCTGCAAAGTGAAAATCTCATTCTGGAAACATCCCCCAGTCTGTGGCTAAGCCATGTCTCCGCAGAATCCTTTCTTTCAGGAGTGCTAGTTCAGCAAGTTTCGCAGGAGAGCTTCTGTAAAGTTTGAAAGGTAGGAGACGAGATACTGGCAGAAGTAAAGCTGTAAGCACTGGGCGTGAGTCGTGCTTCGGTAGCTCAGATGACAGCCGGCACGGTAGCTCAGCGTGTTCGGTCACAGGGTTACGTGCCCTCTGTAATAATAAAAGAACTGAGTCAATCGATCAACAATGAACATAAATGGATGTCTTACGACGTCCGCCCCGAGCACATGCAACAACAAAAGCGAACAAAAATGAGAGTAAAAGAAAAAAGAAAGAAAGAAAATATGGTAGAGCGCTTTCCCGCGAAAGGCAAAGGTCCCGAGTTCGAATCTGGATCGTGCACACAGTTTTAATGTGCCAGGAAGTTTCATATTAGCGCACACTCCGCTGCAGAGTGAAAATCTCATTCTGGAAACATCCCCCAGGCTGTGGCTAAGCCATGTCTCCGCAGTATCCTTTCTTTCAGGAGTGCTAGTTCAGCAAGTTTCGCAGGAGAGCTTCTGTAAAGTTTGGAAGGTAGGAGACGAGATACTGGCAGAAGTAAAGCTGTAAGCACCGGGCGTGAGTCGTGCTTCGGTAGTTCAGATGATAGCCAGCACGGAAGCTCAGCGTGTTCGGTCACAGGTTTACGTGCTCTCTGTAATAATAAAAAAACTGAGTCAATCGATCAACAATGAACATAAATGGATGTCTTACGACGTCCGCCCCGAGCACATGCAACAACAAAAACGAACAAAAATGAGCGTAAAAGAAAAAAGAAAGAAAGAAAAGATGGTAGAGCGCTTTCCCGCGAAAGGCAAAGGTCCCGAGTTGGAATCTGGATCGTGCACACAGTTTTAATGTGCCAGGAAGTTTCATATTAGCGCACACTCCGCTGTAGAGTGAAAATCTCATTCTGGAAACATCCCCCAGGCTCTGGCTAAGCCATGTCTCCGCAGTATCCTTTCTTTCAGGAGTGCTAGTTCAGCAAGTTTCGCAGGAGGGCTTCTGTAAAGTTTGGAAGGTAGGAGACGAGATACTGGCAGAAGTAAAGCTGTAAGCACCGGGCGTGAGTCGTGCTTCGGTAGCTCAGATGATAGCCGGCACGGTAGCTCAGCGTGTTCGGTCACAGGGTTACGTGCCCTCTGTAATAAAAAAAAACTGAGTCAATCGATCAACAATGAACATAAATGGATGTCTTAGACGTCCGCCCCGAGCACATGCAACAAACAAAAGCGAACAAAAATGAGAGTAAAAAAAAAAAAAGAAAAGAAAAGATGGTAGAGCGCTTGCCCGCGAAAGGCAAAGGTCCCGAGTTCGAATCTCGGTCGGGCACACAGTTTTAATCTGCCGGGAAGTTTCATATTAGCGCACACTCCGCTGCAGAGTGAAATCTCATTCTGGAAACATCCCCCAGGCTGTGGCTAAGCCATGTCTCCGCAGTATCCTTTCTTTGAGGAGTGCTAGTTCAGCAAGTTTCGCAGGAGAGCTTCTGTAAAGTTTGGAAGGTAGGAGACGAGATACTGGCAGAAGTAAAGCTGTAAGCACTGGGCGTGAGTCGTGCTTCGGTAGCTCAGATTACAGCCGGCACGGTAGCTCAGCGTGTTCGGTCACAGGGTTACGTGCCCTCTGTAATAATAAAAAAACTGTGTCAATCGATCAACAATGAACGTAAGTGGATGTCTTACGACGTCCACCCCGAGCACATGCAACCAACAAAAGCGAACAAAAATAAGAGTAAAAAAAGAAAAGAAAAGATGATAGAGCGCTTGCCCGCGAAAGGCAAAGGTCCCGATTTCGAATCTCGGTCGTGCACACAGTTTTAATGTGCCAGGAAGTTTCATATTAGCGTACACTCCGCTGCAGAGTGAAAATCTCATTCTGGAAACATCCCCCAGGCTGTGGCTAAGGCATGTCTCCGCAGTATCCTTTCTTTCAGGAGTGCTAGTTCAGCAAGTTTCGCAGGAGAGCTTCTGTAAAGTTTTGAAGGTAGGAGACGAGATACTGGCAGAAGTAAAGCTGTAAGCACCGGGCGTGAGTCGTGCTTCGGTAGCTCAGATGATAGCCGGCACGGTAGCTCAGCGTGTTCGGTCACAGGGTTACGTGCCCTCTGTAATAATAAAAGAACTGAGTCAATCGATCAACAATGAACATAAATGGATGTCTTACGACGTCCGCCCCGAGCACATGCAACAACAAAAGCGAACAAAAATGAGAGTAAAAGAAATAAGAAAGAAAGAAAATATGGTAGAGCGCTTTCCCGCGAAAGGCAAAGGTCCCGAGTTCGAATCTGGATCGTGCACACAGTTTTAATGTGCCAGGAAGTTTCATATTAGCGCACACTCCGCTGCAGAGTGAAAATCTCATTCTGGAAACATCCCCCAGGCTGTGGCTAAGGTATGTCTCCGCAGTATCCTTTCTTTCAGGAGTGCTAGTTCAGCAAGTTTCGCAGGAGAGCTTCTGTAAAGTTTGGAAGGTAGGAGACGAGATACTGGCAGAAGTAAAGCTGTAAGCACTGGGCGTGAGTCGTGCTTCGGTAGCTCAGATGACAGCCGGCACGGTAGCTCAGCGTGTTCGGTCACAGGGTTACGTGCCCTCTGTAATAATAAAAAAACTGTGTCAATCGATCAACAATGAACGTAAGTGGATGTCTTACGACGTCCACCCCGAGCACATGCAACCAACAAAAGCGAACAAAAATGAGAGTAAAAGAAAAAAGAAAGAAAGAAAAGATGGTAGAGCGCTTTCCCGCGAAAGGCAAAGGTCCCGAGTTCGAATCTGGATCGTGCACACAGTTTTAATGTGCCAGGAAGTTTCATATTAGCGCACACTCCGCTGTAGAGTGAAAATCTCATTCTGGAAACATCCCCCAGGCTTTGGCTAAGCCATGTCTCCGCAGTATCCTTTCTTTCAGGAGTGCTAGTTCAGCAAGTTTCGCAGGAGAGCTTCAGTAAAGTTTGGAAGGTAGGAGACGAGATACTGGCAGAAGTAAAGCTGTAAGCACCGGGCGTGAGTCGTGCTTCGGTAGCTCAGATGATAGCCGGCACGGTAGCTCAGCGTGTTCGGTCACAGGGTTACGTGCCCTCTGTAATAAAAAAAAACTGAGTCAAACGATCAACAATGAACATAAATGGATGTCTTAGACGTCCGCCCCGAGCACATGCAACAAACAAAAGCGAACAAAAATGAGAGTAAAAAAAAAAAGAAAAGAAAAGATGGTAGAGCGCTTGCCCGCGAAAGGCAAATGTCCCGAGTTCGAATCTCGGTCGGGCACACAGGTTTAATCTGCCGGGAAGTTTCATATTAGCGCACACTCCGCTGCAGAGTGAAAATCTCATTCTGGAAACATCCCCCAGGCTGTGGCTAAGCCATGTCTCCGCAGTATCCTTTCTTTCAGGAGTGCTAGTTCAGCAAATTTCGCAGGAGAGCTTCTGTAAAGTTTGGAAGGTAGGAGACGAGATACTGGCAGAAGTAAAGCTGTAAGCACCGGGCGTGAGTCGTGCTTCTGTAGCTCAGATGATAGCCGGCACGGTAGCTCAGCGTGTTCGGTCACAGGGTTACGTGCCCTCTGTAATAATAAAAAAATTGTGTCAATCGATCAAGAATGAAAGTAAGCGGATGTCTTACGACGTCCACCCCGAGCACATGCAACCAACAAAAGCGAACAAAAATGAGAGTAAAAAAAGAAAAGAAAAGATGATAGAGCGCTTGCCCGCGAAAGGCAAAGGTCCCGAGTTCGAATCTGGATCGTGCACACAGTTTTAATGTGCCAGGAAGTTTCATATTAGCGCACACTCCGCTGCAGAGTGAAAATCTCATTCTGGAAACATCCCCCAGGCTGTGGCTAAGCCATGTCTCCGCAGTATCCTTTCTTTCAGGAGTGCTAGTTCAGCAAGTTTCGCAGGAGAGCTTCTGTAAAGTTTGGAAGGTAGGAGACGAGATACTGGCAGAAGTAAAGCTGTAAGCACTGGGCGTGAGTCGTGCTTCGGTAGCTCAGATGACAGCCGGCACGGTAGCTCAGCGTGTTCGGTCACAGGGTTACGTGCCCTCTGTAATAATAAAAAAACTGTGTCAATCGATCAACAATGAACGTAAGTGGATGTCTTACGACGTCCACCCCGAGCACATGCAACCAACAAAAGCGAACAAAAATGAGAGTAAAAGAAAAAAGAAAGAAAGAAAAGATGGTAGAGCGCTTTCCCGCGAAAGGCAAAGGTCCCGAGTTCGAATCTGGATCGTGCACACAGTTTTAATGTGCCAGGAAGTTTCATATTAGCGCACACTCCGCTGTAGAGTGAAAATCTCATTCTGGAAACATCCCCCAGGCTGTGGGTAAGCCATGTCTCCGCAGTATCCTTTCTTTCAGGAGTGCTAGTTCAGCAAGTTTCGCAGGAGAGCTTCAGTAAAGTTTGGAAGGTAGGAGACGAGATACTGGCAGAAGTAAAGCTGTAAGCACCGGGCGTGAGTCGTGCTTCGGTAGCTCAGATGATAGCCGGCACGGTAGCTCAGCGTGTTCGGTCACAGGGTTACGTGCCCTCTGTAATAAAAAAAAACTGAGTCAATCGATCAACAATGAACATAAATGGATGTCTTAGACGTCCGCCCCGAGCACATGCAACAAACAAAAGCGAACAAAAATGAGAGTAAAAAAAAAAAGAAAAGAAAAGATGGTAGAGCGCTTGCCCGCGAAAGGCAAATGTCCCGAGTTCGAATCTCGGTCGGGCACACAGGTTTAATCTGCCGGGAAGCTTCATATTAGCGCACACTCCGCTGCAGAGTGAAAATCTCATTCTGGAAACATCCCCCAGGCTGTGGCTAAGCCATGTCTCCGCAGTATCCTTTCTTTCAGGAGTGCTAGTTCAGCAAATTTCGCAGGAGAGCTTCTGTAAAGTTTGGAAGGTAGGAGACGAGATACTGGCAGAAGTAAAGCTGTAAGCACCGGGCGTGAGTCGTGCTTCGGTAGCTCAGATGATAGCCGGCACGGTAGCTCAGCGTGTTCGGTCACAGGGTTACGTGCCCTCTGTAATAATAAAAAAATTGTGTCAATCGATCAAGAATGAACGTAAGTGGATGTCTTACGACGTCCACCCCGAGCACATGCAACCAACAAAAGCGAACAAAAATGAGAGTAAAAAAAGAAAAGAAAAGATGATAGAGCGCTTGCCCGCGAAAGGCAAAGGTCCCGAGTTCGAATCTGGATCGTGCACACAGTTTTAATGTGCCAGGAAGTTTCATATTAGCGCACACTCCGCTGCAGAGTGAAAATCTCATTCTGGAAACATCCCCCAGGCTCTGGCTAAGCCATGTCTCCGCAGTATCCTTTCTTTCAGGAGTGCTAGTTCAGCAAGTTTCGCAGGAGAGCTTCTGTAAAGTTTGGAAGGTAGGAGACGAGATACTGGCAGAAGTAAAGCTGTAAGCACCGGGCGTGAGTCGTGCTTCGGTAGCTCAGATGATAGCCGGCACGGTAGCTCAGCGTGTTCGGTCACAGGGTTACGTGCCCTCTGTAATAATAAAAGAACCGAGTCAATCGATCAACAATGAACGTAAATGGATGTCTTACGACGTCCGCCCCGAGCACATGCAACAACAAAAGCGAACAAAAATGAGAGTAAAAGAAAAAAGAAAGAAAGAAAATATGGTAGAGCGCTTTCCCGCGAAAGGCAAATGTCCCGAGTTCGAATCTGGATCGTGCTCACAGTTTTAATGTGCCAGGATGTTTCATATTAGCGCACACTCCGCTGTAGAGTGAAAATCTCATTCTGGAAACATACCCCAGGCTGTGGCTAAGCCATGTCTCCGCAGTATCCTTTCTTTCAGGAGTGCTAGTTCAGCAAGTTTCGCAGGAGAGCTTTTGTAAAGTTTGGAAGGTAGGAGACGAGATACTGGCAGAAGTAAAGGTTTAAGCACCGGTCGTGAGTCGTGCTTCGGTAGCTCAGATTAAAGCCGGCACGGTAGCTCAGCATGTTTGGTCACAGGGTTACGTGCCCTCTGTAATAAAAAAAAAAAAACTGAGTCAATCGATCAACAATGAACATAAATGGATGCCTTACGACGTCTGCCCGAGCACATGCAACGAACAAAAGCCAACAAAAATGAGAGTAAAAAGAAAAAGAAAACAAAAGATGGTAGAGCGCTTGCCCGCGAAAGGCAAAGGTCCCGAGTTCGAATCTCGGTCGGGCACACAGTTTTAATGTGCCAGGAAGATTCATATTAGCGCACACTCCGCTGTAGAGTGAAAATCTCATTCTGGAAACATCCCCCAGGCTCTGGCTAAGCCATGTCTCCGCAGTATCCTTTCTTTCAGGAGTGCTAGTTCAGCAAGTTTCGCAGGAGAGCTTCTGTAAAGTTTGGAAGGTAGGAGACGAGATACTGGCAGAAGTAAAGCTGTAAGCACCGGGCGTGAGTCGTGCTTCGGTAGCTCAGCTGATAGCCGGCACGGTAGCTCAGCGTGTTCGGTCACAGGGTTACGTGCCCTCTGTAATAATAAAAAAACTGAGTCAATCGATCAACAATGAACGTAAGTGGATGTCTTACGACGTCCGCCCCGAGCACATGCAACGAACAAAAGCGAACAAAAATGAGAGTAAAAATAGAAAAGAAAAGGTGATAGAGCGCTTGCCCGCGAAAGGCAAAGCTCCCGAGTTCGAATCTCGGTCGTGCACACAGTTTTAATCTGCCAGGAAGTTTCATATTAGCGCACACTCCGCTGCAGAGTGAAAATCTCATTCTGGAAACATCCCCCAGGCTGTGGCTAAGGCATGTCTCCGCATCATCCTTTCTTTCAGGAGTGCTAGTTCAGCAAGTTTCGCAGGAGAGCTTCTGTAAAGTTTGGAAGGTAGGAGACGAGATACTGGCAGAAGTAAAGCTGTAAGCACCGGGCGTGAGTCGTGCTTCAGTAGCTCAGATGATTGCTGGCACGGTAGCTCAGCGTGTTCGGTCACAGGGTTACGTGCCCTCTGTAATAAAAAAAAACCTGAGGCAATCGATCAACAATGAACGTCAATGGATGTCTTACGACGTCCACCCCGAGCACATGCAACAAACAAAGCGAACAAAAATGAGGGTAAAAAAAAAAGAAAGGAAAGGTGGTAGAGCGCTTGCCCGGGAAAGGCAAAGGTCCCGAGTTCGAATCTCGGTCGGGCACACAGTTTTAATCTGCCAGGAAGTTTCATATTAGCGCACACTCCGCTGCAGAGTGAAAATCTCATTCTGGAAACATCCCCCAGGCTGTGGCTAAGCCATGTCTCCGCATTATCCTTTCTTTCAGGAGTGCTAATTCAGCAAGTTTCGCAGGAGAGCTTCTGTAAAGTTTGGAAGGTAGGAGACGAGATACTGGCAGAAGTAAAGCTGTAAGCACCGGGCGTGAGTCGTGCTTCGGTAGCTCAGATGATAGCCGGCACGGTAGCTCAGCGTGTTCGATCACAGGGTTACGTGCTCTCTGTAATAAAAAGAAAACTGAGCCAATCGATCAACAATGAACATAAATGGATGTCTTACGACGTCCGCCCCGAGCACATGCAACAAACAAAAGCGATCAAAAATGAGAGTAAAAAAATAAAAAGAAAGAAAGGAAAGATGGTAGAGTGCTTGCCCGCAAAAGGCGAAGGTCCCGAGTTCGAATCTCGGTCGGGCACACAGTTTTAATGTGCCAGGAAGTTTCATATTAGCGCACACTCTGCTGCAGAGTGAAAATCTCATTCTGGAAACATCCCCCAGGCTCTGCCTAAGCCATGTCTCCGCAGTATCCCTTCTTTCAGGAGTGCTAGTTCAGCAAGTTTCGCAGGAGAGCTTCTGTAAAGTTTGGAAGGTAGGAGACGAGATACTGGCAGAAGTAAAGCTGTAAGCACCGGGCGTGAGTCGTGCTTCGGTAGCTCAGATGATAGCCGGCACGGTAGCTCAGCGTGTTCGGTCACAGGGTTACGTGCCCTCTGTAATAAAAAAAAAACTGAGTCAATCGATCAACAATGAACATGAATGGATGTCTTAGACGTCCGCCCCGAGCACATGCAACAAACAAAAGCGAACAAAAATGAGAGTAAAAAAAAAAAGAGAAAAGAAAAGATGGTAGAGCGCTTGCCCGCGAAAGGCAAAAGTCCCGATTTCGAATCTCGGTCGGGCACACAGTTTTAATGTGCCAGGAAGTTTCATATTAGCGCACACTCCGCTGCAGAGTGAAAATCTCATTCTGGAAACATCCCCCAGGCTGTGGCTAAGCCATGTCTCCGCAGTATCCTTTCTTTCAGGAGTGCTAGTTCAGCAAGTTTCGCAGGAGAGCTTCTGTAAAGTTTGGAAGGTAGGAGACGAGATACTGGCAGAAGTAAAGCTGTAAGCACCGGGCGTGAGTCGTGCTTCGGTAGCTCAGATGATAGCCGGCACGGTAGCTCAGCGTGTTCAGTCACAGGGTTACGTGCCCTTTGTAATAATAAAAAAACTGAGTCAATCGATCAACAATGAACATAAATGGATGTCTTACGACGTCCGCCCCGAGCACATGCAACAAACAAAAGCGAACAAAAATGAGAGCAAAAAAGAAAAAAAGAAAAGAAAAGATGGTAGAGCGCTTGCCCGCGAAAGGCAAAGGTCCCGAGTTCGAATCTCGGTCGGGCACACAGTTTTAATGTGCCAGGAAGTTTCATATTAGCGCACACTCCGCTGCAGAGTGAAAATCTCATTCTGGAAACATCCCCCCGGCTGTGGCTAAACCATGTCTCCGCAGTATCCTTTCTTTCAGGAGTGCTAGTTCAGCAAGTTTCGCAGGAGAGCTTCTGTATAGTTTGGAAGGTAGGAGACGAGATACTGGCAGAAGTAAAGCTGTAAGCACCGGGCGTGAGTCGTGCTTCGGTAGCTCAGATGATAGCCGGCACGGTAGCTCAGCGTGTTCGGTCACAGGGTTACGTGCCCTTTGTAATAATAAAAAAACTGAGTCAATTGATCAACAATGAACATAAATGGATGTCTTACGACGTCCGCCCCGAGCACATGCATCAAACAAATGCGAACAAAAATGAGAGTAAAAAAGAAAAAAACAAAAGAAAAGATGGTAGAGCGCTTGCCCGGGTAAGGCAAAGGTCCCGAGTTCGAATCTCGGTCGGGCACACAGTTTTAATCTGCCAGGAAGTTTCATATTAGCGCACACTCCGCTGCAGAGTGAAAATCTCATTCCGGAAACATCCCCCAGGCTGTGGCTAAACCATGTCTCCGCAGAATCCTTTCTTTCAGGAGTGCTAGTTCAGCAAGTTTCGCAGGAGAGCTTCTGTAAAGTTTGGAAGGTAGGAGACGAGATACTGGCAGAAGTAAAGCTGTAAGCACCGGGCGTGAGTCGTGCTTCGGTAGCTCAGCTGATAGCCGGCACGGTAGCTCAGCGTGTTCGGTCACAGGGTTACGTGCCCTCTGTAATAATAAAAAAACTGAGTCAATCGATCAACAATGAACGTAAGTGGATGTCTTACGACGTCCGCCCCGAGCACATGCAACGAACAAAAGCGAACAAAAATGAGAGTAAAAATAGAAAAGAAAAGGTGATAGAGCGCTTGCCCGCGAAAGGCAAAGCTCCCGAGTTCGAATCTCGGTCGTGCACACAGTTTTAATCTGCCAGGAAGTTTCATATTAGCGCACACTCCGCTGCAGAGTGAAAATCTCATTCTGGAAACATCCCCCAGGCTGTGGCTAAGGCATGTCTCCGCATTATCCTTTCTTTCAGGAGTGCTAGTTCAGCAAGTTTCGCAGGAGAGCTTCTGTAAAGTTTGGAAGGTAGGAGACGAGATACTGGCAGAAGTAAAGCTGTAAGCACCGGGCGTGAGTCGTGCTTCAGTAGCTCAGATGATTGCTGGCACGGTAGCTCAGCGTGTTCGGTCACAGGGTTACGTGCCCTCTGTAATAAAAAAAAACCTGAGGCAATCGATCAACAATGAACGTAAATGGATGTCTTACGACGTCCACCCCGAGCACATGCAACAAACAAAAGCGAACAAAAATGAGGGTAAAAAAAAAAAAAGAAAGGAAAGGTGGTAGAGCGCTTGCCCGGGAAAGGCAAAGGTCCCGAGTTCGAATCTCGGTCGGGCACACAGTTTTAATCTGCCAGGAAGTTTCATATTAGCGCACACTCCGCTGCAGAGTGAAAATCTCATTCTGGAAACATCCCCCAGGCTGTGGCTAAGCCATGTCTCCGCAGTATCCTTTCTTTGAGGAGTGCTAGTTCAGCAAGTTTCGCAGGAGAGCTTCTGTAAAGTTTGGAAGGTAGGAGACGAGATACTGGCAGAAGTAAAGCTGTAAGCACCGGGCGTGAGTCGTGCTTC
Source organism: Schistocerca nitens (assembly GCF_023898315.1). Lineage (NCBI taxonomy): Eukaryota > Metazoa > Arthropoda > Insecta > Orthoptera > Acrididae > Schistocerca > Schistocerca nitens. The sequence continues at coordinate 292,338,768 of NC_064619.1, forward strand.
GGTAGCTCAGATGATAGCCGGCACGGTAGCTCAGCGTGTTCGATCACAGGGTTACGTGCTCTCTGTAATAAAAAGAAAACTGAGCCAATCGATCAACAATGAACATAAATGGATGTCTTACGACGTCCGCCCCGAGCACATGCAACAAACAAAAGCGAACAAAAATGAGAGTAAAAAAATAAAAAGAAAGAAAGGAAAGATGGTAGAGTGCTTGCCCACAAAAGGCGAAGGTCCCGAGTTCGAATCTCGGTCGGGCACACAGTTTTAATGTGCCAGGAAGTTTCATATTAGCGCACACTCTGCTGCAGAGTGAAAATCTCATTCTGGAAACATCCCCCAGGCTCTGCCTAAGCCATGTCTCCGCAGTATCCCTTCTTTCAGGAGTGCTAGTTCAGCAAGTTTCGCAGGAGAGCTTCTGTAAAGTTTGGAAGGTAGGAGACGAGATACTGGCAGAAGTAAAGCTGTAAGCACCGGGCGTGAGTCGTGCTTCGGTAGCTCAGATGATAGCCGGCATGGTAGCTCAGCGTGTTCGGTCACGGGGTTACGTGCCCTCTGTAATAAAAAAAAAACTGAGTCAATCGATCAACAATGAACATGAATGGATGTCTTAGACGTCCGCCCCGAGCACATGCAACAAACAAAAGCGAACAAAAATGAGAGTAAAAAAAAAAAGAGAAAAGAAAAGATGGTAGAGCGCTTGCCCGCGAAAGGCAAAAGTCCCGATTTCGAATCTCGGTCGGGCACACAGTTTTAATGTGCCAGGAAGTTTCATATTAGCGCACACTCCGCTGCAGAGTGAAAATCTCATTCTGGAAACATCCCCCAGGCTGTGGCTAAGCCATGTCTCCGCAGTATCCTTTCTTTCAGGAGTGCTAGTTCAGCAAGTTTCGCAGGAGAGCTTCTGTAAAGTTTGGAAGGTAGGAGACGAGATAGTGGCAGAAGTAAAGCTGTAAGCACCGGGCGTGAGTCGTGCTTCGGTAGCTCAGATGATAGCCGGCACGGTAGCTCAGCGTGTTCGGTCACAGGGTTACGTGCCCTTTGTAATAATAAAAAAACTGAGTCAATCGATCAACAATGAACATAAATGGATGTCTTACGACGTCCGCCCCGAGCACATGCAACAAACAAAAGCGAACAAAAATGAGAGTAAAAAAGAAAAAAAGAAAAGAAAAGATGGTAGAGCGCTTGCCCGCGAAAGGCAAAGGTCCCGAGTTCGAATCTCGGTCGGGCACACAGTTTTAATGTGCCAGGAAGTTTCATATTAGCGCACACTCCGCTGCAGAGTGAAAATCTCATTCTGGAAACATCCCCCAGGCTGTGGCTAAACCATGTCTCCGCAGTATCCTTTCTTTCAGGAGTGCTAGTTCAGCAAGTTTCGCAGGAGAGCTTCTGTATAGTTTGGAAGGTAGGAGACGAGATACTGGCAGAAGTAAAGCTGTAAGCACCGGGCGTGAGTCGTGCTTCGGTAGCTCAGATGATAGCCGGCACGGTAGCTCAGCGTGTTCGGTCACAGGGTTACGTGCCCTTTGTAATAATAAAAAAACTGAGTCAATTGATCAACAATGAACATAAATGGATGTCTTACGACGTCCGCCCCGAGCACATGCATCAAACAAATGCGAACAAAAATGAGAGTAAAAAAGAAAAAAACAAAAGAAAAGATGGTAGAGCGCTTGCCCGGGTAAGGCAAAGGTCCCGAGTTCGAATCTCGGTCGGGCACACAGTTTTAATCTGCCAGGAAGTTTCATATTAGCGCACACTCCGCTGCAGAGTGAAAATCTCATTCCGGAAACATCCCCCAGGCTGTGGCTAAACCATGTCTCCGCAGAATCCTTTCTTTCAGGAGTGCTAGTTCAGCAAGTTTCGCAGGAGAGCTTCTGTAAAGTTTGGAAGGTAGGAGACGAGATACTGGCAGAAGTAAAGCTGTAAGCACCGGGCGTGAGTCGTGCTTCGGTAGCTCAGATGATAGCCGGCACGGTAGCTCAGCGTGTTCGGTCACAGGGTTACGTGCCCTCTGCAATAAAAAGAAAACTGAGTCAATCGATAACAATGAACATAAATTGATGTCTTACGACGTCCGCCCGAGCACATGCAACGAACAAAAGCGAACAAAAGTGAGAGTAAAAAAAAAAGAAAAAAGTAAAGAAAAGAAAAGATGGTATAGCGCCTGCCCGCGAAAAACAAAGGTCCCGAGTCCGAATCTCGGTCGGGCACACAGTTTTAATCTGCCAGGAAGTTTCATTGCCGTTTTTTTTTTGGATACACATGAATATTGTTTCTCTGTTTCATGAATAATGAGGGTGATGCTCACACAAAAACTGTATTGGATGTGGGGATATGCGGAAGACTAAGAGTGAATCGGAAGCCAGATGCAGAGTAAACTTTTCTTACGAAAATTTAGAGGACTTCAGACGAGAGACCTCAACAAAAAAGACTGCTTTCTCACTTAAAAGTTATAACAAAATGCATTTCAATTCAAAACCTGATCATAAACCAAATCTTCGGATTATTAAAGTAACTAAGTTCATTATTGCTTTCTCTACTGACTTGGTGCACAGATTCAGCAGTTTGCCTTCAGTAGTACGTTCTCCGCAAGTGCCACTGTCATTGTTGTAGATTGCTTCCTAGTTTGATACTCATTAACATACTGTTACAAGAATTTGTTTGTTGTCGTACGATTCTTTCCTCTGTGGGCTGCTTAAGGACTTATTACATCAGAAATGTTTGCTAATACGTGCTCTCATGCACACAGAAATGCAAGGGATGTGGATGCACAGCTTGCTGAAGTTCAAAATTATCAACCTGCTGATGATGTCAATGCATATAATTACCGAAAATCTAATAGTGAATCTGAACTGTACAAAATGTCAGAGGATCACCCTGCTGAAAGTGCAACAACTACTAAACCACTTACTCAAATAGATTTGTTGTTGCAAAAATACTGTTGCAGAATCGAACACTCATACTGACAGATGTAGAAAATCTCATGCTGAAACTAAGAGTAGGTCAAACAGGTCACTGAATCTGCTTCATTCATTTCTGCCACTCAAGTGGAAATAAAACTGCTTTAGAGCCAATGTCGAATTACAGACAGCTTCCCATAAGGGACTGTCCGAAAGAATGAAACACTTAACAGATGAACAGCAATAGTTCATCTCTCAGCAAACATAAGCATACGGTGCACTTACCTAAAATGTGCAGCGGATAATTCAAGAGAAAAAATGCAGAATCCCCAAGGACAAAGAGGAGATATCTACCTTTTACAAAGAAGACACCTATAGGGGTATTGGTGAGATGGTGAACAAAATGCAAGCTCTGGTGAGCATATGGTATATAAACTATAACTATCCAACAATACATAAAGAATGAGATAAAGACATGGCACAAGTCGCTACTACAAGAAATTACTGCGCTTAAGCAAGACGTCCATAAAATCAATGGCAAATTTTAATGACTTGATTCGGCATCAGCTGATTCATCCAGTGTGTACAGCAACCCAAGCCGTAAAACAGTACCGCAAGCTGGACCAAGCAGAGAGACGGAAACTACGCCTGCTTCCACCAATAATGCAGTGTACAGACTTGGTACTCAGCCCATACTAGCAAATTCTTTATTGAAGGAGAACATTCTTTTTTAGTAAGCAATTTAACGTATTTATGCCCGACAAAAAAATCAATTCACCTTGTTGTTTCGATAGTCCTAAAATGAACAACACCGCATCCGTTTTGTCACCAAATGTACCCACAGAGATGCGCTGTTATGAGCCATGTAAGCTGTAAAACAATGCCATACTTGAAACGGATTCGAATGGGTTTTTCTGAACAAGTTGAAACGTACCCTTAGAAAAATTAGTGAATTACTGTGCTGGTAAACCCCTTACGTTATTTGATTTTCAAACAGCTGAGCAAAACTGAACGTACTCAGACATTTCTCTCTTTACTTATTCTGATCATCACTAAACTGACACACAATATTTTTAGCGCAACGCAATCTGACTTTTAATAATCCTTAAAAAAGAATGACCCTGACTAACAATAACCTATACCTTTCATGAATCACTTACCTCACAAAAATCTTCATTGCTCGAACTGCTGCAATACAGCGAGCGCCAATACTGTCAGCTAAATAAAAGATTCTAACTACTGAAGTCACCAACTACTGATAGGCATAGTTAGCAAATGAAAGATTTTGATAAAGAACAAACAATGTATTTACCTTAATAGTGTTCAAAACTCATTATATATATATATATATATATATATATATATATATATATATATATATATATATATATATATATATATATATATATCAGTTCGTGACATCCAGTCTTACAAATTTACTCTCTCTGATGGACACACGTCCACATCATCCGCTCTCAAAACTCCGCCATCTCACTCCCCACATCCACCACTGCTGGCGGCTCACCTCGAACTGCGCAACGCCACGCGATGTTAACAGCCAAGTGCCCAACACTACAATGGCGAATATTCCAACATGGCAAACCAGCCACAGGCTGCACACAGCACAGTCAGTGATTTTCATATAGAGCGCTACATGGCGTTACCAACATAAAAACCTAAACAGCCTACTTACAAAGTACTGATCATAAGGCGTCCAACAAAGGCTAAGAAAAGACTGGGCCATATAGCGAGAGATGCGGTAGTCTCAGGAAGTACTTAGATAAGTACATAAACAAAACAAAATACAGGGACGATGCAATACCTAACAGAGAATTCTTAAGACTGATACTAAAATGTAACGGCCGGAAATATCATGTCCATTATAATTATCCGGGCTATTATGCCGTGGTCGGTTGATGAATTCCGTATTGTTTCCCAACGTTTCGTCTCCGACTGCGGGAGACATCTTCAAGGGGGTCCGTAGCTTGATGGAAGGTCCAACACACACACTGGCTCGCTACTGACTGCCGCTAAATTCCGTGTCCGCGCGCCCCCGCGCCGCGGTGTGACGTCACGTGTTTTGAAAACGTCAGTGCAATTGGCCGCTGTCCGTCGCCGTCGATCGCCGTTGCCATCACCCAGTAGTGGACGAGTGGTACACATCTTCTTTAACACCGGCATCCATATACCGTTTAATTTGACGCCCTCCTCCTCCTTTCGGTATATGGATGCCGGTGTTAAAGAAGATGTGTACCACTCGTCCACTACTGGGTGATGGCAACGGCGATCGACGGCGACGGACAGCGGCCAATTGCACTGACGTTTTCAAAACACGTGACGTCACACCGCTGCGCGGGGGCGCGCGGACACGGAATTTAGCGGCAGTCAGTAGCGAGCCAGTGTGTGTGTTGGACCTTCCATCAAGCTACGGACCCCCTTGAAGATGTCTCCCGCAGTCGGAGACGAAACGTTGGGAAACAATACGGAATTCATCAACCGACCACGGCATAACAGCCCGGATAATTATAATGGACAATTCTTAAGACTACTTGGAGCTAAACCTCCCGTTCTTGTCAGAGAAAACCATCTTAACGCACTGGTACATGACCCAGATAGCTCCTTGTCTGTCGTTGATAATATTGATCGAATTCAGGAAGATGCACAGTGAGGCAATGACTACCGTTCTTGATCAGACAATCGTCTTAATAGTAACCAAAATCAAAAAGATGTTCAAATGTGTGTGAAATCTTATGGGACTTAACTGCCAAAGTCATCAGTCCCTAAGCTTACACACTACTTAACCTAAATTATCCTAAGGACAAACACACACACCCATACCAGACGGAGGACTCGAACCTCCGCCGGGACCAGCTGCACAGTCCATGACTGCAGCGTCGGAGACCGCTCGGCTAATCCCGCATGGCAATAACCAAGATCGGAATCACTGCTAACCAAATGACCGGCATCAGGATACGAAATTAGCAGAGGTAGATCGTGAACCCAAAACCCGACGAGAAAACTAAATATGACCGGATCTAGCCTTTCCACCCCTGTAGAAGAGGGTGATAGGGCACGACTAACGCAAAAGTCAATTTCAAAAAATGGTTCAAATGGCTCTGAGCACTATGGGACTCAACTGCTGTGGTCATAAGTCCCCTAGAACTTAGAACTACTTAAACCTAACTAACCTAAGGACAGCACACAACACCCAGCCATCACGAGGCAGAGAAAATCCCTGACCCCGCCGGGAATCGAACCCGGGAACCCGGGCGTGGGAAGCGAGAACGCTACCGCACGACCACGAGATGCGGGCAAAAGTCAATTTAATGGGGTGTGACCACAGTTCGGACATGCGTGATGCTTTATGTGTCGTAGACAGCAGTTGTACAGAGAACTCCAAACGTGAAGTACAATCTCATATTACAAGCAGTGGTCGCTGGATTACCTGTAATTGTGATCCTGGACCCAGGTGTTCAATTAAGTGCCGTCTCGGTGGGTTTCCTCACAAGGGAACCTCCCCATCGCACACCCCTCAGATTTAGTTATAAGTTGGTACAGTGGATAGGCCTTGAGAAACTGAACACAGATCAATCGAGAAAACAGGAAGAAGTTGTGTGGAACTATCAAAAAAATAAGCAAAATATACAAACTGAGTAGTCCATGATCAAGATATATAACAATAATGTTAGTACTACCTCAGTAGCGCCGTGATCCTGTGGTTAGCGTGAGCAGCTGTGGAACCAGAGGTCCTTGGTTCGAATCTTCACCCGAGGGAAAATTTTAATTTTTTATTTTCAGACAGTTATCAAAGTTCAGGCACACACACACACAATCAACTTCGCTCTCCAAAATTCCAGGACATGTTCAGATTTGCTTGGACATATGCAGGATTTGACGATCTACACACGGAAAAATTTGAAAACGTTAAAAACATATGTTTTGACAGAGCACAGGGAAAACTGTGCGACTGTTGCAGTCATTTGTTGCAGTTTATGTGACAAACTCTTATGTTTTAATCACTTTTTTGGTAGTGATTATCACATCCACAAGAAAACCTAAATCGGGCAAGGTAGAAGAATCTTTTTACCCATTCGCCAAGTGTACAAGTTAGGTGGGTCGACAACATATTCCTGTCAAGTGACGCCGTCACCAGTGTCGTATAGAATATATCAGACGTGTTTTCCTGTGGAGGAATCGGTTGACCTATGAACTTGCGATCAAATGTTTCCGGTTCCCATTGGAGAGGCACGTCCTTTCGTCAACTAATCACACGGTTTTGCAGTGCGGTCGCAAAACACAGACACTAAACTTACTAAACTTATTACAGTGAACAGAGACGTCAATGAACGAACGGACAGATCATAAAAAAAGTAAACTTTTCACTCGAAGGAAGACTTGAACCGAGGACCTCTCGTTCCGCAGCTGCTCACGCTAACCACGGGACCACGGCGCTCGTACCTGTATACTGTCCTTGATGTTGCCCATGTTTCGCATGGACTACTCAGTTTGTACATTTTGCTTATTTTTTTCATAGTTCCACACAACTTCTTCCTGTTTTCCCGATTGATCTGTGTTCAGTTTTTCAAGGCCTATCCACTGTGCCAACTTATAACTAAATATGAGGGGGGTGCGATGGGGAGGTTCCCTTGTCAGAAGGATTCGTGAACATGTAAAGGTATCAACGTTCCCAGTGAACGGACCTTGGAAGTGGTTAGCCCCAGATTTAAAGCATTGAAGTGGCTGGCCCAGTTACAAACGGAAGTACAAAAAATGAAGTTACAGCGTTTTTTCCTCATAGTCGAAGGTCTGACGACCGAATTTTGGTCGGAATGGACCTACTCGTATTAGGCCAAAGGGACACTACGATCGACCTCTGTGCTGGCCACCTACGTTTGAGAGTATGTCGTAACGACATCATCACTAATTTGATTTACAATGATATGGGCCATGCACGTTTTTGCTAAACAGGAAAGATACAATATGTTGGCGAGATCACTGATTATTGTACACAAAAGCTAATGAATCTGGTTATCTCAGCGACACTCAGAGAAGTGAGTTGACAATATTTTTATGAGAATTTGAAATAGTATTTGAAGAACGGGATGTATTCATATATGGATATGAATGTAAACGGGATGTGTATCCTCCCAAAATATACTGTTAACGCAGGCTGCATTCTATCCTCACAAAACATAGTGTTACGCTTCCTTTAGTGGCCCTGGGGCCAGGGGGTCGGCTGTTACCAAGGAGATCAGTAAAATAACATCTTCGGATATTTGGGAACCTTCACGGAGCATATATTCTAATCTCTTATTCACGGTTTTTAAGCATAATAGAAGTGTCACACGTGTCTTTATGCACGTTTGGACATGGTTTTTCCCACCATTCCAATTTCCATGTTTGTATGTGTACATCTGTTCTTCGACTTCAAGTGTGTGAATCTGATGTACCCTCGAATGTGTGGTACTTCGGTTGGTGTAGGTTGCACATAACACACAATTTAGTGTCTGTCCCTTAAGACAGGGGTGGGCAAATAGTGTCCCACGGGCCACGTGCGGCCCGCTATATACTGTTGTGAGGACCGCCAAGTCAGCCAGAAAAAAAATAGTCTTGAAAAGAGATTTCCTCCTCGTGCAAAAGCGAGAATTTCCACTAGGACGATCAGTTCATTACAGATGCGCAGTATAGATTCTAATCGCGTAATCCATGCTGACATTCGGCGTCGCGGCTGATTAGAGCTCCCGCAAGGGCATTTCCCATTCTACGGGAAGCATTCTGATGGGAACCATCAGCCACAGCGGCGAGTACGAAGCTTATTTAGGCGAACAGTGCGATGCGCAATGCTTTCTGATTGATCTGGTTTATTTCCATTTCGTTTGTGTATAGCAGTAAATCTATAAATTTCTAACTTTAAAGAAAACATGAACCCACAGAAAATATGTAAAATCTGCGACGAACGTGTGTTTATGAGCAATGGAGAAACACTTATTTCTTTATTCGTACAGGAAATAAAGCTGCGTGTTTATTGTGCCATGAAACGATAGCCATATTTAAGAAGTACACTTTGAAGAGACGTTACGAAACAAAATGTAGTGAATTTGGTTATAAACATTCCACGGAAAAACGCAGAATAAAAGATGTAGAGTGCGTGAAAAAAACTGTGAAGAGCAACAAACATTATTTACAAAGCAGTCAACAGAGCAAAATAGAGCTACTGAAGTAAGTTTCATGGTAGCATATAACCTTGCTAAACACACTAGGCCTTTTCTGGATGGCTAGTTTATTAATCATTACATTCTCGAGTGTGCAGGTATATTGTGTCCTGATGTTCGAAGCAAATTTGAAAGCATTTCATGTTAAGAAGGACTGAAGTGCTGTACATTGATTCAGTGACGAACCAACAAACTTACACAACAGCAAAAGACTGCAATAGATCACAGATCAGAGATCACAAAAATCGCGAATATACTGCACTATTGCACATCTTTATCCGTGGAATTAATGGAAATTCAGTGATCACAGAGGGATCACTTGGCCTAAAATCAACTAAAGACAGAAGCACTGGTCAGGGCTTGCTTGAGTGTGCTGTGACTTGTGTGCTGAAACGTGGCTTGTCCTGGAACGAAATGGCAAACATCACAAGAGATGAGACCAGAGCTTTCAGTGGGAAAACGTAGGTGCAGTTAAGCTTTTAAAAAACAAGTTAAAAGTGCAAGACACAGACTGCGAAATACTGTCTTTTGCATCAGAAGACATTTTGTAAAATTGCACTGGACCTAAATCACGTGGTAGATCTTATTGTTGCTGTGGTAAACACAAGGACAGAAAGAGCACTTCCCCATGGACAGTTCAGATCTTGAAGACGTAATTTACCACAGCAGTATGACGTGGTTGAGCTTGGGCAAAACGTTAAAACAAGTTTGGGCATTGCATAATGAAATCATCTTATTTCTGGACACGAAGGAGATATCTCATGATTTTGTTACGAAAATAGTAAGCGGGGTGTGGAGATCTGGAAGGATTTTTGCAGTTGATATATTTGATAAGTTAAATAAACTGAATGAGATATTGCAGGGAAAGGATTTGTTTGCACATGAAACGTGTAAAATAACTCAAAAATCGAAGTCTGTTTGCAAGGTAAACAGGTGAAGGTAATTGTAGTTATTTCCCTTTATTAGGAAAACAGAACGTGCCTAAAAGTGTGTCCATTCAAATTAATGATCATCTGCTGTGTTTGGAGGACGAGTTCACAAGACGAAAACAGGGTTTTAAGAAAACTATGCCTCAGATCAAACTATTTTCTCATCCCCTCATTCCTAGTGCTGAGACAGGACCTAAGGACCTGCTGCTTGAAGTTACTTACACGCACTCAGATCACACTGTGAAAGAGTTGTTTAATGATACGACATTATTGTCTTTTTAACAGTCCTTGTCTGCTGATGCACATGGAAAATGTATGACAGTATTTCCTGAGACTATGTTCTGTATTATTGGCGGTTACATATATTTGTGAGAAAAGTTTTTCTTGCTTGAAGATCAATAGATGTGAATATTGATGCTCTTCGACGAATATTAACTTGCAGGCTATGATGAGAATCTCAGCTACTGTTCTCACACCAGATTAAAAAAACTATAGGAAATGGTGATAGGATACATTTTTCTCGTTAAACTGATTATAAAAATATTTGACATATCAACTTTGACAAAGAAATCTGATAATGTAATACTGGCCTAAGCTTGATCGTTTCTTACAATTGCCAAACTTACGTCAACATGAACAGTTTATACACACAAATATTTTTAATATAAAATGTCATCAGAAAAATTATTTAATATAATGAACAATTTAGATAGTATCTTACATACATTACTCACGTACAATGCAAAGAACTTCAACCTTCAGTATAGTACATTTTACATATACAGAAAATGTAGTAGTAATATTCGAGAATATGAAAGGAAAAAATCATAAAAATTTAGATGAACCATAAACAAATAGCATTATAAACTGACCGGCCAGAAGAAGCAGCGGGGCTGCCAAAAGTGTCTCCTCAAGAACCGTTCAGCGAACGTTGCCTTGTATGGGCCTCTACAGCAAGCACCTTGTTCATGTAACCAAGCTGATTGCTGTTCATCGGCGACTGAGGCTGGAATTTCCACGCCAGTATCCCAACTGCACTTTTTCGATTGGCGACAGATGGCCTTTTCAGATGAATCGCGTTTCATGCTCCATTGTTCATTATATTAAATAATTTTTCTGATGACATTTTATATTAAAAATATTTGTGTGTATAAACTGTTCATGTTGACGTAAATTTGGCAATTGTAAGAAACGATCAAGCTTAGGCCAGTATTACACTATCAGAAGTGTCCAGGCAGAGGAAGGAGCGTGATGGTATGGGGATATTTTCGTGTCACAACTGTGTAATGTCGTCGTTCTGTAAGCCAAAATGAATCAAAACAAGTATGCATTTATTCTTGGGACCATGTCCACTCCTAAATACAGTTTGTTTTTTTCTTGGCATGATGGCATCTACCAGCAGCATAATTCAATGGATGACACAGCCCGCAATGTACGTGCGTGGTTCGAAGAGCACCAGGATGAGTTAACCGTACTCCGGCCGCTAGCAACTCCCCTGATTTAAACCCAGTCGAGAATCTGTAGGGTGACCTTGATCGGTCTGTTTGCACCGAGGATCCTGATCCTCAAACCAGAAACCTAGCAAAGCCGACCGCAGGACTTGAGTCGGGACGGCTCCATATCCCACGTGGTTCCTTCCAGAATCTCAGTGACTCTCGTGTTGCACGTCCGCGCTGCAAAAAATGGTTATTCAGGCTTTTGACAGAAGGTCACATTAATGTGACTGGACCGCCTATGTAACGTCACCAGCACAGTTTTCATTCTAGAGCACACATGCTGGAAGAAATTGAAGATGCATGACCTCTAATGAGCATAAATGTTGGCTGAGCAAACTGTCGCCAGTTAATGTGTAAAGCTCAAAGCAACTCACAGAGCTAATAACTGTTCAAACATTGTACAACATTTTGTAACAATTCTGTAAAGAATACATTCCTTGCAAGCGTATAAACTGCTGCCAGGCCGTAAGGGCATTTTGAAATCCACTTTAATACATCCTTTACTGACATTACTACTAGATTATCAATGAATTACCTTACAGTTGAATACTTTCCTTTGAAACAGTCAGTTTTGTCCAAAATATATTAGATTGGTGGCTCATGCATCATTTTTACTTGTTACGATGGACTGTTGGTAAAGTAATAGTTGTAAACGTCTGAACTCGGCATTGTGTCGTTGCGAACTGACTCACTGAGAAACACTTAGCCACATAACTGATGAGCAGTGAAGTTTGTGCAACTAGGGTTCGAGTAGTTTTTTAATGCTACTACAAAAAAATATTTCACCTGTGGTCTAGGGGTAGCATGAAAACGTACTCGTTCCCATGTTCGAACCCAGCCACTGCTTGAATTTTGAATAAAAACTCATCAGCATTGGCGGCCGAAGACTTCCGTTATAAGAAGTCACTCTCATTGTACCCACGGCGGCCGGCCGAGGTGGTCGAGCGGTTCTAGGCGCTACAGTCTGGAACCACGCGACCGCTACGGTCGCAGTTTCGAATCCTGCCTCGGGCATGGATGTGTGTGATGTCCTTAGGTTAGATAGGTTTAAGTGGTTCTAATTTCTAGGGGATTGATGACCTTAGAAGTTAAGTCCCATAGTGCTCAGAGCCATTTGAATCATTTTCTACCCACGGCCTTGTCAAAGAGGGCGGGGGAGCGGACAGCGGTTCAGGAGACTCTCATACCTTTGGGGTGGGAAACTGCATGAGGATGCAAAAGGCAATGGAAATCACTAAGTTAAAGAACATAATGTGTATCCACAGGACATGTGGCCTTTAATAGAAAAAGATTCCAGAATTACAAAAGATTCTTAAATAGTCCCCCATTCGGATCTCCGGGCACGGACTGCCAATGGGAAAGTAAGCAAGAGAAAAAAGCTTGAAAGACCAGCTAAAGGATAACGTTCTACGAGTCGGGGCGTGGAACGTCAGAAGTTTGAACGCGGTAGGGAAGCTAGAAAAATTAAAAAGGGAAATGCAAAGGCTGAGTCTAGGTACAGTAGGGGTTAGTGAAGTGAAATGGAAAGAAGACAAGCGTTTCTAGTCGAATGAGTGTAGGGTAATATCAACAGCAGCAGAAAATGATATAACGGTAGCACGATTCGTTATGAATAGAAAGGTAGTGTACAGTGTGTGTTACTGTGAACAATTCAGTGATACGGGTGTTCTCATGAGAATTGAGAGCAAACCAACACCGACAACGAGAGTTCAGACAAACAAGACAACGTCGCAAGCTCATGATGAAGAGATAGAGAAAGTATACGATGCTATTGAACAGATAATTCAGTATATAAAGGTACAGGAAAAGTTCAGACATACAAAACAACGTCGCAAGCTCATGATGAAGAGATAGAGAAAGTATACGATGGTACTGAACAGGTAATTCACTACATAAAGGGAAAGGAAAATCTAATAATCATGGGGGACTGAAACTCGATTGTCGGGCAGGGAATAGAAGAAATGGTTACGGGAGAATATGGGCTTGGCACTAGGAATGAGAGTGGAGAAAGACTTATAGATTTCTGCAATAAATTTCAGCGAGTATTAGCGATTACGTCGTTCAAGAATCACAAGAGGAGGAGGCATACTTGGAAAAGGCCGAGAGATAAGGGACGATTTCAGTTAGATTACATCTTGGCCAGACAGAGATTCCGAAATCAGATACTGGATTGTAAGGAGTATATATAGACTTGGATCACAATTTGGCAGTGATAAAGAGTACGCTGAAGTTTATGAGACTAGTCAGGAGGGATCAATACGCAAAGAAGTGAGATATCGAAGTACTAATGAATGAAGAGATACGCTTGAAGTTCTCTGACGCTGTAGATACTGAGATAATTAATAGTTGAGTAGCCAGTTCAGTTGAAGAGGAATAGGCGTCTCTAAAAAGGGCAATCGCAGAAATTGGAAAGAAAAACATACGTGCAAAGAATGTAACTGCGGAGAAACCATGGGTCACAGAAGAAATACTTCAGCTGATCGATGAAAGAATAAAGTACAGAAAGTTCAGGGAAGCTGAAGGATACAGAAATACAAGTCTCTCAGGAATGAAAAAATAAACAGGAAGTGCATCGAAGCCAAGGTGGAATGGCTGCATGAAAAATGTGAAGAAATTTAAAAAGAAGACGATCCATAAAGTAAAAAATATTATCAATATACCGTATTAAAAAGAAATGATTGTTGGAAGGACTGTCTCAGTGTATAGAAAGTTCAAAACAACCTTCGGTGAAATTAAAAGCAAGGGTGGTAACATTAAGAGTGCGACGGAAATTCCACTGTTAAATGCAGAGGCGAGAGCGTATGGGAAGAAAGGAACATTGAAGGTCTCCGTGAGGGGAAGACTTGCCTGATACGGTGGAGGAGGAAACAGGAGTCAAGTGATAGGGTTTCTAGTATTAGAATCAGAATTTAAAATAGCTTTGGAAGACTTAATATCAAATAAGGCAAAAGGGGTAGATAACATTTGATTAGAATTTCTAAAATCATTTGAGGAAGGGGCAACAAAACAACTACTCACGTTGGTGTGTAGAATGTATGAGCCTGGCGATGTACCATCTGACTTTCGGAAAAATGTCGTTCATACAATTCCGAAGACTGCAATAGCCGACAAGTGCGAGAATTATAGCACAATCACCTTAACAAGTCATGCATGCATGTTGGTGAAAAGAAAAATATATACAAGAATGGAAAAGAAAATTGCGGATGTGTTAGATGACGATCAGTTTGGCTTTAGGAAAGGTAAAGGCATCAGAGCGGCAATTCTGATGTTGCGGTTGATAACTGATGCAAGAAACTAAAGAAAAATCAAGACACATTGCTTTGTCGATCTGGAAAAAGTGTTCGACAATGTCACATGGAGCAAGATGTTCGAAATTCTGAGGAGACTGGGGTACGCTATAGGGAGAGACGGGTAATATGTAACACATGTACAAGAACCAGGAGGGAATAATAAGAGTGGAAGGTGAAGAGTGAGGTGGTCGGTTTAGAAAGAGTGTAAGACAAGGATGTGTTCTTTCGCTCCTACTGTTCAATCTACAGGTCGAAGAAGCAATGACGGAAATAAAAGAACGGTTCAGAAGTGGAATTAAAATTCAAGGTGAAAGGAAATCAGTGATAAGATTCGCTTATGACATTGCTATCTTCAGTGAGAGCAAGGTAGAATTACATGAATTGCTGAATGGAAAGAACAGTCTAATGACTACAGAATATGGATTGAGAGTAAATCGAAGAAAGACGAAAGTAATGACAAGTAGCAGAAATGAGAAAAGCGAGAAACGGAGCATCAGGATTGATGGATGTGAAGTAGATGAAGTTAAGGTATTCTGCTACCTGGGCAGCAAAATAACCCATGACGGACCGAGCACGGAGGACATCAAAAGCAGAGTGGCACTTGCATAAAGGCCATTCCTGGCCGAAAGAAGTCTACTAGTATCTTACACAGGCCGTAGAATGACGAAGAAACTACTGAGAATGCACGTCTGGACCACAGCAATGTATGGCAGTAAAATATGGACTCTGGGAAAGCCGGAACAGAAGAGGATTGAAGCGTTTCGAATATGGTGTTACAGGAGAATGTTGAAAATCAGGTGGACGGATAAGATAAGGAACTAGGAGGTTTTCTGAAGAATCGGCGAGAAAAGGAATAAATGGAGAGAAATGACAACAAGAAGTGGAAGGATGATAGGATGTCTGTTAAGATATCAGTAAATAACTTTCGTGATACTAGAGGGAGCTGCAGAGGATAGAAACTGTGTAAGAAGACAGAGACTAGAATACATCCAGCAAATAATTGAGGACGTATGTTGCAAGTGCTCCACTAGACATGAACAGGTTAGCAAAGGAGAGATATCAGTAAATAACTTTCGTGATACTAGAGGGAGCTGCAGAGGATAGAAACTGTGTAAGAAGACAGAGACTAGAATACATCCAGCAAATAATTGGGGACGTATGTTGCAAGTGCTACACTTGACATGAACAGGTTAGCAAAGGAGAGGGCAGAATCAAACCAAACAGAAGACTCATGACTAAAAACACAATTAATTTGGCAATGTAATATTAGCTCCGCCCCGAACGTTGAGGTGAATGAAATGTGCCTAGTAGCGTCCACAGACAATAATTTATAGGCAGCAAGTATAGACACAAACAGTCATTTTTATTGCTGCCCGATTTCAACCATTTTCTATTCGGCAACGCACAGTGACTTCATGTAAACTATCCTTCATCTTTCAGATGCGGTAGAGAATAGATATGTCTATATGGTCGTCCGGGATTATATGGTCATTGTTGTCTTCAGTCCTGAGACTGGTTTAATGCAGTTCTCCATGATACTCTATCCTGTGCAAACTTCTTCATCTCCCAGTACCTACTGCAACTTACATCCCTCTGTATCTGTGTAGTGTATTCATCTCTTGGTCTCCCTCTACGATTTTCACCCTCCATGCTGTCCTCCAATACTAAATTGGTGATCCCTTGATGCCTCAGAATACGCCCTACCAACCGATCCCTTCTTCTAGTCAAGTTGAACCACAAATTTCTCTTCTCTCCAATTGTTTTCAATACCTCCTCATTAGTTATGTGATCTACCCATTTAATTTTCAGCATTCTTCTGTAGCACAACATTTCGAAAGCTTCTATTCTCTTCTTGTCAAAACTATTTATCGTCCATGTTTCACTTCCATACATGGCTACACTCCATACAAATACTTTCAGAAATGACTTCCTGACACTTAAATCTATACTCGATATTAACAAATTTCCCTTCTTCAGAAACGATTTCCTTGCCATTGCCAGTACTTCAACCATCATCAGTTATTTTGCTCCCAAAATAGCAAAACTCCTTTACTACTTTAAGTGTCCCATTTCCTAATCTAATTCCCTCAGCATCATCCGACTTAATTCGACTACATTCCAATATCCTCGTTTTGATTTTGTTGATGTTCATCTTATATCCTCCTTTCAACACACTATCCATTCCCTTCATCTGCTCTTCTAAGTCCTTTGCTGTCTCTGACAGAATTACAATGTCATCGGCGAACCTCAAAGTTTTTATTTCTTCTCCATGGATTTTAATACCTACTCAGAATTATTCTTTTGTCTCCTTTACTGCTTGCTCAGTATACAGATTGAATAACATCGGGGAGAGGCTACAACCCTGTCTCACTCCCTTCCCAACCACTGCTTCCCTTTCATGTCCCTCGACTCTTATAACTGCCATCTGGTTTCTGTACAAATTGTAAATAGCCTTTCGCTCCCTGTATTTTACCCCTACCACCTTCAGAATTTCAAAGAGAGTATTCCAGTCAACATTGTCAAAAGCTTTCTCTAAGTCTACAAATGCTAGAAACGTAGGTTTGCCTTTCCTTACTCTTTCTTCTAAGATAAGTCGTAGGGTCAGTATTGCCTCACGTATTCCAATATTTCTACGGAATCCAAACTGATCTTCCCCGAGGTCGGCTTCTACCAGTTTTTCCATTCGTCTGTAAAGAATTCTCCTTAGTATTTTGCATCCGTGACTTATTAAACTGATAGTTCGGTAATTTTCACATCTGTCAGCACCTGCTTTCTTTGGGATTGGAATTATTATGTTCTTCTTGAAGTCTGAAGGTATTTCGCCTGTCTCATACAGCTTGCTCACCAGATGGTAGAGTTTTGTCAAGACTGGCTCTCCAAAGGCTGTCAGTAGTTCTAATGGAATATTGTCTACTCCCGAGGCCTTGTTACCACTCAGGTCTTTGAGTGCTCTGTCAAACTCTTCACGCGGTATCATATCTCCCATTTCATCTTCATCTGTATCCTCTGCTATTTCCATAGTAGTGTCCTCAAGTACATCGCCCTTGTATAGACCAACTATATACTCCATCCACCTTTCTGCTTTCCCTTCTTTGCTTAGAACTGGGTTTCTATCTGAGCTCTTGATATTCATACAAGCGGTTCTCTTTTCTCCAAAGGTCTGTAATTTTCCTGTAGGCAGTATCTATCTTACCCCAGTGAGATAAGCCTCTACATCCTTACATTTGTCCTCTAGCCATTCCTGCTTAGCCATTTTGCTCTTCCTGTCGATCTCACTTTTTCCTTTTTGCCTGCTTCATTTACTGCATTATTATATTTTCTCCTTTCATCAATCAAATTCAATATTTCTTCTGTTACCCAAGGGTTTCTACTAGCCCACGTCTTTTTACCTACTTGATCCTCTGCTGCCTTCACTACTCCATCCCTCAAAGCTACCCATTCTTCTTCTACTGTATTTCTTTCCCCAATTCCTGTCAATTGTTCCCTTATGCACTCCCTGAAACTCTGTACAACCTCTGGTTTAGTCAGTTTATCCAGGTCCCATCTCCTTAAATTCCCACCTTTTTGCAGTTTTTTCAGTTTTAATCTACAGTTCATAACCAATAGATTGTGGTCAGAGTCCACATCTACATCTACATCTACATCTATACTCCGCGAGCCACCTTACGGTGTGTGGCGGAGGGTACTTATTGTACCACTATCTGATCCCCCCCTTCCCTGTTCCATTCACGAATTGTGCGTGGGAAGAACGACTGCTTGTAAGTCGCCGTATTTGCTCTAATTTCTCGGATCTTTTCGTTGTGATCATTACGCGAGATATATGTGGGCGGTAGTAATATGTTGCCCATCTCTTCCCGGAATGTGCTCTCTCGTAATTTCGATAATAAACCTCTCCGTATTGCGTAACGCCTTTCTTGAAGTGTCCGCCACTGGAGCTTGTTCAGCATCTCCGTAACACTCTCGCGCTGACTAAATGTCCCCATGACGAATCGCGCTGCTTTTCGCTGGATCATGTCTATCTCTTCTATTAATCCAACCTGGTAAGGGTCCCATACTGATGAGCAATACTCAAGAATCGGACGAACAATCGTTTTGTAAGCTACTTCTTTCGTCGATGAGTCACATTTTCTTAGAATTCTTCCTAAGAATCTCAACCTGGCGCCTGCTTTTCCCACTATTTGTTTTATGTGATCATTCCACTTCAGATCGCTCCGGATAGTAACTCCTAAGTATTTTACGGTCGTTACCGCTTCCAATGATTTACCACCTATGGCATAATCGTACTGGAATGGATTTCTGCCCCTATGTATGCGCATTATATTACATTTATCTACGTTTAGGGAAAGCTGCCAGCTGTCACACCATTCATTAATCCTCTGCAGGTCTTCCTGGAGTACGTACGAGTCTTCTGATGTTGCTACTTTCTTGTAGACAACCGTGTCATCTGCAAATAGCCTCACGGAGCTACCGATGTTGTCAACTAAGTCATTTATGTATATTGTAAACAATAAAGGTCCTATCACGCTTCCTTGCGGTACTCCCGAAATTACCTCTACATCTGCAGATTTTGAACCGTTAAGAATGACATGTTGTGTTCTTTCTTCTAGGATATCCTGAATCCAATCACAAACCTGGTCCGATATTCCGTAAGCTCGTATTTTTTTCACTAAACGTAAGTGCGGAACCGTATCAAATGCCTTCCTGAAGTCCAGGAATACGGCATCAATCTGCTCGCCAGTGTCTACGGCACTGTGAATTTCTTGGACAAGTAGGGCGAGCTGAGTTTCACATGATCTCTGTTTGCGGAATCCATGTTGGTTATGATGAAGGAGATTTGTATTATCTAAGAACGTCATAATACGAGAACATAAAACATGTTCCATTATTCTACAACAGACTGACGTAAGCGAAATAGGCCTATAATTATTCGCATCTGATTTATGACCCTTCTTGAAAATGGGAACGACCTGCGCTTTCTTCCAGTCGCTAGGTACTTTACGTTCTTCCAGAGATCTACGATAAATTGCTGATAGAAAGGGGGCAAGTTCTTTAGCATAATCACTGTAGAATCTTACGGGTATCTCGTCTGGTCCGGATGCTTTTCCGCTACTAAGTGATAGCAGTTGTTTTTCAATTCCGATATCGTTTATTTCAATATTTTCCATTTTGGCGTCCGTGCGACGGCTGAAGTCAGGGACCGTGTTACGATTTTCCGCAGTGAAACAGTTTCGGAACACTGAATTCAGTATTTCTGCCTTTCTTCGGTCGTCCTCTGTTTCGGTGCCATCGTGGTCAACTAGTGACTGAATAGGGGATTTAGATCCGCTTACCGATTTTACATATGACCAAAACTTTTTGGGGTTCTTGTTTAGATTGTTTGCCAATGTTTTATGTTCGAATTCGTTGAATGCTTCTCTCATTGCTCTCTTTACGCTCTTTTTCGCTTCGTTCAGCTTTTCCTTATCAGCTATGATTCGACTACTCTTAAACCTATGATGAAGCTTTCTTTGTTTCCGTAGTACCTTTCGTACATGATTGTTATACCACGGTGGATCTTTCCCCTCGCTTTGGACCTTAGTCGGTACGAACTTATCTAAGGCGTACTGGACGATGTTTCTGAATTTTTTCCATTTTTGTTCCACATCCTCTTCCTCAGAAATGAACGTTTGATGGTGGTCACTCAGATATTCTGCGATTTGTGCCCTATCACTCTTGTTAAGCAAATATATTTTCCTTCCTTTCTTGGCATTTCTTGTTACACTTGTAGTCATTGATGCAACCACTGACTTATGATCACTGATACCCTCTTCTACATTCACGGAGTCGAAAAGTTCCGGTCTATTTGTTGCTATGAGGTCTAAAACGTTAGCTTCACGAGTTGGTTCTCTAACTATCTGCTCGAAGTAATTCTCGGACAAGGCAGTCAGGATAATGTCACAAGAGTCTCTGTCCCTGGCTCCAGTTCTGATTGTGTGACTATCCCATTCTATACCTGGTAGATTGAAGTCTCCCCCTATTACAATAGTATGATCACGAAACTTCTTCACGACGTCCTGCAGGTTCTCTCTGAGGCGCTCAACTACTACGGTTGCTGATGCAGGTGGTCTATAGAAGCATCCGACTATCATATCTGACCCACCTTTGATACTTAACTTAACCCAGATTATTTCACATTCGCATTCGCTAATAACTTCACTGGATATTATTGAATTCTTTACTGCTATAAATACTCCTCCACCATTGGCGTTTATCCTATCCTTGCGGTATATATTCCATTCTGTGTCTAGGATTTCGTTACTGTTCACTTCCGGTTTTAACCAACTTTCCGTTCCTAATACTATATGCGCACTATTTCCTTCAATAAGCGATACTAATTCAGGAACCTTGCCCTGGATACTCCTGCAGTTTACCAATATTACGTTAACTTTTCCTGTTTTTGGTCTCTGAGGACGGACGTTCTTTATCAACGATGCTGATGTTCTCTCTGGTAAGCCGTCAGGTATTTTATCGTTTCGCCCAAGGGGGGGTCCCTCTAACCTAAAAAACCCCCGTGTGCACGCCACACGTACTCTGCTACCCTAGTAGCTGCTTTCGGTGTGTAGTGCACGCCTGACCTGTCTAGGGGGGCCCTACAGTTCTCCACCCAATAACGGAGGTCGATGAATTTGCAACCATTATAGTCGCAGAGTCGTCTGAGCCTCTGGTTTAGACCCTCCACACGGCTCCAAACCAGAGGACCGCGATCGACTCTGGGCACTATGCTGCAGATATTAAGCTCAGCTTGCACTCCGCGTGCGATGCTGGTTGTCTTCACCAAATCAGCCAGCCGCCGGAAGGAACCAAGGATGGCCTCAGAACCCAAGCGGCAGGCGTCATTCGTTCCGACATGTGCTACTATCTGCAGCCGGTCACACCCAGTGCGTTCAATAGCTGCCGGAAGGGCCTCCTCCACATTACGGACGAGACCCCCCGGCAAGCACACCGAGTGCACACTGGCATTCTTCCCCGACCTACCCGCTATTTTCCTGAGGGGCTCCATAACCCGCCTAACGTTGGAGCTCCCTATAATAGGCCCGCCCTCTGTGACTGTCGGGACCTTGCCGGAGAATCGGCCACTGGCCCAACAGGCGAGGCATCCTGTGGTGGCTCGGAAACGATGTCATCACCACTAGGAAGCACCCCGTACCTGTTGGAAAGGGGTAAGGCAGCTGCCACGCGGCCAGATCCCACCTTCGCCTTTCGGCCAGGCACGCGCGAGCCCACCACTGTCCGCCATTCACCCTGGAGTGATGGCTGACCGGTAAGATGCTCACTGCCGGAAGACGCAGCGACATCAGGGGTTCCATGTGATTCCAAGGCCACCGAAGTAGGCATAGGTCTCACCACAGTTGCCCCAACGCCACTACGAGCCGACGCCTGCGCCTCGAGCTCGATGAGCCTAACAGACAAAGCCTCCACCTGCCCCCGAAGAGTGGCCAATTCTCCTTGCGTCCGCTCACAACAACCACAGTCCCTACACATGACTATGTTTACCCTACTCTATACGGTGACAAATTCCCATCTGCCCCTGTAAATGTCTTACAATTTAAAATCTGGTTCCTAAATCTCTGTCTTACCATTATATAATCTATCTGAAACCTGTCAGTGTCTCCAGGCTTCTTCCATGTATACAACCTTCTTTTATGATTCTTGAACCAAGTGTTAGCTACGATTAAGTTGTTCTCTGTGCAAAATTCTGTCAGGCGGCTTCCTCTTTCATTTCTTAGCCCCAATCCATATTCACCTACTACGTTTCCTTCCCTTCCTTTTCCTACTACCGAATTCCAGTCACCCATGAGTATTAAATTTTAGTCTCCCTTAATTATCTGAATAATTTCTTTTATTTCATCATACATTTCTTCAGTTTCTTCGTCATCTGTAGAGCTAGTTGGCATATAAACTTGTACTACTGTAGTAGTCGTGGGCTTCGTGTCTATCTTGGCCACAATAATGCGTTCACTATTCCGTTTGTAGTAGTTTACCCGCACTCCTATTTTTTTATTCATTACTAAACCGACTCCTGCGTTACCCCTATTTGATTTTGTATTTATAACCCTGTATTTGCCTGACCAAAAGTCTTGTTCCTCCTGCCACCGAACTTTACTAATTCCTACTATACCTAACTTTAACTTATCCATTTCCCTATTTAAATTTTCTAACCTACCTGCTCGATTAAGGGATCTGACATTCCACGCTCCGATCCGTAGAATGCCTGTTTTCTTTCTCCTGATAACCACGTCCTCCTGAGTAGTCCCCGCCCGGAGATCCGAGTGGGGGACTATTTTACCTCCGGAATATTTTACGCACGAGAACGCCATCATCGTTTAACCATACAGTAAAGCTGCATGCCCTCGGGAAAAATTACGGCTGTAGTTTCCCCTTCCTTTCAGCCGTTCGCAGTACCACAACAGCAAGGCCGGTTTTGGTTAATGTTACAAGGCCAGATCAGTCAATCATCCAGACTGTTGCCCCTGCAAGTACTGAAAAGGCTGCTGCCCCTCTTCAGGAACCACACGTTTGTCTGGCCACTCAACAGAAACCCCTCGGTTATGGTTGCACCTACGGTACGGCTATCTGCATCGCTGAGGCACGCAAGCCTCCCCACCAACGGCAAGGTCCATGGTTAAATAGTACTTTTATAGTACTGTATTGTAAAGTGGCCATGGTTAGCAAGCTTCTTTATACAATTTAACATTTTCACAATGAGTGAACAAATTTTGATAAAAAGTGAAAACGTAAATTTCAGCGTCTAAGCCTTTTCATTATAGCCATTATCGAACGTCCTTTACTAAACACTTTTGTGTCTTTTATGTCAAATGTTTTTAGAAATAAGAGACCAGCCGCTGTGGCCGAGCGGTTCTAGGCGCTTCAGTCTGGGACCGCGCGACCGCTACGGTCGCAGGTTTGAATCCTGCCTTGGGCATGGATGTGTGTGATGACTTTAGGTTAGTTAGGTTTATGTAGTTGTAAGTTCTAGGGGACTGATGACCTCAGATATTAAGTCCCATAGTGCTCAGAGCCATTTGAACCATTTTTTTAGAAATAACAGCAGGTACGAGTGGAAGCGGCATTCGTTCCGCGTTTACATTGAGTGAGTATCACAAAGGAAAAATATAACTGCGAGGCCACAAGCTAATATACAGACAATAAATTAACGATTAACTGCAACTAAACGTTGTGCATATTGTTTCTGAGCCGGAACTATTGTATAACAGTTAGTGAAGTCGACGACTGGAAATTCGTAGGGCTTAAGTTAGGCAAAAAGCTTTCTTTTAAGTAACATTTAAGAGACAAAAATAATCTCCATTGTCTCTGACAATGAAACGCGAAGGCTTGTTAACTTTGATTAGTTGCACTCCACACTATCTGATAAAATGTGTCCGGGTACCAATTAGTGGACATTTATATGTTGAGTCCACACTTCGCCTTTATGATGGCGTGAACTCCGCTGGAAGCACTTTCTGTGATTTGTCCGAAACTCTGAGGAGGAGTGGCAGCCCTTTTTTCCTCTAGAACCGAAACCAGAGAAGGTAATGGAAATACCGTGTGGCTTGGGCCTCCCGTCGTGTAGACCGGTCGCCTGGTGCAAGTCTTTCGAGTTAAACCTAATTCGGCGACTTGCGTGTCGATGAGGATGGAATAATGATGATGATAAGGACAACACAACGCCCAGTCCCTGAGCGGAGAAAATCTCCGACCCAACCGGGAATCGAACCCGGGCCGTTAGGTATGACATTCCGTCGCGCTGACCACTCAGCTACCAGAGGCGGACTACCAGAGAAGGTAGTAATGCCGGACGTAGGGATCTGGAGCGAAGTCGACGTCTCAACTCCTCCCAAAGGTGTTCCACTGGGCTCAGGTCAGGACTCGGCACAGGCAATTGCGTTTCAGAAATATTATCGTCCGCAAACGACTTCCTCACTTAGGCTGTACTGTCACGCAACAATCATTGTCTCCGAATTGTTCTTCTAGTGTACGCAGTAAGCAACGATGTAAAATGTATCCGTATCCTTCCGCGTTTAACGTTTTCTTAAGTGCGATAAAGGGGCCACACGCCAACCATAAAAAACAAAACACCAATGCCGTACCACACTGTTAGCACTACACTTAATGATAGGTAACGTTCTCGAAACATTCACCAAACCCAAACACTTTCACCGGATTGCCACAGGGTATAGCGTGATTCGTCGCTCCAAATCACTCGTTTTCCCTCATCCACGGTCTTCATTGCACCACCTGAAACG
The DNA here is from genome assembly GCF_023898315.1 of Schistocerca nitens. Classification (NCBI taxonomy): domain Eukaryota; kingdom Metazoa; phylum Arthropoda; class Insecta; order Orthoptera; family Acrididae; genus Schistocerca; species Schistocerca nitens. Next base: position 292,363,881 of record NC_064619.1, read on the forward strand.
TCGCTTAGCACTGACCACATAAACGTTTCGTTTATGTAGAGCTGCTTGACTATTATATCCCATTCTTTCAAACATCTTACGCACAGTTAATGAGCTGGCTGGATTGCTGGTAACACTTTGGAACTCAGGAGTGATTCCTTCCGGTGATTTCATGCGATACTTTTTAATTACCTTCCACAATGATCGACGGTCCCTGACCGTCACTACATGAGTTGTTGCTTGGTCTCGGTTTAGCTGTGGTTGTTCCTCCGTCTTTCTACTTCGCAATCGCATCACAAGCTGTCGACTTGGGCGGCTTTAGAAGCGCTGAAATGTCCCTGATAGATATGCTATTTAGATGACTTCCAATGACTAGTCCACGGTCGAAGTCACTCAGGTTTCATGATCGACGCATTCTGCTGTTTCAGCTTCTCTACTGATACCGTAATACTTCCTGCCTTCTGTTGTACTGGCAAGTCCGCTTTTCGTGACATCTAATGGCCAATTCAGCATTGTATTAGGGTGTCCGACCACTTTTAATCAAACAGTGTATAATCTCCTATGATATCGTAGCTTGAGGCAACTCCTTGGAATCAGCAACAATATCCATAGCTTCGGAACTGCGGTCAGGCAGATCTATGGTGTCGGTCCGCGAACGTGATGTGAGTCGGTGTAGAGGAGTATCGGAACCTAAACAGACCATCCCTGTACAGATATTCCATAATGCAATTTGTTGTTGACAATAATGACCCAGTTTCAAGAATATGTAACATTCATTCTGTTAATACTAGACGGAAATAGGCTTGCGCTTAGGTAAAGCTTCCTGAGAAATTGCACTATTCGGGAGGCTCCAATTTCAACAGTCTTCCAGTAGGACTGAAAAAAGTGTCATGCCTCAAGGCTCAAGTCCATGTTGAAAGGTTTCTTGTGGCACACTACTTCCATTCTGTGCAGCACCATCACCTCGCAGTATTTGAGAACTACGTTGAGTACTGGCTTATTTATTTGTACACTCTCTCACAATTCTTTTCTTTTTTAGTATTTTTTCTATCGTTTATAAATTTTCTGAAAGCATTCTGTAAACTGTGTTCTGTACTGACGCGTTCCATAACAAGGGAGTTTCGGCTGGAATAACCCCACTTTACCTGATAAACAAATATGAATGAGACAAGCAACTGTATCTTTGTCACGCGAACATCACTAGCCAGCAAAGACTACCAAGGCACCTACGATGTCGATCATAACCGCCGTTGCATATTTCCAAAGGATGATCTGCAAAACAAACTTCTAAACTTCGTTTGTGCTTGATTCCTATGACAGAACAAGATGGTACTGCCATTAATGAATTCATATTTAGACAGAGTTGCATTCAAATCCTCGTAAAGGCCCATAAGATTTCCCTAAATCTCCAGTGCAGTGGATGATTCCTTTTATTACTTCAGGACGACTTTCTTGTCCCCCCGCTTTCCAACTTAGCTGCTGTTTTCATCTCCAGTGATTTTAATGTTGACAATATGATCAACTTTGGCTGTTCCTAAAAAATGGTTCAAATGGCTCTGAGCACTATGGGACTCAACTGCTGAGGTCATTAGTCCCCTAGAACTTAGAACTAGTTAAACCTAACTAACCTAAGGACATCACAAACACCCATGCCCGAGGCAGGATTCGAACCTGCGACCGTAGCGGTCTTGCGGTTCCAGACTGCAGCGCCTTTAACCGCACGGCCACTTCGGCCGGCGGCTGTTCCTAACGCTCTCCACTTGACACGGCTCCTATCTTCGTCATTGTTAGCGAACGGTCATGAAAATGATGCATACATCAGGTCTGTTCAAAAAACATTCGTAATTTTGCGCCAATGGCGTACTGAAGCGAAATGCGGTTGACATCCCTGGAGAAAAGAATAAGAAGCAGTATTGAAAGTAGACTGCAAGAGGAGCAGTACGGTTTCAGACCGGGAAGATCAACAACGGACCTCATATTTGCGGTAAGGCAACTGCAGGAAAGGCACTATGAGTACGGGAAGGACTTAATCATGGCCTTTTTAGATATTGAGAAGGCGTATGACAGTATCTGTAGGGACAAGCTCTGGGAAGTGCTGAACGCAAAAGGGATAGATGAAGAGACAACACGAAAAGTCAGAAAAATGTATGAGGGAAGTGAGAGTTGTGTGAAAGTGGGGAGGGAACGTACTGCATGGTTCAAGCTGGAAAATGGGATGCGACAGGGAAGTGCACTTTCGCCTTTGTTGTTTATTATTGTTATGGATGAAATCCTACAGCAAGTATCAGATGCAATTGGAGATCATAAAATGAAAGCAGTGCTTTTTGCCGATGACCTGATGTTATGGGGAAATTGCGAGAAGGAGGTGCAAGAGCAGTTAGATGCATGGGAGGCAACGGCAGCACAATATGGAATGCATTTCTCTGCAAAGAAAAGTGAAATAATTGTCACAACAAGGAGGAAGAATAGGCCAAATGTGAATATAACTTGTGGAGGGGAAAAACTACAAGTGGTAGAGAACTTCAAGTACCTGGGAAGCGTGATTGAAAGTAAGGGGGGAAACGCAATGGAAATAAATGAAAGGTGCAGAAAAGCAGGGCAGTTCTACAAATGCATTAGGGGGCTTATTTGGAGCAAGGAGGTGCCACAGAAATCCAAGGGAATTATATACCGAACCTACTTTGTCCCCATATTGGCATACGAAAGTGAGACATGGGTAATGCACAAAAGCGACAAAAGTAGAATACAGGCTAGTGAAATGAAGTTCCAGAGGAGCAGGTTGGGTGTAACAAGACGAGACAGATTGCGAAATGTGTATGTGAGGGAAAGACTAGAGGAGAAACCAGTACAGGACAGGATAGAAAAATCAAGACTGCAGTGGTATGGACACATGAAGAGAATGGATGAGGGAAGAATTCCAAAGAGGATGTTTGATCTGCAACTGGAGGGGAAGAGGCCCAGAGGAAGACCAAGAGATAGATGGGTGAAGGGAGTGAAGGAATGTGTGATGAGAAGAGGAGAGAACTGGACGAAGGTGGAAGAGGGGGAATGGTGGAAAGACAGAACACGATGGAGAGGCTTGTGTTCCCGACAGACCCAGCCAGTGGCTGGAAACTGTCCAAGATGATGATGATGATCCCTGCACACGCCTGTGTTTAATGCGTATCTTCCAGAAGTTTCATCGTTGTATGTCTGTTAGTCATTGTTCAGTGCTGTACCTAGTAGAACGTTATGTCTCACAGACGGCAAATTTCGAGATGGCAGAGTTAAAGGAGGAAACCGTATGCATTGATTGAATTTGGCGTGAGATGTAAGAGGTACATCAAGTAATGCAGGAAGCCTACGGTGATGAGTGCTTAAACCGTACTCGGTGTTACGAATGGTTCACACGGTTTAAAAACGGCCGGACGGAAGTTAAAGATGACCGTCGTTCAGTATCCCTTCCACGTCTATCGACGACGCTCATGTCAGAACGTCAAAGAAATTGTGCGTGGCAATCGCAGATTGACAGTCCGAGACATTTTAGAAGAAGACATTGCAGAGGATTGTAACATTTCAGTTGGACCATGTCATGAAATCCTGACACAACATCTTGGAATGCATCGTGTTGCCGCCGAGGTCGTCCCACAACAAATGATTCAAGACGGGAAAAACCTTCGCCTCGCTATTTGTGAAAAGCTTCTGGATCACGCAAATGAGAACGAGATGTTCCGTAAGAGAATCATAACTACTGATGAGACATGGGCCTGCGGTTACGATGTTGAGACCAAGGTTCAGTCTTCACAGTTGGTCGGCAAAAGTTCTCAGAGACGCAAAAACCTCGTCAGGTAGGTCAAATGTCAAAGCCATGCTGATAGTTGTCTTTTACTTTTAAGGATTAGTTCATGAAGAATTCGTGTCACAGGGACAAACTACTAATTGATGATACTATTGGGATATGTTGCGAGAAAATGTGAGAAGGTAACTATCTACAATGTGGCGGGACAATTCATGGCTCTTGCGTCACGATAACGCATTAGCACATTCATACCTGTTGGTGAATGACTATTGAGCAAAAAACGAAAACACAGTGCGGCCTAATCCTCTGTACTCTCCTGACCTGTCCCCTGCGAACTTTTTTTTCATATCCAAAGTTGAAAACCCCGTGAAAGGATAAAGAATTGCAACGATAGAGAATATGAAAGAAAATTGGCAGACGGCGCCTCGCGCGATCCACCAAAAGGCGTCCAAGACTGCTTCCGGATTGTGGAAACGGCGTTGGGAGAGATAAATGAATCGGAGAGGAGATTATTTCGAAGGAGATCATGCTCAATAAGTAAAAGGCAAGAGTAGAAAAAGTTTGTGGACGAAATTACAGAATTTTTTTTTACGGTCTTCATTTCAACGTTTGTCCCATTTCTCTCTCGGTTTCTGAAGTTATGGGGAAGCAGCACGTTCGGAGCCTATAGGATAATCCTTTCTAAGAGTACTGCATGCGAGTCATCAGAAACTTGCTGCCGCATATAAGTCTTTTATGATCTATCATTGTTGGAGACACCACATCTTTGTTACAGTCTGCCGAAACCAGGTCATAGTGGTCGGCCACTGATGGAATCGTGTATGCGATTGGAATTAACCCCCTCAGCATCAATAAAGAGGCCTGAAGACAGAATAATGAATCACCGAAACTAGGAGCTTTACAATAGATAATATCGAAAGGAGGGCTGCAAGTGTTCCATTTTATTCCATGAACGTGTTGTGGTTGTGAACGCTTTCACCAAGACGGTGACTGTTGTTGTTGCCAGACGGGAATACCGTTGTCATTTCAAACTCTGACTGAATGATCCAGTACCATCGCCATATCCAGTAATGTAATGCTTGAAAAACCGCGAAGGAGAGGGAAGTGCATGTAAGTTGAATCAGTAGGAAAGCCCAGAAGTTGTCACCCACAGGAACTAGTAGAGGGGTTGCAAAATGTTAGTAATAAGCAGTCCAAAACATTCTGTTTAACTAATTGAGGTAGTAGTAAGAATGTCAAGTCGTAGCGTGCGCATAATTTTTCGGAATGACTTTAAGTTACAATCGTACAAGATACAGATTGTACAATGGTTAAATGAAAGCGAAAGGCACATTTTCATGTTAGTGTCTGAAGCAACAAACAAATCCTCAAAAACTCCATCAGCGACCCTTATACATCCAGACACTCGCAGTGTGGTACGCTGTTTCTTCAGCGGGCATTAACGGCCGTTTCATTATTGAGGATGAACGTGGTCTAGTAACCACGGTCAAATCTCAGCGTTTTACTGCCATAATTTACACATTCTTCACACCTGAGCTGCAAGTTTCCTGCAGATGAGTATTGGTTTAAGTAAAGTGGGTGCTACGTCTCAGTATGCACAAGTTTCAATAGCAGCAGGGGCTGAGTGTTTGGTAACCGCATCAGTTCAGGGAATGGGGACATTTTGTGGCCTTCCAGGTCTCCCAGCTTATCGGTCTGAGACTACTTCCTTTCGGCGTTTCTGAAACACAAACGTCTACACAAAATTGCGGAACTGAAAGATACCATGTGTGCAGAAATTAGAAACATTCCTATACAGATACTAGAAATCGCAGTGAACAATTTATATCGCAGTTTGCCAAAGTGTCAACGTAACGATGGTGGCCACCTAGAAGACATCATTCTAAAAAAAATAAACAGTACGTAAAATGACAATGCGCAGGGTTTCGTTATTGTGGTTGAAATCGTTTTCAGTATAATCGTCGGCCTGCTTCGCTATATCCATATGAGCCCTTTTTCTGCCACGCCCTGTAAAAGCGTTGATACCCGTTATGAAAGTGCAGTTCCACTCTTAAAGCCCAACACGGGATAGCAAATATTCGAATAGCCTTACCTTCCAAAGAAAGCCCGCCACTGTACCTTAGTTTCAATCGGAATAGAAACAGTCAATGTCGACGGCAAATAAGTTACCTGCACAGTAGAATACTGAAACTCAGAAAGAAAAGCGTCTAAATTACTTAAACAAGTGCTTAATAATTTTAGGAAGGTTGAAACTTGCGGCGTGTGTAAGAGAAATGAGTGAACTGATTGATTCTGATACGACTATCATGATTCAGCTTGAAAGTTGTGGCGGTTTCCCAAGTCTGTCTTAAAGGAAGAGATACAGCAACTGTCCCAAACGCTAATGTTCAGGATGAAATTAAGTTCTGTGTACATCATTCGGTCATGTGAACCACCGCTTTTAAGCGGCTTGTTTCGAAATCACCAGGAAAAACCATTTTTGCAGTACACAGTACGGTGCTGGAGCCCTAAATGTTAATCTGACTGCGTTTTGACAATATTATGCAGCAGTGCAGGGTCCCTCCGAACAACCAAACTAACCTTTAAACTCCAGCGAATGAACAACTGTACTAAATTGTGAATGTCAGTTGTGATATTTCATTTTGAAATGTTATATCAGTATTGTCATCATGATGGTCGTCATCATCATTGTAGTCGTCATCTTTGCAAGACGTTGTGGCACCTTTGCTGTCTCCAACAGATCCTGTTTCGTAGTCTCGTGTCTTCTTCCTTTTTTCTTCATCCAGTATTTTTATTCTTCTGCTTATTAGTTTCTTCAGTCCTTCCACTTTAACTTCTGTAGCTGTAGACAGAATTGTTTTTGCTAGCAAAATATTTCCTACCCAGTATTCCTGTTTTTCCAGCCCATAAGCCAGGACGTAAAATTTTATTCAGTAAGTGCGTTTAACAAACATCGATGCTTTTTTATACGCAAAAAGCAAGTAAGATCTTACAAATTACTAAGTAAGATCTCACAAAAAGAAACAAAAAACGGTTCAAATGGCTCTGAGTACTATGGGACTTAACATCTGAGGTCATCAGTCCCCTAGAACTTAGAACTACTTAAACCTAACTAACCTAAGGACATCACACACATCCACGCCCGAGGCAGGATTCGAACCTGCGACCGTAGCAGCGGCGCGGTTCCAGACTGAAGCGCCTAGAACCGCTCGGCCACCCCTGCCGGCAAAAAGAAACAGAAAGAAATGAATCTTCAAAGCCATAAATGTAGCACAGTAGTGTAGTAAACAGTGTGAAATATTAATTGAATCATAGAACACCATACAGTATTTTTATTCACGGTATGCTGTTCGAATCATGTGTTTCACTGTATGACTCTACAAATAACAAACAGCATTACCATAAGCTGTAATCTAAAGTGAGATGTGTGTGCAGGCACACTAGGACGTATGGTGGGAAGAAGAGGGAAAGGGTGATAAAAACAGAGGGGTACGCCCAATGCGACCTTCGAAGACGTCAGCAACTGCTCTACCCCTCAGAAGCGAGGAGTAACTTGCCCCTCTATTGCTCCCGAGATGGCTTTCTTTCCCAGTGCAAGCCTTCACTTCACATCGTTTGCCTAAACTACCCGCATTTGGCGCCATTGGCTGACTGATGACGCCCGCCTAAATTTGAGTAGGGGGGAGGGGGGGAGGGGGTGGCCTTCCTGACGCGCTAAAGGAGTTCGCATCCATTGCCTCCGCCTGGCTGTCGCCACTTAATGCGGGCCTATATCTCTTCAGCCCTGCGGTCGGAAAATGGTCGCTGCTATCAGAAAAGTTGAGCTGATTTCACCCAGGAGGTCCACATTTGGTCAAACCTCATATTTGCTGCCAAAATCCTAACACACTGCAGCGTGTACCAACTAAACAATGTTCTATCTCAGATTTGTAATCGTAAATGTTAATTAATTTTGACAAGCATTTTAACACTGTTTATTAGATTTATGTACTTGTCCGTCAAGAAAATAAAATTTTTCCACATCATCCACTAGCCATTGTTGTTGCAAACTGTCATCATAATCAAAATAATTCCTTTTTTATTGACGGTACAGTCGATTCGACTCAATGAATATTGCCTTACATGTCTTTTGTATTGCGATACTCTTGTGTCGTATCCATATGATTCAATGTCTTTCTGATATTTAACCATCACACAGTGCACCATGATGTTCCTATAGTGTGATTCTCGTACTTGCTCATTCTACATTTCATTGGCACATCCGATTAAAATCTCAAGTAAACTTATACTTTTTTCACTCCAATTTAAGGAACATATAAAGACGGATGTACAATGATGGCTACTTAGTTACACATCGTCCTGATTTGTAGTTAATTCCTTTAACTGATTTAAGGAAACTCGACATTTTCGCTGAGTATATACGATTACAGGATGATCATTTGCATAAATAATTGTGTTCACGATTAAACCAATTTCTAGCTTCGAATTTACTGAGTGAAGCAACCAACAAACAGACAAGGAGGAGAAACAGGGTGGGAAGTAAGCTACTCTAAAACTTGTATACACGTTAGAAAGAGTAGTCAAGGTAACCGGATTTCAGTCTGATTATCCTGTGTCATTGCCTTGAATTTAGACGTATTTCTAAACACAAGCATTTCGATCTCTTAATGTATCTCATTTCCTTTAATAACATTTACTAACATTTTCAGTACAGGCAATGAGGGTCATTTAATACCAGGAAGTTAACTAGGGGCCGTGGCTGCAACGTCGAGAAAATAATAATAGCAACAATTTTAACACATGAATGCATTTCGTAAGGAATAGATACTTAAGATTTAATTACTGGATTCGTTAATAAACGTAACTTTGGTTAATTCTGATTTCGTGATTACTATTCAGGTGGGTAGATCACGTAACTAATGAGGAGGTATTGAATAGGATTGGGGAGAAGAGAAGTTTGTGGCACAACTTGACTAGAAGAAGGGATCGGTTGATAGCACATGTCCTGAGGCATCAAGGGATCACAAATTTAGCATTGGAGGGCAGCGTGCAAGGTAAAAATCGTAGAGGGAGACCAAGAGATGAACACACTAAGCAGATTCAGAAGGATGTAGGTTGCAGTAGGTACTGGGAGATGAGGGAGCTTGCACAGGATAGATTAGCATGGAGAGCTGCATCAAACCAGTCTCAGGACTGAAGACCACAACTACAACAACAATTCAGTCAGAGTTGCAGCACAACGGTGAGGAAGTGCGCGCGACCCCTGCCCAAAACCGCCCCCCCACCCCAATAACGGCCATCTGTCCGATAACAGCAGCTGCGGCCCAGCCAACTGGATGTGATTGCTTCACGGTATACGACGCTGCTTCACCCAGTTCGCAAGAATGCCCATATTGATCGTCTAAAGCGTGTGTAAAACCTGAAACTTCTTTATTTAAATGAATGTGTCTGTACTTAAATTGTTGAATGACTGAGAAGATGAAACTTCGTTATTTGATTCTGAAGCAGTTGAGTAAAGCTGAACGTACTGAGCCTACTTTCTCTTTACTTTATCTTATCATGTCATCACTGACTCACAATATTCTAGCGCAACGCAATCCGACTGCTCAAATAAATTACAACCTGTCTTCAAACAATTAATTCAAAAGAATGGCCCTGACTAAAATGAAATCTTTATAGTAACCCATACATTTCATTAAGCACTTACCTCACAAAAATCTTCATTACGCGAACTACTGCAATACAGCGAGCGTCAATAGTGCCAGCTAAATAAAAGATTCTAACTACTAATAGGCATGTGGTTAGCAAAGGAAAGAGTTTGTTGCAAACCAAATAATGTATTTTTTACTTTAATAATGTGACAAGAAACTGCAAAAAGCTGGCAATTTAAGGAGATGGGACCTGGATAAACTGAAAGAACCAGAGGTTGTACAGAGTTTCAGGGAGAGCATAAGGGAACAATTGACAGGAATGGGGGAAAGAAATACAGTAGAAGAAGAATGGGTAGCTTTGAGGAATGAAATAGTGAAGGCAGCAGAGGATCAAGTAGGTAAAAAGAAGAGGGCTAGTAGAATTCCTTGGGTAACAGGAGAGATACTGAATTTAACTGATGAAAGGAGAAAATATAAAAATGCAGTAAGTGAAACAGGCAAAAAGGAATACAAACGTCTCAAAAATGAGATCGACAGGAAGTGCAAAATGGCTAAGCAGGGATGGCTAGAGGACAAGTGTAAGGATGTAGAGGCTTATCTCACTAGGGGTAAGATAGATACTGCCTACAGGAAAATTAAAAGAGACCTTTGGAGAAAAGAGAACAACTTGTATGAATATCAAGAGCTCAGATGGAAACCTAGTTCTAAGCAAAGAAAGGAAAGCAGAAAGGTGGAAGGAGTATATAGAGGGTCTATACAGGGGCGATGTACGTGAGGACAATATTATGGAAATGGGAGAGGATATAGATGAAGATGAAATGGGGGATACGATACTGCGTGAAGAGTTTGACAGAGCACTGAAAGAACTAAGTTGAAACAAGGCCCGGGAGTAGACAACATTCCATTAGAACTACTGACAGCCTTGGGAGAGCCAGTCCTGACAAAACTCTACCATCTGGTGAGTAAGATGTATAAGGCAGGCGAAATTCCCTCAGCCTTCAAGAAGAATATAATAATTCCAATCCCAAAGAAAGCAGGTGTTGACAGATGTGAAAATTAATGAACTCTCAGTTTAATAAGTCACGGCTGCAAGATACTAACGCGAATTCTTTACAGACGAATGGATAAACTGGTAGAAGCTGACCTCGGGGAAGATCAGTTTGGATTCCGTAGAAATGTTGGAACACGTGAGGCAATACTGACCTTACGACTTGTCTTAGAAGAAAGATTAAGCAAAGGCAAACCTACGTTTTTAGCATTTGTAGACTTAGAGAAACCTTTTGACAATGTTGACTGGAATACTCTCTTTGAAATTCTGAAGGTGGCAGGGGTAAAACACAGGGAGCGAAAGGCTATTTACAATTTGTACAGAAAGCAGATGGCAGTTATAAGAGTCGAGGGACATGAAAGGGAAGCAGTGGTTGGGAAGGGAGTGAGACAGGGTTGTAGTCTCTCCCCGATGCTATTCAATCTGTATATTGAGCAAGCAGTAAAGGAAACGAAAGAAAAGTTCGGAATAGGTATTAAAATCCATGGAGAAGAAATAAAAACTTTGAGGTTCACCGATGCCATTGTAATTCTGTCAGAGACAGCAAAGGACTTGGAAGAGCAGTTGAACGGAATGGACAGTGTCTTGAAAGGAGGGTATAAGATGAACATCAACAAAAGCAAAACGAGGATAATGGAATGTAGTCGAATTAAGTCGGGTGATGCTGAGGGATTTAGATTATGAAATGAGACACTTAAAGTAGTAAAAGAGTTTTGCTATTTTGGGAGCAAAATAACTGATGATGGTCGAAGTAGAGAGGATATAAAATGTAGACTGGGCGCTCATGAAACGAAGACATGACGACTCGTCTTTATGTTTCGAGCGCCCAAGGTCATTTACCCACCGGGGCCCCCGGGGTCAGCATGGCGGCGGTCCCTGTCCCGCTGAGATAATTTGTCTTTTTAGGACAATTATCTGAGCAAGCACCCACGCCAGCAAAAGGTTGGCACGTGTAAAAGTTTTCTTTTTCGAGCATCATGCAGTGCCCCCTTTTTGTTCAATATGTATATAAATGCAGAATCTTCTACATTTTATTCAGTCAGCACAATGTCGTGGTTAAATCAGTATTTAAGCACAGGATCACATAGTTCAATTCAGTACGACAGAGGAACCTTATATGCAGGACCAGTGGACGATATTGAAACGGCGGAACATGGTAACACCTTTAATATTAATAGAGATAATAGTATATGGACAATGTTTCGACAAGATGCCGCAAATGAAATTAGGTACGGAGAAAATCCAGCATATGATGATTTAGACGAAGAAGTCGTCGAATTTGAGTTGGAGCCAATGCCATCAGAAGAAGTTAATACTGGACTGCGCCAGCGTCATCCATATCAGTACGGCGAAGAAGGAAGGAAAGCGTTTCTGAAGAAGGGAAATTTGTTAATATCGAGTATAGATTTAAGTGTCAGGAAGTCGTTTCTGAAAGTATTTGTATGGAGTGTAGACATGTATGGAAGTGAAACATGGATGATAACTAGTTTGGACAAGAAGAGAATAATAGCTTTCGAAATGTTGTGCTACAGAAGAATGCTGAAGATTAAATGGGTAGATCACAAAACTAATGTGGAGGTATTGAAAAGAATTGGAGAGAAGAGAAATTTGTAGTTCAACTTGACTAGAAGAAGGAATCGGTTGGTAGGACGTATTCTGAGGCATCAAGGGATCACCAATTTAATATTGGAGGGCAGCATGGAGGGTGAAAATCGTAGTGGGAGACCAAGAGATGAATACACTACACAGATACAGAGGGATGTAGGTCGCAGTAGGTACTGGGAGATAAAGAGGCCTGCACAGGGTAGAGTAGCACGGAGAGCTTCATCAAATGAGTCTCATGACTGAAGACCACAATAATAACAATGTGACATCCAGTTCAAACACGAATATAAATCGTCATTAACATCAAGTACAAAGGTATATAGTCATGAATAATATTCAATATCCAAGTCGAACATGTACAGAGCGTTAGCCTACGCTAACATTTCAGACCTATACCCTCCATCAATGCTGACTTCTCACATTTAAATCCATCACTGCTGGCTGTTCACCTCCAACTTCCCAACAGTACGTCCATCACTGCTGGCGACTAACTTCCAACTGCCCAACACTACTGGCGATTAACTTCCAATAACGACTACAACCAGCCACAGAGTCTCTTCCAAAGAAAGCGCAGTCAGAGATCCAATGCAAAGCGCTACATAGCGCTACCAACACAGAAGCAGCCCTCTTATAGTTCAATTCTTTTATCTTGGCGGCTCGCGCATGCCCGCCCAGACGCGGGAGATTGCTACGTTGCCGGTTGCACACGACGCACGCGCCAAGAGAAGCAGCGCCATAGTATAGCATAGTTCGCAAGCTTACGTTTAGGGGGCAGCGCGCAGTTCATGAAGTAAAGCCACCACGGCCGCATTAACCCTTTCGCTGCTACAGAGACGTGCTCCCTGCATTCCGCGCTGTGCGCGATTTTGTCACTGCACTGCTCGCCTGTGCAGACACATGATGTTCCCACTGCTTTGACACACTTATCATTCGATTTCACAAAAACTATTTGGCCCAAAAATTTGATTTTTACACATCTTCTTGACTGATACCTTCCCCCCATAAATGACTTAATTTTGTTTCGATGCTCAACACAGTTATAATGCAGCATTAAATATAGTAACCCATTGCACGAAATTTTGAAGAGTTTGCAGAGGTAAAAGTCCATAGAGTATACTTTCCGTATGGTCGATTTTAGTTGCCACAATGTTGAGAATGAAATGTGGACAAGATACCTAAATTTCATATAAAATTTACTATATAAAAATATCTCATTTAATTTAAGTACCACATCAGTGTCGTGTGTAATATTGAGAAATATTCCATCTTTCGTGACTCTAACAAAAGTTTTATTTACACCGGGCACGTTTGGCTTTATTTTAAAGCACTTCAATCGATCAATAGGAAGTAGACAAAATACATTAAACAAAACTGTGGACTTACAAAAATATTAGGACTTGAATATACCGTCTATCAGTGAAGTGCTCTGAGCTATGTCAAATATAATTTTTGTGTGTGGCACACACAAAGAGTATTTATTTGCTAAAACACTGATCAGCCGACACAAACGTTGAATATTGTGTTACCGCAGCACAAAACTACGAAAGGTGACTTGGCAATGGAGGAGACAAAATACTGTCCACTGAAGATGCTTCAAAAGAGAGAAACGAGTCTGGTCTAAATAAGTCGCTTATTACAGTTGCGGAAGAGGAATATATTTCAATACCATTGGTAAAACTGTGACTGTGGAACAAAAACAAGAAAGAGAACATGAGTATCATTGTGTATGTGCCATACCTTTCATTGATTGAAGTGCTTTAAAATAAAGCCAAACGCGCCTGGTGTATATAATACTTTTATTACAGTTGCGAAAGACGGAATATTTCTCAGTATTACATACAACACCTATGTGGTACTTAAATTAAATGAGATATTGTTATAAAGTAAATTTTATATGAAATTTAGGTATCTTGTCCACATTTCATTCTCAACATTGTGGCATCTAAAATCGACCATACGAAAGTATACGCTATGGACTTTTACCTCTGCAAACTCTTCAAAATTTCATGCATTGGTTTACTACATTTAATGCTGCACAATAACTGCGTTGAACATCGAAACAAAATTAAGTCATTTATTGGGAGGAAGGTATCTGTCAAGAAGATGTGTAAAAATCAAATTTTTGGGCCAAATAGTTTTCGTGAAATCGAATGATAAGTGTGTCAAAGCAGTGGGAACACCATGTGTCTGCACAGGCGAGCAGTGCAGTGATGACAAAATCGCGCACAGCGCGGAATGCGGGGAGCACGTGTCTGCAGCAGCGAAAGGGTTAATGAAGAGGCAAAGCACTAAAAATTTCAAAAAATTGCATTCAAACGAATAAAATTCCTGAAGTAAGACACTACGATATTGTTTTTAAATAAAGAAAGTATTAAGCACCGCTCAAGGTTTGAACTCATAACCTTTTGCTTGGTTGCCCAACACCTTAACCGTTACGTTAACGCAGCTCGTCTCACGATGTAAGTCCATGAGGATTCTAACACGTCACGCAAAATACTGACAAACACTGTTGGTATGACTATGAATTACTCACGCTTCGTCGAAGTACAATAGGAAATAAGCAATTACCGCTGTTCTTTATTGCGAAAAAGTGGTTCGTGATACAAACACCTTTTCTTTCTATCGCCTGAATTAGGAGTCTTATTGCTTGTTTGGTTTTATTAATTAATAGAATATGAAGCAATTGGTATAAAGAATGCTTTTTCCAAACTTTCTTTAATGGAAAGTCTGCTATCAAGACGTTGCTTTTGTTCGATTACTTTATTTATGACTGAACGTTTCTAAAACTGAAGACACTCGTCCGTGCTCTGCACTGCAGTCGAGATCTGGCAACGTCGTTCTCTGTTCATTGGCTGACTGTGTTTTGTGACGTCAGATGCGCAGAACGAACCTAAACTCGGCCGCCAACATAAATGACGCGCACTTTACCAACCCAAGCACATCAAGTTTGCACTAGCCATGCCACGTGATTTCCCAATGGCGGAACTCCACTGGTTAGCAGCAATGCTTTACTTATGTCTGCATCTGTATTCCGCAAGCTGCTTTATCATATGTAGCGCAGAGTACATCTCTTAACATTACTACTCCCCGCACTCCAATTTCACTCACGAATGGGGCACAGCAGAACGACTGTCGTTAAACCACCGTGTGAGCTCTCATTTTCTCATCGAGATAACTTCATGAGATATATGTAGCAAGAAATAATATATTGTCTGACTCCTATGGAATTTTTATCTCTACATCTTACGTCTATGCACGACGGCTCTCTTTCAGCGCCTGCCACTGGAGTTTATTTAGCATTTCTGTAATGCTACAGAGGGTGCGCGAGACATCTCTTCATGATATGAAGATGGTATCTGTTCTTTCAGACATGTCCGAAGGTACAGATACCATATCCATATAGTTAAGGCTAACCGGTCACTGACCTCCATCTTCTGTGATGGATGCACACGCATTCCCCAAACTCTTACTGGACTCGGTAAAATTCTCTGCTGTGGGTAATGAGAGTAATGGGCAGGGGCACTACGAATGTAGTGTGTGGACATTAAGTTGGGAATGTGGGTCTCACAGGAGCGTGCAAGGGATAAATCCCTGCAGTCGCACTGTCCTCTGTGCCCTCGGTGACTCAGATGGGTAGACCGTCTGCCATGTAAGAAGGAGATCCTGGGTTCGAGTCCCGGTCTGGGCAGACATTTTCAACTGTCCCCATTTATGTATATCAACGCCAGTCGACAGCTTATGGTCTTGATTTAATTATCATTTCATCTCCTCATGAAGTGAGGATAGCAGCTGGGACCTGTGAAGCGTCTCCGACACTAGTAAAATATCGTCGTGGTTAAATTATTTATTAACCACGTTTACAGTCGTCTTTTTCCACACTGGACTCGTAGCCGATGCCTCATTCAGCTGGACCGAGCGAGGTGGCGCAGTGGTTAGCACACTGGACTCCCATTCGTGAGAACGACGGTTGAAATCCGCGTCTGGCCATCATGATTTAGATTTTCAGTGACTTCCCTAGATCACTTCAGGCGAGCGCCCTTTGAATGGGCTCGGCAACATTCCTTCCCCATCCTTCCCTAATCCGATGGGACTGATGACCTCGTTGTTTGGTCCACTCCCCCAAATCAACCAACCAACCATCATTCAGCTGCATGTTGGATTCCCGCTGACGGCTGCCGGGTCAGCTCCTGGTCTCTGCAGGCCCAGGGAAGATTGAGTGACCACGCTCCACAGCACGCTGTCGGTGCGGCTATGGTACAGCATGAATGGTCTCCTACTAGCTGCTGGAGTGTACTCGATCCCACTCCAGATTCTCTGTTGACCCGACATGACACATCCGCGATGTGATATTGTCGGAAGTCGTGTGGTCGGTCAATCTCCTTGCTATCGGCCAGGTAAGTTTCAGCACCTGGAAGCGCCTAAGTCTTGAACAGGAACGTGTACAACACGAGGCCCTGCTGTCGGTTTACTTGGTAAAGTTCAGTGCTGTCAACACTCCGCGATGTGGTGTTGTCGATAGAAAATCAGCTTCTCTATTAGCAATGGTAGGCGGCGAACAGTGTGTAGTTCAACAGGCGAAGAGCGTCATGTTAGGTACATCTTCAGCTGGTTCGTAGACTTTTCTGCAGTATCTAGGACATAGATTCGCTGCAGTATCGTAACCATGGAATCGAGTGTGATTACTGTGAACACCATCGATCCTAATGATAAACTCCTTGCGAGCTGAAGAACTTTAAGATTTAAACGGAGCTAACGTGATGCTGTGATGCGATGCTCGGTTCTTAATGACCGCAAGTGTCCTTCTTGTTCTGCTACATTCTCTTCATTGGATCCCCTTCATCTCTTATATTAATCCAAGCTGGTGAGAATCCTGGACTCGAAAATTAGTCTAAAGAATGTATTATAAGCCATTTCTTACGTAGATTAATTAAAGTTCTCAGCCTGACATCTCCTTTTCCTACAGCGTCTTCTTTTTGTAATAAATCCACTCTAGGTTGCTCCAGCCGGTTACTCCTAAGCATTTTACTAACAGTTACTCCCAATTGTTTTACGCATGGATTGTTTGCGGTGATTTATCGCTTATATCGTAATCGAACAGTAACGAAACTGTTCGATTAAGTTTCGGGTGTGCAGCCGCAAGATACCCCCTTCTTCTTCTAATATTTCGGCTGTATAACGTTCAGCCATCTTCAGAGTGAGCCGCAAGTCTGCCGCTCCAGTTTTTTTTTTCTTTATTGATTTTGAATTCCCCCCGAAGGGGGCTGGCTGGCAGCAGCTTAGTACGCTGCTCTACAGCCTACAGACTTGTTTTTAAAAAATGGAAGAAGAAAAGAAACAAGAAAAACAGGCGATAAAACGGTGACTTAAAGTGTTAAATGTCGGAAAAATGCGGAAAGTTAAAACAGAAAGCAAAATGGGTTGGCAATGTTAATAAAAGACACAGGAATCAGACAAGTAACGTAGTACACACACAATTAAAAAACATGGCGACAGTCTGGTTTCTGTTCGCAAGAGATAAAAGCACACCCAGCGACAGTATGATGGCCGTTCGCAACACTTCCCAAAAAAAAAAAAAAAAAAACGCAACACGGAACACTCACTGTAAAACACTGCACGAAAAATGGCGGCACAAAGATGACACTCCAAGCCAAAGGCAGATGAGAGGGGGGGGGGACCTGGAGGAGGCGGCGGAAGAACAAGGAGGGAGGAAGGAAAAAACCGAAAAGGGGGGTGGGGAACCAAGGAGGGAGAGGGCTCATAATGGGGGAGAGGGGCAGGGCAGACACGAGAGGGAATGAGAAGAGGCATAGGAGGGAAATGCAAAAGGACTCGGGGGAGAGATGGGGGCTGAGAGAGGGGAGGTGGGGAAAAAAGAGGATGGAAGGGAGGGAGAGAGAACCCGGGAAAAGGACAGAGGAAAGGAGGGGGAGTGAGGATCAGAGTTGATAGGAGGGATAAATGGAGGGAGAGAGGGTATCATCCGAGAGGGGGAGTTGATGGAAGCCACCTTGGAAAAGGAGATGAAGGGTGTAGAGATGGAGGGTAGGGGGGACACAACAGTGAAGACATGGCAGGAGGTGGGGATGGGAGAGGAGAGGAGCAACCAGGGGGTGAGGGGGATCAAGGCGGCGGGAGGTGTAGAGGATGCGGATATGTTCGAGGAATAGGAGCAGATGGGGGAGCCGCTCTAGTGCTCGCTTCGTCCCTTTATGCGACTGCGCATGCGGCCACAGATGCAAATGCGACAGAGACGTTGGTCGGCGGCAGAGACGTGCATGATGCGCGAGTTGTATCTATGACTCCGCAGTTGACCTGTGTTGGCATATCGATATATCAGTGTGAGCTGCACTGCGACGACGTCTTTGCGAGTATATTACAGCAAGTGCTGGATGCCATGATTTAAATGGAATCATGGAATCCGGCACTTGTTGTTAAAATTTGCTTCTTTTGCTAACATTCGTTGGAGTTTCCAGAGTCTTACATCACTAAAATATTGTGCAGACGCAGATGCGAGAGAATTCTGAAACAGTGGTTTATTAAGCTTATTGAATGAGCACCTGATGAAAAGTAAGGTCAGCATCTTACGAAAAAGCACGTACTTTGTAAAAAAATAAACATGTTATGAGTTCACTTACGTTTTTCCAAAACCCATACCATTTCTCGTTTCACCAGCTGTCGATGGCCCTTAAAATTACATTCTTTCACAGGAAAAGTCTGTAGTTAGTAGACTAACACGGTAGATAATGAGGTTTGCGTAATAATCGTATGGGAAAATACTCTCCTCTTTGCGTGCTATCATTTGCCAAAACCTCATTTCGATTTCTGAAAACGTTTATGAAATGTGAGGAATGTTATGGACATTTAACTCTCGCCTTAACGCTGGCGGGGCACGATCGCAAATGAGTGTGCTACGTCAGATCAGTTTTCTCGAGATTGGTGACATAGAGACCTCCACCCAAATCTAAACAAAAATTCAATATGTTAGCTAAATTTCATGTGCGGCGACATACTGTGTAATATGCAACAAACGCAAAATCATAGCGACCCCTATTTTCCACTGCAAACTTTTTCGAATTTCGTGCAGTGTCTTACTTCCATGTAAATATCACAATAACTATGACCATTAACAATAACTATGACGATTCAGCAGGTGAAATACTTCAGCAGCAAACAAGCAAGTATAAAAAAAGATTTAAAAAATCAGAACCAAAAATCTAAAAGAAATGATGGGCATGTCATAATAAGCCTGACAAAAAGCAACAAGTAAAGCAAAAATGAAACATTTTACCGAACAGTTTCTGAAATATCGTTGGAAAAGATTGCAGGACGTGCACGTCGATTCTTCCATCGCCGGCCGGCCGAAAAGTGGCAAACGCTTCTGAACAAACCAATGAACTCGCCCAGCGCTTTGGACGAAAACTGGTCACTTCACATTGGCCACCGTATCATGCGCGACCTAAGCAACTTTCCCTTTTGGAGACATTCCACTTCCCTAGCATTGTCATTAGTGTTGTTGTTTGCTGCAGATGTATTTTTTGTTGTTGTGGTCTTCAGTCTGAGGACTGATTTGATGCAGCTCTCCATGCTACGCTATACTGTGCAAGTCTTTTCATCTTGGAATGCCTTAACGATGCTTTTTCCATGAAATATTGGACGACAACCAGGCATTCACTCACCGCCACGCTGTATCCTACGCTGGGTGGTGAATAACTGCTGCCTGATCTCTGGTAATTCATCTCCACCATCCATTCTACAGGCTAATAAAACCCGGCCTCTACATTTGGGTCCGTCACCTCGGTGGCCGCCGTCCCTGCAATAGTTTTCTGGGCAACTGCAGATTGCAGTTTCGACAACATGCAGCAGAGTGGCAGTAGCCTGTATTTCGTGATTTTATGTAACTTCAAGGTTCATAGGAGGTCAGTTTGCCTTGTCAGATGTTAAATTGCAAGTATCTGTGCGCTGTTGGTAGAGTAAAGCCAGAGAGCATTCTGAGAATTATACACTTCTGGCCATTAAAATTGCTACACCAAGAAGAAATGCAGATGATAAACGAGTATTCATTGGACAAATACATTATACTAGAACAGACATGTGATTACATTTTCACGCAATTTGGGTGCATTGATCCTGAGAAATCAGTACCCAGAACAACCACCTCTGGCCGTATTAACGGCCTTGATACGCCTGGGCATTGAGTCAAACAGAGCTTGGATGGCGTGTACAGGTACAGCTGCTCGTGCAGCTTCAACACGATACCACAGTTCATCAAGAGTAGTGAATTGCGTATCATGACGAGCCAGCTGCCCGGCCACCATTGACCAGACGTTTTCAGTCGGTGAGAGATCTGGAGAATGTGCTGGCCATGGCAGCAGTCGAACATTTTCTGTATCCAGAAAGGCCCGCACAGCACCTGCAACATGCGGTCGTGCATTATCCTGCTGAAATGAAGGGTTTCGCAGGGATCGAATGAAGGGTAGAGTCACGGTTCGTAACACATCTGAGATGTAACGTCCACTGTTCAAAGTGCAGTCAATACGAACAAGAGGTGACCGAGACGTGTAACCAATGGCACCCCATACCATCACGCCGGGTGATACGCCAGTATGGCTATGACGAATACACGCTTCCAATGTGCGTTCACCGTGATGTCGCCAAACACGGATGCGACCTTAATGACGCTGTAAACAGAACCTGGATTCATCCGAAGAAACGACGTTTTGCCATTCGTGCACCCAGGTTCGTCGTTGAGTACACCATCGCAGGCGCTCCTGTCTGTGATGCAGCGTCAAGGGTAACCACAGCTATGGTTTCGAGCTGATAGTCCATGCTGCTGCAAACGTCGTCGAACTGTTCGTGCAGATGGTTGTTGTCTTGCAAACGTCCCTATCTGTTGACTCAGGGATCGAGACGCTGCTGCACGATCCGTTACAGCCATGCGGATAAGATGCCTGTCATCTCGACTGCTAGTGATACGAGGCCATTGGGATCCAGCACGGCGTTCCGTATTACCCTCCTGAATCCACCGATTCCATATTCTGCTAACAGTCATTGGATCTCGACCAACTCGAGCAGCAATGTCGCGATACGATAAACCGCAATCGCAATGGGCTACAATCCGACCTTTATCAAAGTCGGAAACGAGATGGTACGCATTTCTCCTCCTTACAAGAGACATCACAACAACGTTTCACCAGGCAACACCGGTCAACTGCTGTTTGTGTATGAGAAATCGGTTGGAAACTTTCCTCATGTCGGCACGTTGTAGGTGTCGCCACGGGCGCCAACCTTGTGTGAATGCTCTGAAAAGCTAATCATTTGCATATCACAGCATCTTCTTCCTGTCGGTTGAATTTCGCGCCTGTAGCACGTCATCTTCGTGGTGTAGCAATTTTAATGGGCAGTAGTGTAGCATGTGTCTTAGTGTATACCATTTGGTACAGGCATTATATTTTGTTTGAAACAAGGAGAGTGGGAGGCTGTGTTTAAGTATGTGAAGTTACAGTAATGAGTAGCCATTCAGGTGGGCAAAAATAGTTTTAATAAGAAGTGTTATTGGCATACTCGTAGTTAAGTCGCCTCAACTTCATTCTGTGCTGCTGTCTTGTCAGTTGTTGTTTTCTGTATAGTTGGTAGAAGCTCAGCCACGTCATTTTCTACAAAAAGATGGTTTACTGTATGAAACGTTGCAGGTTTTAGCAGGTGAAATATTTCAGCTGCAAACAAGCAGTGCAAATTCGCTGTAAGAGAAAACAGGAAAGAGGATGACGCAACACAAAGGAATTATCCAAATGGGATGGAAGTAGACGTGATTTTCAGACAAACAAATGATGAAAACTTAAGAAAAAGTGGATGATTTATTCAGGAGAAAGAGCTTCACAAATTGGGCAAGTCAATAATACGTTGCTCCACCTCTGGCCCTTATGCAAGAAGCTATTCGGCTTGTCATTGATTGATGGAGTTAGTGGATCTCCTCGTAAGGAATATCATGTCAAATTCTGTCCAGTTGGGGCGTTAGATTATTAAAATCCCAGGCTGGTTGGAGGGTCTACCCATAGTGATCAAAACTCCCTCAATTATGGAATGATCTGGCGGCCTTGCTGGACGAGATAGGGTGCGGCATGGATAAAGACAAATGGTAGAAACTCCCGCTGTATGTGTGGGTGAGTATTACCTTGCTGAAATGTAAGCCTAGGATTGCTTACCATGAAGAGCAAAAAGTGGGATGTGGAATAACGTTGACATACGACTGTGCTGTAAGGGTACCGTGGATGACAGTCAAAGGGGTATGTGATGTAATGAAATGTCGCCCCAGATCACCACTCCTGGTTATCGGGCGCTGCGCGGAGTGGCCGCGCGGTTAGAGGCAACATGTCACTGATTGCGCGGCATGGGTGTGTGTGTTGTTCTTAATATAAGTTAGTATAAGTAGTGTGTAAGTCTAGGAGTCTAGGAAGCGATGTCCTCAGCAGTTTGGTCCCTTAGGAATTCACAAACATCTGAACATTTGGTTATCGGGCCATATAGCGGGCGACAGCCAGATTGGTATCTGGCGGCTGTCCGCTGCGTCTCGAGACATGTCTCCAGCCAGCAATCTCATTGGCTGGAGTAGAATTTTCAGCGATAAACCCTACTTCAAAATGAGCTCCAATGACGTGTCTGGAGATGACCCAAACAGCGGTGGGATACCAGACTGGCTGCCACCTGCCATACGGCTACAAAACCAGGAGTGATGTTCTCGAGAGTCGTTTCTATTCATAGCAAAACCTCTCTGGTTGTCATCCGTGGCACCCATATAGCACAGTATGGCAAGCCGTCCTGGGCTTATGTTCCAGCACAATAACACCCATCCACACACGGCGAGTGTTTCTACTGCTTGTCTTCGTGCTTGCGAACCTGACCTTGGCCAGCAACTTCGCCGAATCTCTGCCAGGGCCCACCAACCAGCTCAGGATTTTGTCGGTGTAACGCGCTAGTTGGGCAGAATCCGGCACGATACCCCTCAGGAGGGCATTCAATAAGTGTGGCAGCCAATGCAAAGCCAAATTGCTGCTTGTACAAAGGCCAGAGGTGGACCAACACGTTACTGACTTGCTCAATTTGTGAAGCTCTTTTTCTTGTATAAATCATCCAATTTCTCTGAAATTTTAATCGTATGTGTCGGTACATATACAAAACGTCTACCGATTTGCATCCCATTCGGATAATTGTTTTATTTTCTTGTTCGTCGTAGAGTGTACGTCTACACAAATAAAGGCTTTGGAAGCAGATCAGGCAGAATTAGTTGAGAAAGTAAAAGTTGCAAATTAATAAAACTGAGATTGGTAAAAAATGGAAATGAGCGTATGGCATTGTTGGCTGGGAGGCCCCTATTCGGGGAAGTTTGGCCGCCAAATGCAAGTCTTATGTCATTCGACACCACTGTGAGCGACTTGCGCGCCGGTGATGAGGATGAAATGATGATGAGGACAACACAACACCCAGTCCCGGAGCGGAGAAAATCTCCATCCCGGCCGGGAAACAAACCCGGGCCCTCTTGCATGTGAGGCGAGCACGTTACCACCTAGCTAAGCAGGCGGACACTGATATTGGTGCAGTCCCATTACTCGAGAAGAGGGGGAGAAGAGAGGGGGAAATCAACGAATGATGAGTTCAGTGGGACCAGTATGTTTCTCGTGCGGAAAGGAGTATTAGGTTTTACAGGAGGTTTGAGAGATTAGATAAGAGTGGTGCTCATACGGAAGCAGAAATTATGGAGAAGTAAGTGTAATTCCTGTGCAAATTAGTAACATTCCAGGATTTGAGGAGAATAATATAGAATTATCAGCTAGATTATCTTGTGATCAAGGGGAGTCTGAATGAGCTATACCGGTACATCAGGCGAAGTAAGTATGTGCTGTATTGAAGTAAATTAGTGTATGAGTAACAACGTGGAGGATGAGCCAGAAGAAGACGAAAGGACATGTGCCAATGATTTTTGTTTCGTGCAGAGTGTCCCTGCAGAAAGTAATCTTGGTGTAGATATTGTAAACGATAAGTGTCTAACTCGGGGAAGCATTGTTTCAGCTAAAGGAGACGGCTGCAGCTGATACATTTTTGCAAGGTTTAATCGCCATTAAACCACCTAAACTGTGACGACACCATTAACATTTAGTTCTCACGATAAAAGAAAGTTAGTTTTGTTGAGGAAAAGTACGTATAAGAAATCATGGTACTGCAAGAAACGGACACTCTGTAATTAGCGTTCAAGGGAAGAACTGAAACTACCGACCATCGAGTTGTGAGTAAAAGTATGGTATGTAGCTTTTGTTTGAGCATAGTTTTATGGGTGTTATTTCTGAGAAAATGTAACGGAAACTTGTATTTTAAGACGAAGTTCCGGATGATCAACCGAAAAAGAGGGTTAAGAAACTGGCTGATAAATAACGAGAAACGCCAAGCGTGGAGAACCACTGAGTGAGACTATCTTCGCCGGCCGTTGTGGCCGAGCGGTTTTAGGTTCAGTCCGGAACCACGCGACTGCTACGGTCCCAGGTTCGAATCCTGCCTCGGGCATGGATGTGTGCCATGTCCTTAGGTTAGTTAGGTTTAAGAAGTTCTAAGTTCTGGGGGACTGATGACCTCAGATGTTCAGTCCCATAGTGCTCAGAGCCATTTTTTAAGGCTATCTTCGGTTAAATGATCGGTGAGGAATCTGTCAGGATGAGGGAATTTGATAATGTTACTGTAGTACATTGTAAGTGATGATTCAGTGGAATCATGTTTCAATGAAGAGGCAAGAAAAGTCAGTACATTAAACGTGCGAAGTACTGTTTCGATTAGGCAACAGTGAATGAACATTGTCATTTAAGCTGAAGTGGTGTAAAGGAAAAATTGAATGTACTGTACACAATTGTCAATTTGTAAGATATATGTCAAGACTTGGCAGAACAACCATGTGCTTGATCTGGTGGACGGTATCTTCTGTAGAAGGGACGTTTGTTGCAGCGCGACTAACTTACTTGGCATGGCTAAGTAAAATAGAGATACCATCTAGGTTAATGCCATAGCGTCATGTTAGCAGGTCACACTGGGCGCGACAACGCGATTGTATCAGGGGCTGCATGCCCTCACAACTAGTACTGTCACCATGGCGTGGATCACTTATCACACATCCTGGCACCCAGAGGGGTCAGAGTCGTAGTATCATCGACGCAGCGTTAGGGGCAGAGCCACTGTGCGGTGGGTGACATGATTTCTTCACGTCTGAGACGTATCTCTGTTGTGGCTTACGTGACGGGTATTCGATGGCTTTCCAGAGACTGGAAGGAGGAAGCCCATGTAAATACTACTTATATGTAGACAGAAGTATGCAGTCTGACAGCCGCCGGGAAGTCCTTGCCCGTCTTAGACTCAACATGTATCTGCAAGCTGCAGCCATCAGATTCTGCCGCTATTAGCTGCTGCCTTGCTATTCGCGCTGAATCTATTGCTGCAGACTCAGTGCCCTCCAACCAGCGGGCCACCTGCAGGACTAAACTACTGGCCCTAAAACTTGCTACACCAAGAAGAAATGCAGATTATAAACGGGTTCAAATGGTTCAAATGGCTCTGAGCACTATGGGACTCAACTTCTGAGGTCATTAGTCCCCTAGAACTTAGAACTAGTTAAAACTAACTAACCGAAGGACATCACAAACATCCATGCCCGAGGCAGGATTCGAACCTGCGACCGTAGCGGTCTTGCGGTTCCAGACTGCAGCGCCTTTAACCGCATGGCCACTTCGGCCGGCGATAAACGGGTATTCATTGGACAAATATATTATACTACAATTGACATGTGATTACATTTTCACGCAATTTGGGTGCATAGATCCTGAGAAATCAGTACCCAGAACACCCACCTCTGGCCGTAATAACGGCCTTGATACGCCTGGGCATTGAGTCAAACAGAGATTGGATGGCGTATACAGGTACAGCTGCCCATGCAGCTTCAACACGATACCACAGTTCATCAAGAGTAGTGGATGGCATATTGTGACGAGCCAGTTGCTCGGCCACCATTGTCCAGACGTTTTCAATTGGTGAGAGATCTGGAGAATGTGCTGGCCAGGTCAGCAGTAGAACTTTTTCTGTATCCAGAAAGGCCCGTACAGGACCGGCAACATGCGGTCGTGCGTAATCCTGCTGAAATGTAGCGTTTCTCAGGGATCGAATGAAGTGTAGAGCCACGAGCCGTAACATATCTGAAATGTAACGCCCACTGTTCAAAGTGCCGTCAATGCGAACAAGAGGTGACCGAGACGTGTAACCAATGACACCCCATACCATCACGCCAGGTGATACGCTTCCAGTGTGCGTTCACCGCGATGTCGCCAAACAAGGATGCGACCATCACGATGCTGTAAACAGAACCTGGATTCATCCGAAAAAATGACGTTTTGCCATTCGTGCACCCAGGTTCGTCGTTGAGTACACCATCGCTGGCGCTCCTGTCTGTGATGCAGCGTCGAAGGTAACTGCAACCATGGTCTCCGAGCTGATAGTCCATGCTACTGCAAACGTCGTCGAACTGTTCGTGCAGATGGTTGTTGTCTTGCAAACGTCCCTATCTGTTGACTCAGGGATCGAGACGTGGCTGCACGATCCGTTACAGCCATGCGGATAAGATGCCTGTCATCTCGACTGCTAGTGATACGAGGCCGTTAGGATCCAGCACGGCGTTCCGTATTACCCTCCTGAACCCACCGATTCCATGTTCTGCTAACAGTAATTGGATCTCGACCAACGCGAGCAGCAGTGTCGCGATACGATAAACCGAAATCGTGATAGGTTACAATCCGACCTTTATCAAAGACGGAAACGTGATGGTACGCATTTCTCCTCCTTACACGAGGCATCAAAACAATGTTTCACCAGGCAACGCCGGTCAACTGCTGTTTGTGTATGAGAAATCGGTTGGAAACTTTCCTCATGTCAGCACGTTGTAGGTGTCGCCACCGGCGCCAACCTTGTGTGAATGCTCTGAAAAGCTAATCATTTGCATATCACAGCATCTTCTTCCTGTCGGTTAAATTTCGCGTCCGTAGCACGTCATCTTTTTGGTGTAGCAAGTTTAATGGTCAGAAGTGTACTTCAGACACTAGCAATCCCCTACCCTGGTGGTCTACAGATTGTTCGCAGGGCTGAGCGGCTGCAAAGCCTCCATCGCTTGTTCGTTCTAATTCCTGGCAGTGTGCCTTCTCCACGCTGGGTCCACGGCGTGATTCTGCGCTGCCCAATGTGCCCTGCCCTGAGCTGCGGGGTTGCCTTTAGTCTGTGTGGCTGCTGTCGCAGGCTGCTGCCTGCTGCTGGAGTCAGCGTTCTCATTGAGTGGCTGCCGTCATCATGTCACCGGCCGAGCGACGCCGCAGGCGATCAGCGACGACAAGCCGCCCGCTGCTCGCAGCGCTGCACGCCAACCGTGTACATCTTGTGCCTTGGGAATGTTAGCTTCTCGAGCATTGTCACGACTTTTATAGTTTGCTGAATGTCTTAAGAGCGCTGTTTTCAAAAGACAATCAGGCTTCCACAAGCCACTCCACCGTTACTTTTTAAGTCTGGTAACTGCTCCAACACCTACTGCAGAAGCCACCCCCCTACCCCAGCCTCTACACTAATGACAACGAGATCATCAGCAACGACCTCACAGAGCTTCAGATGTTACCTACTACATTATTTATATTACTGTAAAGAATGAAGCCTTCCTAGCACTCCCTTGGCGTACCTCAGAGATTAATTTTACATCTGTCATCTGTTAATATCTACGTGTCAGGATGTCCTGAATCCAGTCACAGATTTGTTCCGATATTTAGTGAGCTCGTATTGTGTACAACAAACAAGAGTAGGGAACAATATGGTTCAAATGGCTCTGAGCACTATGGGACTTAACTTCTGAGGTCATCAGTAGCCTAGAACTTAGAAGTATTTGAACCTAACTAACCTAAGGACATCATACACATCCATGCCCGAGGCAGGATTCGAACTTGCGACCGTAGCGGTCGCTCGGCTCCAGACTGTAGCGCCTAGAACCACACGGCCACTCCAGCCGGCCGGAAACAATATCTAACGTAAAAGAATACTGCAGAAGTGTCGACGGCTCTGTAGATCTTATGAAGGAACATATCGAGTTGAGTTTCACAAGATCTGTTTGCGGAATCTATTTTGACTTCTATAGGAGATATTTTCGTTCACCAAACGGCCACAGAGCGTGAGCATAAAACAGTTTCACTCAGCTTGCCCTTTTCTCACTTGAGATCGTGTGAACCATGGATGAAGGACAACAGGCGGAGTCTATATTCTCAGATTTTCATAACGCATTTGCCTTGGTGTCACACTGACAACTTTTAACGAAGGTAAAAACATTAGGAACGGATTCGCATGTATGTGAGTGGCTCGAAGACTTCTTAAGTAGCAGAACCCAATATGTTGTTCTCGACAGCGAGTACTCAACAGAGACAAGGGTATCGTCAGGAGTGCCCCAGAAAAGTGTGATAGGATCACCGTTATTTTCTGTATTCATAAATGATCTGACAGACGGGGAAAGCAGTGCAGTTCCGTGTAGTGCTGTGGTGTATGGAATGGTGTCGTCGTTGAGTGACTGAAGGAGGATACAAGATGAATTATACAAAACTTCTCGTTGGTGTGACGAATGGTAGCTAGCTCTAAATGTAGAAAACTGTAAGCTTATGCGGATGAGTAGTAAAATAAACACATAACGTTCAAATACAGCGTTGGTGTACTGCTTGACACAGTCACGTCCATTAAATATATAGGCATAACGTTAAAACCCAGTATGAATGGTTCAAATGGCTCTAAGCACTAAGGGACTTAACATCTGAGACCATCAGTCCCCTAGAAAAAGCAGTATGAAATGGAATTGGCATGTAAGGATTGTAGTAGGGAAGGCGACTGATCGACATCCGTTTATTGGGAAAGTGTTATTCATCTGTAAAGGATGCCGCATGTAGGACACTGGTGTGATCCATTGTTGAATACTGTTCGAGTGTTTTGAGTCCGCGCCAAGTCGGTTTAAAGGAATACATCGAAGGAGTTCAGAGGCGGGCTGGTAAATTTGTTACCCATGGATTCGAACAACCCTAAGTATTACAGAGATGCTTGGGGAACTCAAAAGCGAGCCACTGGAGGGAAGGTGACACTCTTTTCGAGGAGCACTGTTGACAAAATTTAGAGAACCGGCTTTTGAGGCTGACTACAGAACGATTCCACTGCCACTAACGTGTATTTCGCGTAAGGACCACCAAGATAATATCAGAGAGAATAGTGTTCGTGCGGAGGCATATAGAGAGTCGTTTTTCCCTCGCTCAGTTTGCGAGTGGAACAGGAAAGTCTAGTAGTGGTACAGGGTACTCTTCGTCACATGCCATACGGTAGCTTGCGGAGTATGTACGTAAATGTAATTGCAGAAATGCCGTCAATAATATGCATCTATCTGAGGAACCTTCCTGAACATAGAAATGACATGTCCTTTTCTCGACCACTTCATACCTTTCATCGTTCCAGCAACTTCCGGTAAACTGCTGCTACAGGACGGTGAAGTTCTTTACCGTGATTTCTATACAATCTCCCATGTACCTCAAATGGCCTGTATATCTGCTAAGAAATTTATTGTATGTCATACTTGCATTCCGCGGTCACTAATGTCAATATTGCAATTTCTCGTTTCTTATAACGACTGGAAGGAACAATGTTTCGCTCTTCCACTGTGAAACAGATCCAGAATAGTGGATTCATTGTTTGGAGTTCCTCTCTGTTGTATTTCGTTTCGGTGGCACCGTAGCCACTGAGCGTCTGAATAGCTGATTTCTACACGCTTGTTGACTTTACGCAAAACTTGCTGTAGTATACAGAGAAGTTGCAGCATTAGAAAATTGTAGGGAAATGCAGGAAGATCTGCAGCGGATAGGCACTTGGTGCAGGGAGTGGCAACTGTCCCTTAACATAGACAAATGTAATGTATTGCGAATACATAGAAAGAATGATCCTTTATTGTATGATTATATGATAGCGGAACAAACATTGGTAGCAGTTACTTCTGTAAAATATCTGGGAGTATGCGTGCGGAACGATTTGAAGTGGAATGATCATATAAAATTAATTGTTGGTAATGCGGGTACCAGGTTGAGATTCATTGGGAGAGTGCTTAGAAAATGTAGTCCATCAACAAAAGAGGTGGCTTACAAAACACTCGTTCGACCTATACTTGAGTATTGCTCATCAGTGTGGGATCCGTACCAGATCGGGTTGACGGAGGAGATAGAGAAGATCCAAAGAAGAGCGGCGCGTTTCGTCACAGGGTTATTTGGTAACCGTGATAGCGTTACGGAGATGTTTAGCAAACTCAAGTGGCAGACTCTGCAAGAGAGGCGCTCTGCATCGCGGTGTAGCTTGCTCGCCAGGTTTCGAGAGGGTGCGTTTCTGGATGAGGTATCGAATATATTGCTTCCCCCTACTTACCTCCAGAGGAGATCACGAATGTAAAATTAGAGAGATTAGAGCGCGCACGGAGGCTTTCAGACAGTCGTTCTTCCCGCGAACCATACACGACTGGAACAGAAAAGGGAGGTAATGACAGTGGCACGTAAAGTGCCCTCCGCCACACACCGTTGGGTGGCTTGCGGAGTATAAATGTAGATGTAGATGTAGATCTTTCAGTTATTACTGTACGTGAGGGATACTCACTATTATACAGTCCATACGGGAATCTGTCCGGTGGTCAAATGACGGTTTGTTTGTACGATTGTTCCTCGCGAAAGATTTTTTGGGCGTGAAATTTCAAACTTCGGTTTACGTTTTGCTATCTTCAACTGCCACACCATCTGGTCAAGAAGGGACCGAATGGAAGTCTTAGAGCCGCTTAGCGATTTTACGTAAGACCAGAATTTCCTTGGGTTCTCTGCCAGAACTTTTGTTAAAGTGTGACGGTGGTAGTTGTTGTATGCTTCCTGCGTAGATCTTTTCACAGACGCACTAGTCTCTACTAACCTTCGCTTCTTGTCATTTGTTCGTTCCCTTTTGAACCGAGAGCGCAACAGCCTCTGCTTCCTCGGCATTCTCCGAATTTCGTTATTAAACCATGGTGGGCCTTTTCCATCCTTTATCCACTTACTTAGCACATATCTCTGTAGACCACGATTTACAATCCACTTAAACTTTGTCCATAATTCCTCTGTTCTGCTTCCAGTAGCGAACTTCTGAACTTGATAGTATCGCGCGTCCGTCCGATCTTATATGGCAACACAGGGACGAAGTAACTCCGTTTATCTGAAGACTTCATTCAACCTTAGGTGTGTCTAGAATAATGAAGGAAAGCATGAGGTGTGCTAAAGCAGATTTTAACTGAAATTTCCTACGTAAAAGATTGTTAAACCTTGTTAGTAAAGACATTTTTTTCGTTTCTTCATTTCACGGGCTATTCCACGTTCTCTAACCCCTTTTAATTGAGAAACAGTTGACTAACAGCTCTTTTTAAGTATCGAGTGGTTGAATATAACACTGACAAAAATAAGAATACTTTGATGTCATCTGATCCATTTCAATCAGTCGAAAAATAACGTCTGCAGCCTGTAGTTGAAAGCCCAAGAAACATTTGAGTTCCATTCGGACTTACTAGTGTTTGGTGATGACGCTTGAACCTGAAATCCTGATGAACGCTGCAAAGATTACCGTGGGCTCCAGTAGCTAGTTATAACTTGCAAAGTTTGCGTTGCTGGAGTACTTGTCTAAGACTCAGGTAAGTGGAGCAGTAAGGTAATACTGCTTTAGCCCGGATTAGATCACTATCCCATAATAACGTGCGGTTCAAAGTTAAGTGCATTAGCAGATAATTACAGCCACCAGGCAGTCGGTGGATGGCGTCTTTGCAACGCTAGGTTTTCTACTATGCATTTAGAGCGTCTAGCGAAATAGGTGGCTATTCTTGAAAAAAAATAGGTATTTATATACATGAGTATAAGAATTTGTTTTCAATTTAAATCCATTCAATGGCGAAAATAGGAATATATTTCTGAAAAATGTTTAGAAAATAGTAGCGGGGGGGGAGGGGGGGGGATGTTGTCCCCTGAAGCACTTTCGAGGGTTCCACCTCTTGTTAAAAAATGGCTCTGAGCACTATGGGACTTAACTTCTCAGGTCATCAGTCCCCTAGAACTTAGAACTACTTAAACCTAACTAACCTAAGGACATTACACACATCCATTCCCGAAGCAGGATTCGAACCTGCGACCGTAGCGGTCGCGCGGTTCCAGACTATAGCGCCCAGAACCGCTCGGCCACTCCAGCCGGCGCCTCTTGTCAGCTCTGTAATAGAAGTTCAACATATTTTTAACTGATGGCATTCACTTTTTATGTGTTTCAGCCTTTTTCTGAAACTACGACAATTACTCAGGAAAATTAAGATTTTTCAAAATGTGGAAACATGTTCCACAGTATAACATGGGCATGTACTTAGGAACAAATATTCTGATAAAATTTAAAAGCATTTAATCGAGAAAATCTTGTCAGTATTGTATTTAGTCATCTGTTACATTATTACTGTACTTCACACCAGCAACTAGTAAGTGAAATCGAATTCAGCAGAAGTATTCACGAAAACCAGTTGTGAGTTAAATACATTTCAAAACTGTTGGAAACTAATACAAATCTTCATTTTCAAGACAAGTAAGACTGTTAAGACATTTACGAACTTTAATTTCAAAATATCACCTGTTTCATGGTAGCACATCTCCTTCTGTTTCGAAGTACAAGATGATGTCTTACCGATGAAGTATCGCTTAACCGTCAATACTTTATATTCCTATTTTTAAAATATGTAGAATTTTGCTTGCCCTTAAATTCCATAGCTGAAGAATTAACGATATATTCCAAATAGCTTTGATACACTCTAAGGCAAGAAAAGACACGTCACGAAGGAATTATGCAAATGGAACGGAAATCGGTAGATGTGATGTACATGTGCAAATAAACAACTGATTACAGTTCCAGAGAATCGGATGATTTATTCAAGAGGAAAGGCGTTACAAACTGAGCAAGCAAATAACGCGATGGTCCACCTCTGGCTCTCATGCAAGCAGCTGTTAGCCTAGGTATTGATCGACAGAGTTGTTGAACTTCCTCCTGAGGGATATCGTGTCAAATTCTGTCCAACGGACGCCTTATTCCGTCAAAATCCCGAGCTGGTTGGAGGGTCCTGCCTGTAAAGCACAAACGTTATAAACTGGGAAGAGATCCCAAGACCTCACAGGCCAAGGTAGGGTTTGTCAACCACGAGGACAAGCAGTAGAAACTCTCTCCATATTTGGGCAGGCATTATCTTGCTGAAATATAAGCTCTGAATGGCTTGCCGTGAAGGATAACAAAACGAAGCGTAGAATATCATCGACGTGCCGCTGGGATGCATCAATATAGCGGATGACAACCGAAGGGGTCCTGTTATGAAGAGAAATGGCAACCCGGACTATCAGTCTTGGTTGTCGGACCGTATGGTGGGCGACATTCACGTTGGTATCCCACTGCTGTCTGGGGCATCTCCACACACGTCTCCCCTGGGCACCGAGGCTTAATTGGAAGCGGGACTCATCCTGAAGACAATTTTGCTCCACTCAATGAGATTCCAGGCCGAAGACATATGTAGAGACGTTCCGACCGCAGTGGGATATCAACCTGACTATCGTGTGCCACAAGGCCCGACAACCAGGTGTGGTGGTTTGGGGTTGAACTTCTTTTCATAACAGGACCACTCTGGTTGTCATCCGCGATGCCCTTCCAACACAGCGGTACGTCGATGATATCTTGCGCCCCGTTTTGTTGTCCTTCATGGCAAGCCATTCTGGTCTTACATTTCAGCAAGATAATGCCTGCCCATATACGGCGAGAGTTTCTGCTGCTTGTCTTCGTACTCTCCAAACCCTACCCTGGCCAGCATTATGGGCAGAGCCCTCCAACCAGCTCGGGATTTTGACGATCTAACGCGCCACTTGGTCAGAATCCCTCATGAAGACATCCACAACTTTTCAATAAATGCCAAGACGAATAACTGCTTCCTTATGGCCAGACGTGGCCCAGCGTGTTATAAACTTGCCCACTTTGTGAAGCCCTTCTCTTGAATAAACCATCCAATTCTTCTGAAATTTTAATGATTTTTTGTCTGTAGATGTACATCACTTCTATCGATATCCACACACTCGGATAATTGCTTCGTGGTGCGTGGCTCCTTTTTCGTTTCTTTTTTTTTTGTCGTCTGAGTGTATTGTATGATACAGCACTTAAATATGGAGATCTCGATGTATTTACTAATGCTGCACAAAACACAAACTCATGTCTAGCAACAGCTAAAACTGTAGAAAATGATTGAAAGTTCTTATGCGATGTCTTGTGCGCATTACCTATATGTAGGTACACTATAGGTACAACACTCTCCCCACTAGAAAGTCGCTTCACTGCCAAATCAACCCCACCAAAATCCAGAGACCAACAACTCCATATCTGCATCCATATTCAGCAGACCACTGTAAAGCGCGTGGCAGACGGTACTTAGCATGTGTTGTAATTAGTCTAATCTTTCCTTCACGGTCCTTACGTGAGTAATACTTAGAGGGATGAAGAATTTCTGCAAATTCTTCATTTAACACTGGTTCTAGAAACTCGTTAAGTAAGCTATCGCAGAATAATTGGCGTTCATCTCCAATCTTTTGCCAAGTCAGGTTTTCAAGTTTTTGAAAACTTCCGTGACACTATCTAGTGAGTCAAATAAACCTGTAACCATTCGTCCTGCCTTTCGTTGTATACGTGCAGTGTCCTGTGCTAGTAGTTTTTTGGTATGGGCCATACACAAATAAGCAATATTCTTATGATGGGCCTTAAAAGTGATTTGTAAGCAGTCTTGTTTGCAGACTGACTGCTTTCTCTCAGTATTCCATTAATCAACCGAAGACTGTTACCTACCTTACCTACGACTCAATGAATGTGATCATTTCAATTTTATATCCCCATATAATGTTACACCCTGGTATCTGTATATGTCGACTGTTTCCCACTGTAACTCACTGGTGTTGTCGTCACAGAATACCGTCAAGTGGGGTGAAGTTGATCGATTTGGATCTTTATACTTAAATATTTCTGCGCGTGGGTGCTGACAGGCGGTAATAAAACATTTTGACTTCAGTACCTTTTGCTCTAACAGACCGTAAAATTTAAAAAGAAAAAGCTCTGTCAG
Source organism: Schistocerca nitens (assembly GCF_023898315.1). NCBI lineage: Eukaryota > Metazoa > Arthropoda > Insecta > Orthoptera > Acrididae > Schistocerca > Schistocerca nitens. The sequence goes on from NC_064619.1 coordinate 292,399,190, forward strand.
TTACCCTTATCCGCCAGTGGGAATGAAGTTGACCGATTATTTGTTATATGACAGGTGTGGATTGGTCTACAATCTAGGGTGACTAACTGTTTCGAAGCATTGCAAATAACTAAAAAGTAAATCTGGCACATTAATTGAATCTTAATATTTATTTCATATAATGTACGAAGAAGGCTTAAGGACAAACAAACGTGACCACAAATTTTCTTTATGAAATTCGGAAGAAAAATATACTCTTCTTCTTTATGACTAAAAACTTGCTGACCATCTTTTGATGCAATTTGAGACAGTGAATCATGTTTATCAGGATTACTATGGAATTTTATACACTCGGATAACCTTGTTAATGCTTATTTTTCCATTTAAAATTTCTGTGAGACAGAGTTCTAAGACAACTAGGTTCAAATGGCTCTGAGCTCTATGGGACTTAACTTCTGAGGTCATCAGTCCCCTACAACTTAGAACTACTTAAACCTAATTAACCTAAGGACATCACACACATCCATGCCCGAGGCAGGATTCGAACCTGCGACCGTAGCGGTCGCGCGGCTCCAGACTGTAGCGCGTAGAACCGCTCGGCCACTCTGTCTAAGACAACTAGGCTATTTTTCTGTAGTTTACCCGATTTACGTTTGTACACAAGCGGCGTTTTTACGCCAACAACTCTTACGATCTCAGCTGTGATGAAACACACAGAAATGCAACGTGTGTGACAAATTCATAAGTTAACAAAAAGACATTTGGAACAATGACTTCATCACTCCATCACTTCAACGTAACAATTATTGCTATATAATAAAAGATTGTCAACTTCATCTCGACTACAGCATACATTTGTAGTTTTACTTATGTATCTATAAATAGTTGAGTAGAATATATAAACTTTTATTATTGCTCTAGTTAAAGTTGTGAAGGATCAATGCACAACAGACATAAGACCTAGACATACGGGCTGTTTGATGCTTGTCACACGAATAAAAGTTTTCCCTCATTACAAAAGTTAAAAAGTCATTCCTTCTGAAAACGATTAGTATTCGGATAGAGATTCGGAATACTATACATTTAGCCACTGTCACTTCTGAACAGTAAATATAATAACCAAAATAAAACAGTGTTTATCACCAACGTGTAGTTATTTAGCATAAAATATTTTTTGAACTTTTCGGTCAGTTTCACCCCAGCAATCAACCTCACCCCATTTCATTTTATTTCATTTCTGTGTCTTATGAGGTGTACGATTTTAAATTTCTGAACTTATAAAACAAGCGTACAATCTTCGTAGCATTAGAAACCTTTTCAAAATCTAAATGGATATTTAAGGAAAAAGGGGAAACACCGTCGGCTTCATAGCATCCGTTCCGAACATTAATGGCTGTAATAGTGTCTGAGGAGGTCCAAAATGCTAGTAGTCACGTGGCAGACGTCTTTCATATGGGCGGTGGGCTTAAGAGCACGGCGTTCATTTGTCCACTTTGAGACATGTTAGGGAACTGCTGATTCTCTTCCATGATTTCCAATGACAGCGGCGCCTGCTGGAATTTTCCCATAATTCGTGCCGCCTACGCGCTAGAGCAGGCGGCGTGGCCGCCATCCGTTTTACATTAGCGATCGCAGGCCTGAGTGCTTTGCGGCTTCCTGTTTACTGTCCGTCTGATGGATCCCACAGATGAAATTTTGATGGAGCTGCAGATGTTCCCGCGCATCATCCAGCGGCGCGATCGTTTTTGTGGGATCCGTGATATTGGAAATTTATTTCGAAAATTGCACGTAAGTTGAAATTGAAGCTCATGAAACAGCGCTCAGAAAAAATAATGCACGGGAAGCGTATGGGGTTTTATGAAGGCGAGATGTCCAAAATCGCATTAACTACACCACAACGCCGTAGAGTGACCCGTAGATGGTGTGGAGGAATGAAGTATGTCTTATGCATTGCACTGATGCGAGAAGTATTTTTACTCTTCAGTCCACTTCAGTACATTTATAGATCTATCACATCCAACTATATGGTTACCTGACACGATCATTCAGTGCAGGAGGCTACCTATAATTGTGTACTGTTGTCTTCCTTTGAAAACCAATTTATTTGTCGAGATCACTATGTTAATGTAGTTGCTGATGTACCTGTTTCGGTAATATGTAAAAAAAAAAGTATGTCGGGGTTACAGGCTTACAATCCTGTAAAAACTGAAGTAGGACATACACAACAGCTCGGTGACAGAAATTACATACCATTAAAACCGGGTAGCGGTAGTTACACCACACAGTGGTTACAGTCTGTCACATTGGGACTAACCAGCATGCTGTAAAATAATACCTCTCGTAAAATTCTGCTCATATGGACGGATACAACCCAAAAGTAATATATAATAACGAGTTCCTCTAATAAGTAAAATTTTAAATAAAAACATACCGTTAAAAAGTGGAGGCATTTCGATGGCATGTCAGGTGTACTATCATAAATTACGTACAACTTAGACCGCCTACTAAGTGACTTTTACTGCTTTCTGTGTTGTTTCTGGCGAAGCTTATGCCCAGATGTTTGCAGTTGCCTTACCACTTCGATGTCTTTGGAATGTTTTTAATAATATGTTGGTCCCTACGTGGTACCTATACGCTGAACTACATCGCAGCAGTGTGCTGGGGTAAAGGTTCTTGTAATCATAGTTCCAGTACCAATCTTATTACAATAAATACGAGCGATTGTCAATAGCCAAACGACTACTAGCCGAGTTAAGGCAACCAAGAGCTATACATAAAGCTCTGTTCATTTTAGTATGACAGTACTTCCTAGCTACTTAGAAAGTCTACATTAATTTCTAGGTGACAGCAAGATTCGGTTGCCTGAAGTATGAAACCAATGGTCTCTACTGTCATAGACTTCCAGCTTTACCAGTAGTTCTCTCATGGCGTCTAATGTATGACGTAGGCCTCGACTTAAGGAGTGTAACTCCGATTTCAACAAATCGTTGACATGCCACGGGAAGGTAATCTTGTGATGTGTCAATAAAAGAATCCAACGTTGCAGTTGTCGTAGATCTTATGACAAAAAAAGAAAAACCACCACTTGAACACACCTTGAAGGCTCAACGTTACCAACTGGCCGCTGTGTCATCCTCAGCCCTTAGGCGTCAGCGAATGTCGATATTGAAGGTCACGTGGTCAGCACACTGCTCTGCTGGCCATTGTCAGTTTTCATGACCGGAGCCGCTACATCTCAATCAAGTAGCTCCACAGTTGGCCTCACAATGGATGAGTGCACTCTGCTTGCCAATAGCACTCGGTAAACCCAGAGGCTGACGCATCCAATTGCTAGCCAAGTTCAACAGCTCTTAATTTCAGTGAACTGCCGGGAAGCCGTGTTAACACTGCAGCCAGACCGCTGACGCATTTTATGAAATACATATATTGCATGGCGTAAATTTGTTAATGTATGTAATATATTACGTCATCGTTACGTCAGGTAATGCTTCCATTTTTTATCTGATGGCTTAGGCAACCATGCATGACAATTTACGCCAAGCTGTTTCTTTTATTTACAATTTGTGTAGTTTTTGCCGTTATGATTTCTTGATGTATTCTACTTTGATTTACATTCCCTCGGTTAATTTCAATGTTAAACAAAAACGTAACTATGTTACTTTAATTGTAATTGACGTCATACAGTGCTAATGCTTCTCAGCATTAGCTTCCGCTGCACTCCATATCCAATCGTCAGATGCTCCGTAGCAGACAACATGGCGTTATACAACAAAGCGGAAAGATGTGGCATTCCAAGAGAGTACTACTGGTAAAGCTGAAAGTCTGCGACAGATGTGAACATTGGTTTCATTCTTCAAGCAACCGTATGTTGTTGTCATCCACAAATAACGTAGACTTTTTAAGTAACAAGGAAGTAATACTAAAGTGTACAGAATTGTATGTACAACTTATGGTTGCCTTAACTCGGCTATTAATCTTTTGGCTATCGACAGTCGCTCATATTCGTCGCAATACTCGTAATATTGGTGCTGGAGCTATGATTACAAAAATCCTTGGCCCAGCACACTGTTGCGATGTAATTCAGCGTATAGGACACAGTACTCAAGGTACGAGGTCTGTTGACTACTTAGCGACCAACATGACATTAAAAACCTTCCAAAGGAATCGAAGTGGTAAGGCAGTTGTAACCATCTGGGGATAGGCGTCCCCAAGAACAGCTCACAAAGTGAGACAAGTTGCATAGTCCGAGGTCTAAGTTGTACATACTTATTGATAGCACACTTGTCATGTCATTTTAATGCCTCGACCTTTTTATGATATGTTTTTATTTAAAATTTCACTTGTTAGAGGTATTCGTTATTATATGTTAACTTCGGATTGTATCCGTGCACATGAGTAGAATTTCGTGAGAGTTATTATTTTACAGCAAAATGTGTAGCGCATATGTGACATAGTGATCCAAGCATTGTATGTTGTAACTACCACCGCCCGGTTTTGTGAGTATGTAGTTTTTGTCATTGAGTTGTGTATGCGCTACTATATTTTTTATATGACTGTAAGCCAGTAACCGCGAAATATTTTCTTTTTAAATATCTGAGGATGACTATATATATTGCCGAAACTAGGAATCCAGTAACTGTGTTGACGTAGCGACCCTGACCAATAAATTGGTTTTCAAAAGAAGACTGCAGTGCACCTAACTATATTTTCAATCTGTCCACTTATGAATTTATTGTACAAGAACTACGTAGTTTAGTGTGAGACGTTGATGACAGGAGTTTTACAGGTATGGTCTTTCACAGAGCCTTCCAGAAGGAAGTTCAAGGATCTAAGGATACGGGACGTTTCACACTAGAAGCATTTGTTCACTCGTACCAATACTACGCACAGGAAAGGTGACGCTCGGGACATGTTCCACTTCATTTGGGCAGTGGTGTTGTTAACCACCTTGCTGAAGAAAGAGCCTGAGTTGACGCTCCCCTTATTCTGGTGTCAGGTACATCTCCAGCAGGCGAAGATAATCCAAAGCTTTGCAAGCTTTGCATTAGATTACATGAGAAGCAGTTTTTGTTCTGAAGATCTATAGTGAGAGGATACTCAAGGTTGGTAGAACATGCCCGAAAACCGGAGTACACAACACATATTTAAAAAGAAAAAATTATATATTAACGTACCCTCTGTACAGCCCAGGTAAATGGTGCTAATGGATGTGTAATAAATCAAAAAATCTTACACGTTTTTCATTTAAGATGTAATAGCAAATTTGTCACAAAACATGTAAATGTAAAATACACTGTGGTGCATATCATAATTTATACGCTATTGTGGCAACGCATCATCGAACAGAAAAAAACTTTCCTGGTGTATAGAAGTCAAATTTTCCGTAAGAGGTATCTGAAGGAAGTTCTTGAGTTGACGCCACAAATAATTCGAATTACAGGTTTTTGTACACGGAAGACTTTAGCTAGGCTTGATGAAATGCCACAAAAAATGATCCCCTATGACATTACAGAATGAAAGTAAGAGTGTATGCCAGCGTTTCTTATTTTTATATCATCTGTGGCTAACAACATCCATATTATGAATTACTATCTGTCTGCGTTCATCAGTAGTTTTGTGTACGCTCCTCTCAGTTGAGTTCTTTATAAAGCTGTAATCCCAACGCTGTTAACTTCTCCTAGCTGTTTGTCTCCATCATCTGAATATACTGGCAGAAAACCTCTTACAAGGACTGAACTGCATACAGTGTGCTTCTTCAAAGTTTACTGACATTTATTAATGTCCATGAATGTCCATAAACATTTCAGTAAACGATTTTTGTAATATTATCCTTGATTTGTGATTTACTTCAATGCAAACAAAACCAACATAGCATCTCGTAATGCTACTAATGAAACGTCACTTATTCTCACAAGGAAAAGTATGGGCCATAAGACGGAAACATGTGGAACACCTCTCGTATTTACTTTCAATCTGAGTGATGCCTGATACCGTAATAGAGGACTCTTTCCTATTGACTCCATTTCCTCCCTGTCACACAGATACTGTTTCAATCATTTTGCAGTATTTTCTATTTATCTGTATTATTCTACATCTACATGTAAATCTATATAGCTACTCTGTAAATCACACTTAAGAGCCTAGCAAAGGGACGATCAAACTACCTTCACATTAATTCACTATTATTCCACTCTGGAACAGCGTGGGGAAAATACAAACTCCTATATTTTTCCGAGCTAGCTCTGATTTCCCTTACTTTATTATGACGATCGTTTCTCACTATGTGGGTCGACGTCAACAAAATATTTTCGTATTCGGAGGAAAAAATGGTCGTTGAAATTTCGTGAGAAGATCCCTCCGCAACGAAGAATCCCAAATCCTGTATCATGTCCATGAACTCTGTTCCCTATTTCTCGATAGTACAACACGTGCTGCACTTCTTTGACCTTTCTCGACGTACTCCGTTAATATCACCAGGTAATGATGCCTTACCGCGCAGCAGTACTCCCAAAAAAAGACGGACAAGCGTATTGTATGCAGTCTGTTTAGTAATTCTGTTGCATCTTCTAAGTGTTCTGTCAATTGATCGCAAGTCTTTTGCTCGCCTTCCCCACAACATTTTCGATGTGTTCCTTCCAGTTTAAGTTGTTTGTAATTGTAATTCCTAGGTATTTAGTTGAATTTACAGCCTTTAGATTTCACTAATTTATCGCGTAACCGAAATGTAACGGATTCTGTAAGCACTTATGTGGTTGACCTCTCGCCTTTCTTTATTTAGGATCAACTGCCAATTTTCGCTCCTTACAGATATCTTACCTAAATCATTTAGTAATCGGTTTTGTTCTTCTGATGACTTAACTAGGCGATAAACGAAAGAATCATCTGCAAGCAATCGAATACGGCTGCTCAGATTCTCTCCTAAATCGTTTATATAAGTAAGGAACTATCTATAGGTTATCAACTGCAGATTAAAAATGAAGAAACTGCAAAAAGTAGGGAATCTGAGTAGATGGGACCTGGATAAACTGAAAGAACCAGAAGTTGCAGAGAGGTTTAGGGAGAGCTCAAGGTAACTATTGACTAGAATGGGAGACAGAAATGCAGTAGAAGAAGATTGAATAGCTTTGAGAGATCAAATAGTAAAGGCAGCAGAGGATCAAGTAGGTAAAAAGACGTGGGCTAATAGAAATCCTTGGGTAACAGAAGAAATATTGAATTTAATTGATGAAAGGAGAAAATACAAAAAACAGTAAGTGAAGCAGGCCAAAAGGAATACAAACGTCTCAAAAATGAGATCGACAGGAAGTGCAAAATGGCTACGCAGGGATGGCTAGAGGACAAGTGTAAGGATGTAGAAGCGCATATCACTAGGGGTAAGATAGATACTGTCCACAGGAAAATTAAAGAGACCTTTGGAAAAAAGAGAACCACTTGCATGAATATCAAGAACTCAGATGGAAACCCAGTTCCAAGCAAAGAAGGGAAAGCAGAAAAATGGAAAGAATATATAGAGGGTCTATACCAGGGCGATGTACTTGAGGACAATACTATAGAAATGGAATAGGATGTAGATGAAGATGAAATAGGAGATATGATAGTGCGTGAAGAGTCTGACAGAGCACTGAAAGACCTAAGTCGAAACAAGACCCCGGGAGTAGACAACATTCCATTAGAACTACTGACAGCCTTGGGGGAGCCAGTCCTGACAAAACTCTACCACTCAGTGAGCAAGTTGTGTGAGACAGGCGAAATACCCTCAGACTTCAAAAAGAATATAATAATTCCAATCCCAAAGAAAGCAGGTGTTGACAGATGTGAAAATTACCGAACTGTCAGTTTAATAACCGACGGCTGATAACACGAATTCTTTACAGACGAATGGAAAAATTGGTAGAAGCCGACCTCGAGGAAGATCAGTTTGGATTTCGTGGAAATGTTGGAACAAGTGATGCAATACTGACCCTTCGACTTATCTTAGAAAATAGATTAAGGAAATGCAAACCTACATTTCTATCATTTGTAGACTTAGAGAAAGCTTTTGACAATGTTAACTGGAATACTCTCTTTCAAATTCTGAAGGTGGCAGGGGTAAAACACAGGGAGCGAAAGGGTTACAATTTGTACATAAACCACATGGTAGTTATAAGAGTCGAGGGGCATGAAAGAGAACCAGTGATTGGGAAGGGAGTGAGACAGGGTTGTAGCCTGTACCCGATGTTATTCAATGTGTATATTGAGCAAGCAGTAAAAGAAACAAATGAAAAATTCTGAGTAGGAATTAAATTCTATGAAGAAGAAATAAAAACTTTGAGGTTCGCAGATGACATTGTAATTCTGTTAGAGAAGCAAAGGACCTGGAAGAGTACCTAAACGGAATGGACAGTGTCTTGAAAGGAGGATATAAGATGAACATCAACAAAAGCAAAAGGAGGTTAATGGAATGTAGTTGAATTAAATCGGGTGATGCTGAGGGAATTAGATTAGGAAATGAGACGCCTAAGGTAGTAAATGAGTATTGCTATTTGGGGAGCAAAATAACTGATGATGTTCGAAGTAGAGAGGATATAAAACGTAGACTGTCAATGGCATGGAAAGCGTTTCTGAAGAAGACAAATTTGTTAACACCGAATATAGATTTAAGTGTCAGGAATTCGTTTCTGAAAGTATTTGTATGAAGTGTAGTCAAGTATGGAAGTGAAACGTGGACGATAAATAGTTAAGACAAGAAGACAACACAAGCTATCGAAATGTGGTGCTACAGAAGAATGCTGAAGATTAGACGGGTAGGTCACATAATTAATGAGGAGGTATTGAATAGAATTGGAGAGAAGAGAAATTTGTGGTACAACTTGACCAGAAGAAGGGATCGGTTGGTAAGACATATTCTGAGGCATCAAGGGATCATCAATTTAGTACTGGAGGGCAGCGTGGAGGGTAAAAATCGTAGAGGGAGACCAAGAGATGAATACACTAAACAGATTCAGAGGGATGTAGGTTGCAGTAGGTACTGGGAGATGAAGAAGGTTGCACAGGATAGACTAGCATGGAGAGCTGCATCAAACCAGTCTCTGGACTGAAGATCACAAAAACAACAACGTAAGTAATAGCAGAGGGCCTATAACGCCAAGTTTGGGAACACCATTAATCACTTCTGTTTTACTCGATGACTTTCCGTCGATTACTACGGACTGTGATCTCTGGAAATCACAAATCCAGTCACAGAACTGAGTCGATATTCTATTACAAGCCGCCTGTGAGGTACGATGTCAAAAGCATTCTTGAAATCTAAAAATACAGAATCAATTTGAAATCCCATGTCGATAGCACTCAGCCTTTCGAGTTAGTAAAGAGCTAGTTGAGTATCACAGAAACAATGTTTTCTAGATCCATATTTACTATATGTCAGAAGACCGCTTTCTTCGAGGTATTTCATAATGTTCGAACTCATTATACACTTCAAAATCCTGCTGCGTATCGACGTTAATGACATGGCCCTGTAAATTAGTAGGTTACTCCTACTGCCCCTCTATAATGGGGAGGGGAAGGTGACTTGTGCAGCTTTCCAGATCTTTCGTCGAGCGAGCAGTTGTATATGATTGTTAAGTATGGAGCTATTGCATCAGCATACTCTGGAAGGTACGTAGTTGGTATACAGTCTGAACTGGAAGACTTGATTTTATTAAGTGATTTAAGTTGCTTCTCTATTCCGAGGATATGTATTTCTACGATATTCACGTTTGCACTGTTCTAGATTCGAAATCTGGAATATTTACTTCGTTTCCTTTGATGAAGGAATTTTGGTAAGCAGTGTTTGCTATCTCCGCTTTAGCAGTACTGTCATCAGTAGTATTTCAGTTTCTATGACGCATAGAAGGCATCGATTGGGTATTGCCACTAGCATATTCTTCATACGACGAGAATCTCTTTGGATTGTCTGCCAGGTTTCGAGACAAAGTTTCACTGTAGAAACTTTTACAGCACCATCGCACTGAATTCCGCACTAAATTTCGAGTTTCTGTAAAAGCCCACCACCTTGGGGATTTTGCATTCGTCTGCATTTGGCATTTTTTTTCGTTGTTTCTGCAACAGTGATCTGTTCTGTTTTGTGTACCATGGCCATCACTTTCGTTTTTTTTTTTGTTAATTTATTTGGTATAAATCTCTCAATAGCTGTCGATACTATTTCTTTGTATTCAAGCCACTGAGAGCGTGTGGGTGCTATTCTGTCATTTTGCGCAACGGATTAATCTGAGATGTACCCTTTACCCTGTGGCTCCTGCAAGATGCAATTTCCAACCCCACACTACTACACAAGTCAGACAGACGCTCCTAACGTTCTAAAGAGAAATGCCTGAAAAACTTTCAGCAATAAATATCTTCTATAGTCGTCCGCTGTAAGAAACTGACACAAAAATTCGCAAAATTTCTTACGTAACTAGTGGGATACTTGGGTACTGGAGTACTGCTAGCTAATGTAATAAAAACATGATACTAACGAAAATTATTATTTATTCTGCAAAAATTCTGAGAAATCACAATGACACTTTTAGTTATGAACTGAACAAGTTATTTCCGGGTTCTTTTCGGAATAGGATAGGATTCGCTAATGAAATTTCTGTATAACGTTTAAGATTGTTATTGACTTGGCAGAATGGCTGAGAGCCGAACCTACTCAACTTGAATAATTATGTTGCTAGGTACGGTCTTGGCTGTCGCATGTGAAATGCAGTGAAGTGTACTGTTGTGGAGGAAATATGGGGCTCGCAAGAGCTGTAGCACACAATACCAGAAGCTGCGATGACTGCTGTCTGCGCTGCTCGATGCTGATAAGCAAGATAACTCTCGTTCTATCTGGTTTGACCTTCGCCAATCAAACTCTCCCTACGCCTTGATGAAGTCAAGGACTCCTATTCGCCCCTAGTCTAACTATTGGCGTGGTACACTGGTCAGATAACAAGTCCACCGTGATGCCACTTAAAAATCGCTCTCAGGCGTTTAACTATAACTCTGTCCATTCACACCGCACAATAAGTGTGACAGCCAACACAGTGAACAATGCTTAATCGCAATGACTCAATATAGAGTTGCACTCTGATTTGCTCTTGACAGAGGTGCTCTCCCAGTGAAGTACTGAGGAGAGACTTGTTCCTCGCTCTTTGAGTACATGTACTAGCGCGCACGCTCTTGTTAGGTGTTCTCGCTCCAAGAGCGACAACAGAACTGCCCTTCTCCACACCAGACGTGAAGGGGTATATCTTTCGGTCTCTTCAAATACTTCTTCAGCTCAAGGTGTCAGGAATATCGTCTGCCAATCAGCATTGCTCTTCTACAACGGGAGAATGACGTTTCGTTTAAGGCGACCAATCCAGAAATCTGTAGCATCTGCGTTTGCCGTTTGCTGTCTCCCTGTGAATATCTCTGAAACCATGTGCTGTATTTGTAAAGAATGCGTAGGCTGGGCGCTCCCACACAATGTAGCGGAATTTGCTTTTAAGCCAAACGCGGGGTCATTCTTCCTCTCCTTCAGGCAAATGCTGTCTGCTCTATGGGCAGTCACCAGCCAACATAGATAGGCTGAGTCGTCCTCTGAAGGGACTGGCCTCCAGGCGTGCGGTTTGCGTCTGCCAAACTAAAAGTCCCTGCGACTGTCGTGTCTTGAATGTGTGTGTGTACGCCAGCCTCGAGTATTTCAATCTCGGAGCGCATTTGCGATTTACTAGTTATTTGCATATGATTTACATGAATTCACACAACACTGACTTTATCTTGTCAAGTTTGACTTCGAATGCAGCGTCTTGATGTGCGGAATACGATTGTGAGGGCGGAATATGTAAGCAATGAAGGTCAGGAGACAACGACGTCTTACATACCTCCCTGCTTCTGACAAAATTTTTGTCTGGGGTTTGTCAATGCCGAGGAAAACATTGACAAAGTCAGGCAAAAATTGTTCTTTTAGATTTTCCAATAAACTTTTCTCAGCCATTCTTAACAATTTTTCTAATGATTTCTTTATAGCTATTGTTTCATTTTTTAATTTCACAATTTATGTTTTGTTGTTAGGCAAATATAGACTTTACAAAGGTTGTTATTCTTTGTCGTGCCAGTACGTGTCTCTGTTTTTCTTTTTCATTTCCAAAAATTGTTTTTGCAATATTAATTTTTCTAAAGTCGTTAGTGTACAGTGTATCATGTTTTAGTGTGGTTATATCTTTTCTGTAGTTAAGCTTTGCGGTAATGTTCGCAAAAGCTCTGTTGTCTGACTTTTGTTTTATTTATTTAGGCATTATTTGTGTCACTGTTTTAAGAGTGAAGAAGTGTTTTTTCTTTATTCTATCCTCTTTTAACCTATTATTAATCACGACCCAAAACCTTTTTTATATAAAAAACTAACTTGGCTTTACAGAGATTTTTGAGATTATCTACTCATACTAATTAATTTTCTTTACATAGTATTTTAAAGTCTCCATCACATTATGGGCACTACATATATGATAAAATAATTACTTTTACAAAAAGGGAAAGAATATTTTTACAAACCTATCATTTTCTTAACTCTACATTCGTATTTTATCAGTTTCTTCGTTTTGTGCTGCGTCAGTTTCTATGCACGACGAACCCCACTGAAATACTGGAAGGCGTCGACTCATTTGTATGGGTGTCACAAATCATGAGAGACGCACTCTAGTGTGCGATGCCAGGTCTTACTTGTTGACATTGTCATCATGAAGTGGTACTTTTAACCTATGATGATGACTGTGGCTTACTGCATAAACACTGATGTCTTGGTACTGCTTTGCTGTCACACCTGGGACGGTATGGCAGTTCGATGATTGTAGTTGACTACTGACGATCGTCACCCAATATTGTGCTGTGACGTCTTGGTACTTCACACCTGGTTCGGTATGGCAATTTGTTGATGTGGTAGGGAGAATACTGCTCATTTTACTGAATTTATCTGTAGATAATGTTGGTTGGTACTACTTAATATTCCGTTTGCTGTTCGCTTGTATTTGTTTAACGATTCAAGGTCTATTTTTGGAGAGGTTGTTGTAGTAGTTACGATGCCTCAAAGTTCATGGAAAGGCGTTTGTAGCAATTTGCTTTATAGGATAGGAGAGAAAGGTATCTTGCTGTCTTCTGCCCTTCTTCATCTTGCATCTTCTGTTCTTCTTTCTTGCATTCTTCTATTCTTCTTGGGCCAGGAATATGTGAATTTTAGTGTAGGAGTGACATAGGATTAGTAGGATCTGACTGCCTTTATGTTACTTGATGAGTTTGTAGATCTTAGTAATTTTTTCTACCTACATTGTCGTCTCGTCGTAATATGATTCTCCCCACGCTCTACTTTGTGTAGCAGTGTTGTGACATATGAAATGTCCATGCTGTGCATTGTCCTCCTGAAGTCCAACCTGGTTGCAACCTGCATTTCCAGTGTTGTGTTGGTCTTCATGTTGTTGTTATTGCCCTAAGTGCTTTCTCAACACGTCTGTACCCGCTCCATCGCTATCTCGAAGCATCTGGTGTTAAGGGAGCTGGTGACTGGTGTTGGTGGCGATGTCCCTCTGATGCGTAGAAATATTTACAGTTTTTGTTTTACATCTATTTGTGATTTTAAAAAAATCTGATTTTATATAATGCAAACATTTTCTGATAGTGGCAAAAATTATTGTACACTCCTGGAAATTGAAATAAGAACACCGTGAATTCATTGTCCCAGGAAGGGGAAACTTTATTGACACATTCCTGGGGTCAGATACATCACATGATCACACTGACAGAACCACAGGCACATAGACACAGGCAACAGAGCATGCACAATGTCGGCACTAGTACAGTGTATATCCACCTTTAGCAGCATTGCAGGCTGCTATTCTCCCATGGAGACGATCGTAGAGATGCTGGATGTAGTCCTGTGGAACGGCTTGCCATGCCATTTCCACCTGGCGCCTCAGTTGGACCAGCGTTCGTGCTGGACGTGCAGACCGCGTGAGACGACGCTTCATCCAGTCCCAAACATGCTCACTGGGGGACAGATCCGGAGATCTTGCTGGCCAGGGTAGTTGACTTACACCTTCTAGAGCACGTTGGGTGGCACGGGATACATGCGGACGTGCAATGTCCTGTTGGAACAGCAAGTTCCCTTGCCGGTCTAGGAATGGTAGGACGATGGGTTCGATGACGGTTTGGATGTACCGTGCACTATTCAGTGTCCCCTCGACGATCACCAGTGGTGTACGGCCAGTGTAGGAGATCGCTCCCCACACCATGATGCCGGGTGTTGGCCCTGTGTGCCTCGGTCGTATGCAGTCCTGATTGTGGCGCTCACCTGCACGGCGCCAAACACGCATACGACCATCATTGGCACCAAGGCAGAAGCGACTCTCATCGCTGAAGACGACACGTCTCCATTCGTCCCTCCATTCACGCCTGTCGCGACACCACTGGAGGCGGGCTGCACTATGTTGGGGCGTGAGCGGAAGAAGGCCTAACGGTGTGCGGGACCGTTGCCCAGCTTCATGGAGACGGTTGCGAATGGTCCTCGCCGATACCCCAGGAGCAACAGTGTCCCTAATTTGCTGGGAAGTGGCGGTGCGGTCCCCTACGGCACTGCGTAGGATCCTACGGTCTTGGCGTGCATCCGTGCGTCGCTGCGGTCCGGTCCCAGGTCGACGGGCACGTGCACCTTCCACCGACCACTGGCGACAACATCGATGTACTGTGGAGACCTCACGCCCCACGTATTGAGCAATTCGGCGGTACGTCCACCCGGCCTCCCGCATGCCCACTATACGCCCTCGCTCAAAGTCCGTCAACTGCACATACGGTTCACGTCCACGCTGTCGCGGTATGCTACCAGTCTTAAAGACAGCGATGGAGCTCCGTATGCCACGGCAAACTGGCTGACACTGACGGCGGCGGTGCACAAATGCTGCGCAGCTAGCGCCATTCGACGGCCAACACCGCGGTTCCTGGTGTGTCCGCTGTGCCGTGCGTGTGATCATTGCTTGTACAGCCCTCTCGCAGTGTCCGGAGCAAGTATGGTGGGTCTGACACACCGGTGTCAATGTGTTCTTTTTTCCATTTCCAGGAGTGTATATATATGATTTCTTTTCTTTATTCTAATGATGTCCTACCACATCTACATTCTTCTAATTGTTGTGTACCATTCATTGTTTGTGTGCATGTTGTAGTGTACTTGATACTACAAGAGATTGTTAGTGTGTATTGTGTCTCCTTTTCTTTTAATTAATGTGTTGTTCTGTTGATCTATTAATTTAACTTTTATTTAGTGGTTAGTATAAGATAGGGTGGACGTTAGTTTGCCTAACCTCTCCCGCATTTTTCACGTCAATCTTTTCGTTTTGCAGTATTCGGTGGCCTAACTTCTACATCCAGTTTCTCTTTTCTATGTTGTTCTTGTCTCTGTGGACCATAATTTCCTCAGTAATTGTTCGCGCTCTGGTCACGCCAGCTCCTTTTTCTAACATCGTGACCTCTTTCAAAGTACCCTCGACCGTTGGCATTTTTATTCCTAAATACATATCCGCCACTGTATGAGTGTCCATTACCGTTCCTATTTCGGAACCAATTATTCTGGTTATCGTTTCTATGCCAATTGTTTTCATTGTGCCACTGTCCTTATCTGTTAAATTGCCTGAAATTATTGGTGTTAGGATTACGATTATTACTGTTGGAATATTCGTTCCTAGTCCTCTCCTTTTGCTGTTCCCTTTCTTTTCTTTTTTCTTTCACCTCGTCTTCTTTAAACATAAATTCAAGTTCCCTTAAAACCTCTTTAAATTCTTCGGTATTTTCATTTTTTCCTACTGTCGCCTGTTTATACTTTACCGGTAACTTCAATCTGCATAGACGTATCAGTTCTCCGTTACTGTATGGTTTGTCTAGGCATTGATTCTTCTTGTCCATTGTATCAAAGAATTTTACCACGCTTTTGTCTCCTGAGTTTTCAAATGGTGTCATCTGAAGTAATTCGTATTTAATTTTGTTTTCCGCCTCCTTGGACCAATATCTTTAGAGAAATGCTGTTGTGAACTGTAGGTAAGACGTACAAGTAGCCACGAACTTTTGCATCACCTCTGCTACTGTCCCTGACATGTGTGCACAAATGAAGTCAAGTTTGTGAGCTACGCTCCAGTGGTTTGGTAAGCCTACTTGAAACTGATCGATGAATGTGCGTGCATGCAAGCTACCGCCTTCTTCCTTGAAATGCCGAAATTTTCTAACTGTAAGGAAGTGGTCTGTATCATATCTACTCATAAATCCTGTTTGTGGCTGATTCATGGACTCAAATAATCTGCCACTGCTTGTGTCGTCGTGTTTATTCTCTGGTAATCTACTGCCTGTCTTCCTATTCTCAATTTCCTGACTCATATCCACGTCATATCGTATCATTGGTGACTAGGCGCGCAGTCCGGAACCGCGTAACTGCTACGGTCGCAGGTTCGAATCCCGCCTCGGGCATGGATGTGTGTGATGTCCTTAGGTTAGTTAGGTTTAAGTAGTTCTACGTTCTAGGGGACTGATGACCACAGATGTTAAGTCCCATTGTGCTCAGAAGCATTTGAACCATTTTTTTCGTATCATTGGTGAACAAAAGTGTTGTTTATGTGTTTCTACTCTCGTCGTTCGCGGTATAGTACCTGTGCTGCTATTATGTTATGTCACTGGATGTACTGCTTCAGTTGCCTGTCTTTCGATTGGTATCGACTGAATGTATGTGTTCCGTTTTTCTAGATACTGTGCCTGCTCCTGTGGAATGTCATGTATTACTTTAATCGTGGTTTTCTGTTTCGATTTCTGCGCGAGTGTTACGTCTAGCCTTGGTTCTACTTGAACTTTCTTAGATGGCGCGTGTTCGTGTACTGAATTAATGCTTGACGTGTCAGTTGTTTCGCTGCAGGTGTAATCGGTCTCGATCTTTTCTTCGATAGTTTGTATCAACTCTGTTCGAAGCTTTTCAAACTGACCTTTGTTTTTAAGTTCTATTTTATTGATTTACTGATCATATTTTTTCAGTGCAATCTTTGCGACCTTGCTTCGAATTGCTTGTTCTTCCGAAATTTGTATTGCTGTTCGAGTGGCTTTTTTCGTAAAACGTTCCACCTTTTTGTCAACGTTTACGATGTCCTATTGGACCTTGTCCACGTCAGTGAATAATTGCTGCTGACCTTGTGTTAGTACCTGAATTCTTTCTATAGATTCTTTCGCGTGTTTGTTTATCTGAGTGATCTTACTATCAATTCTGGCGATCCCTTCTTCCATCTGGATTTTAACCTGGTGGATCTGTGTCTCAATAGCCTGATTATCCTGTTTCAATTTCTGATACTGTTTTGTCATCTGTGTATTAATATCCTGATACTGTTTCGTCATACTAGCGTTCAATTTTTTGTAACATCTCCATGATCACTTCTTGTCCTGTAACACCACATTCTGCTGAACTATGTATTCTCGATCTATTGTTTTCCACTCGGTCAGTTACATCGTTTATTGGGGTATGCTGTGGCGTTTCTAAGTTTGATAACTGCAATAACCCGTGCTGTCGGTGTTGAGGACTAGTTGCGTTTGTCATTGAACCATTACGTGGCGCAAACAACTCCGCATTCTGCCCTCTCTGTTGTGTATGTCATGTGTTTGCAGGTACAGTTGCGTCTGTTACGGAACCTTCTCGTGGCGCTCGTAACTCCGCAAAATTCTGTGTCTGTTGTTGGGGAACATTTAGAATGTGTACCATAGGTTCGACGTATTCTAAATGTTCCCCCTCTTCCTCACTGTCTAATTCACTTTGAACGTTAGCTAACGGCATGGTTCATTGACTGTATTGACGAGTATTCTGTCCCTGAATATGCGACAAACAAACGCGTTTTCTGTGCTCGTTTCGCTTATAATCTTTGCTATTTCCTACGTGGGCTGTCTATTTCTGGCACAGAATGTGCCCTACCTGTGATATCATATTCTGGAAATTCGATTTTCTCGTCCCTTCGATTCCCATCTGTCTCAATTTTATCCCAGTCTAACTGAGCTTTCTGATTCTGTCCTATTCTCTGATTCACCGTCTGTCCTATTCTCAGCTTCACCTTCTGTCCTATTCTCAATAAGCTCGTTTACTTGCTGTCTATCTGGTTGATTCTCCCCCATCTCGTCTACTTGCTGTCTCTCACGTAACCTCTTGGCTTGTGCTCTCGTTAACATGGAAATTCTTTCAACACACCACAACCCAATCTACAAAACTGTACGACCACTTACCAGTTGGTTGAACCAACTACAACATCAACGTCGTGACTTTTCGGCTTATGTTCTGTCTGCTGTGCTACAGTCTCCAATATCCACCTGTGTGCTTTCAAAGGGAGAAAAATGTTATTTCGTAATTTTAACTTATATGATGCTGCGTCACACTGCGTCTCTGCATCTGTGCCTGTCACCTGAAAATCCTATGCCCTAACAGCAACACAAAAATTGTAAAAAAAATGCAAAATTTACTAACACAATAACACACACCCTTTTCCCTACAATTCAACTTTCTTCACTACCTGTATCTATTCTGATCCCAGTCTTTGCATATAGCTGTTTAAGACATGAAAGAAAGTTCTTCAAAGTGCTACTGGTGCGACCTGCCATACCTCACTATCCCGACACTTTCCTATCCTGGTAGCTTACCTATTTTACCTATCCTGGGAGGGTCGCCATTTTCTGTGAGCGAGGCGGGGCTATTCTGTCATTCTGCACAATGGATTAATCTGAGATGTACCCTTTACCCTGTGGCTCCTGCAAGATGCAATTTCCACCCCCACACTACTACACGTCAGACAGACGCTCCTAACATTCTAAAGAGAAATGCCTGAAAAACTTTCAGCAATAAATATCTTCTGAAGTCGTCCGCTGTAAGGAACTGACACAAAAATTCACAAAATTTCTTACATAACTAGTGGGATACTTGGGTACTGGAGTAGTGCTAGTTAGTGTAAGAAAAACATGATACTAACGAAAATTATTATTTATTTTGCAAAAATTCTGAGAAATCACAATGGCACTTTTAGTTATGAACTGAACAAGTTATTTCTGGGTTATTTTCAGAATGTGAAGTTACCTCTCAAGGATAGGATTCGCTAATGAAATTTCTGTACAATGTTTAAGATCGTTATTGACTTTATTGACTTGGCAGAACGGCTGAGAGCCGCGCCTACTCAACTTGAATAATTATCCATTAGAATGTTGCTAGGTATGGTCGAGGCTGTCATGTGTGAATTGCAGTGAAGTGTACTGTTGTGGAGGAAATATGGGGCTCGCAAGAGTTGTAGCGCACAATACCGTAAGCTGCGATGACTGCTGTCTGCGCTGCTCGATGCTGATAAGTAAGATAACTCTCGTTCTATCTGGATTGACCTTCGCCAATCAAACTCTCCCTATTTTGATGAAGTCAAGGACTCCTATTCGCCCCTAGTCTAACTATTGGCGTGGTACACTGGTCAGATAACCAGTCCACTGCTTTGCCACTCAAAAATTCGCTCTCAGGCGTTTGACTATAACTCTGTCCATTCACACCGCACAATACGTGTGGCGGCCAACACAGTGAACAATGCTTAATCGCAAGGACTCAATATAGAGTCACACTCCAATTCGCTCTTGACAGAGGTGCTCTCCCAGTGAAGTACTGAGGAGAGACTTGTTCCTCGCTCTTTGAGTACACGTACGAGCACGCACGCTCTCGTTACGTGTTCTCCCTGCAAGAGCGACAACGGAACGGCCCCTCCCAACGCCAGATGTGAAGGGGTATATCTTTCTGTCTCTTCCATTACTTCTTCAGCTAAAGGCGTCAGGAATATCGTCTGCTAATCAGCATTGCTCTTCTACAACGGGAGAATGACGTTTCGTTTAAGGCGACCAATCCAGAAATCTGTAGCATCTGCGTTTGCCGTTTGCTGTCTCCCTGTGAATATCTCTGAAACCATGTGCTGTATTTGTAAAGAATGCGTAGGCTGGGCGCTCCCACACAATGTAGCGGAATTTGCTTTTAAGCCGAACATGGGGTCGTTCTTCCTCTCCCTTTGGCAAATGCTTTCTGCTCTATGGGCGGTCACTGGCCGACATAGATAGGCTGAGTCATCCTCTGAAGGGACTGGCACGCCGGCTTGTGGTTTGCGTCTCCTGAACTAAAAGCCCCTGCGACCGTCGTGTCTTGAATGTGTGTGTGTACGCCAGCCTCGAGTATTTCAATCTCGGAGTGCATTTGCTATTTACTAATCATTTGCATATCGTTTACATGAATTTATACAACATTGACTTTATCTTATCTAGTTTGGGTTCGAATGCAGCGTCTTGATGTGCGGTATATGATTGTGAGGGCGGAATATGTAAGCAATGAAGGTCAGGAGACCACGACGTCTTACACCACATCTGGTTGATACTTACAAGTGCAGATTGTCTCTCGGGAAGGCGTCGAGTGACTTTTTATCTGCTTTCTTGGAATTTTGGTTGGGAGTTGCTGTATTCAGTCTTGCAACGTAAAACCTGCATTCACTAATCCTTGTATCCATTTTGATGCTTGTTATTAACTCAGGAATATTTGTTGCTAAGAGGTCAAGTGTGTTTCCACAACCGTTTACTATTTGGATAGGCTCATGAACTAACTGCTAGAAATAATTTTCAGAGAATGCGTGCAGCACGATTTCGCATGATGTATTAAGCATACCTCCCAATATAAACATGTATTTTCGCCAACATTTGGAGGGTAAATTGAAGTCACCACCAACTTTAATTATATGAGTGTGATACAGGTTTCAAATTAGATTCAAGTTTCTTTGAACCTTTTAGCAATTGTATAATTTGAGTTGGGAGGTCTATAAAAGGATCTAATTATTATTTTATTCCTGTTGTTAAGAATGACCTCTATCCATACTAACTCACACGAACCATCTACTTCAATTTCGCCATAAGATAAACTACTTCTAACTGCAACAAACACGCCACTGCCAACTGTATTTAACATACCGCAAAAATTTCGGCTGAGCTTATCCGCAGCTTTAGCCAGCTTTCAGTGACTGTAACGATTTGTGCATTAGTACTTTCTGTTAACGCTTGGAGCTGTGGTACTTTCCCAACACAGTTACGACAATTTACTGCAGTTATAACGGTGGTTCCTAGATCTACATTCTTCCTGTGTTCGACCTGAACCCTTGAAGACACTCCTGAGACATTCTACCTCGCTACCCGTGTTGCCTCCTGCGTGTAATGCACTCCTGACCTACTTAGATGAATCAGAAACCCACCCCCCTCTGGCGCAAGTCGAGGAATCTTCAGCCTCAACGATCGCAGAACAGTGTGAGCCTCTGTTTCAGACACTTCACTCGGCTCTGTATCAGAGGTCTGCACTCGGTCCTGTCAGCTAGACTGCAAATGGCGAGTTCTGCTTTCATCTCGCAAGCATGACTGGCAGCCTATATTACTTCAGATAGCTGCTCGAAAACAATGTGCCCACTGGCTTTCTTCTCCACATTTGCAGACATGTCAGTAAATGGCTCCATAACGCGCCTTACATTGGAGCTTCCAGCTACCAATAAACTCACCCACTGAGTCTGCTCAGATCTTGCAAGCTGAGACGTTTCTTCTGAAACAGGATAAGCAATTGTATCTGTCTGAGAGACATTGTCAGCCCCAGATAGAACCTGGAACCTATTTGTCGGACTAACTGGGGAGGCGTTAAGTTCTCCCCCTCCGGGAAGTCTTTTGCAGCCTGTCACGCCCCGAGGCGACGTCCCACTTAGTGTGAACAGTAACTGGGATGGCCACCGGTTCAGACCGAATGGCGGACTCGTGGGTCGTGCTGGACGTCCGTTGAATCCTCCCGGCCGGTCCACAACAATGATGCCCATCCACAGCAACCTCAAGCTGCAGTAACGAAGCCAACACAGCCTGAAGCTGAGAGTGATGCGTCCCACACACATCAATCACATTCCCTATCTGTACTAAAGATGGTAGAAAACTACGATACACAAAGAAAGAAACGACTATCGACACGCGCTGTGGAACTCTACCGTAGGCACTGACGAAAACGATGAACTGTATCTAGTAAATTAGGTTAACACTCAGAGATTCAAAAACTAAATTATAAAGGCGCTCAGATGAGACTAAATAATTCGCTCCTGTTTAGGAACTTGTAAAATGCAACAAAATCGTTTACTTTCCACGCAAACGAGAACGCAAGAACTATGACTAGTAAATATTAAATTAACATGCAAAAATACAAAAACTGAACTGCCATAGCACACAGATGAAAATATATAGTTCGCTCCTGGTTAGGAATTCTTAAGTCACAGAACCGATTACTTCCCTGTAGCAGCTGTTGCTCGGCTGCCGGCTGCTGCCTGTCTGATTCTAATTTAATTAAAAGATTTTGTGATTTACATAGTGAAATGGCTTTTACAGACCGCAAGATTATTATTAGTCTGTAATTTATCATTTAATTAATTAGGAACGTCCTTAATGTTTATGTAAACAGCCCTCTTAATATCAGAACCCCATAGAAGTCCAAACCGTTGCTTTGACAATAAACACTGGTGTGTGAAACTTCACAACGAAAGAACTTTTGCATGATGTGACAGTGCCAAGTAACATAACTCGATGTATGTTGGACCACACAGGACAGTATAGGAGGTAACTGAAAGAAATACGTAATTAGATGAACAGAAACGACACTTAGGCAGTAATTACACTGAAGTCATCGTGATTTATGATGGTCCCCTGCACATTACAAAAGGTGGAATATGGTTCTTAATAATCTTGACCACCAAGGACAGCAGTGCATGCTCTACAACGCGTTCCCATTCCCTCTACCAAGTTCGTAAGGAGTTCTCGTGGTATGGTTTTCCATTTCTCCACCAGCGTGGTTGACAACTACCAGATGGCCACTGGTGCATGTGGCTATGTGGCTGTCCTGTAATACAACTCACCAACGCATCCTACACGTATTCGATGTGATTTAAGTTTGGGGAACGAGCAGGCCTGTCCACTCCACGAGCTTCTCCACCTGTGCTGCTTTATGCGGTCGCGCATTTTCATCCATAAAAATGCACCCCTGAAAAGACGCACGTGGGGAAGAAGTACAATGTTAGAATAACATTGGCCGGTAAGCAGTGGCGAATATATATATATATATATATATATATATATATATATATATGGGAGAGGGGGGACGGAGGCAAGAGTAATGTAAAGATAAGTAATTTTAAGTAAACACCCATGATTTTTTTATCAGTGTTGCTGCTCATATTCAGAGGATAATGTGCGCTGAAACCGCTTTTACTTAATCGAGATCAAGCTTTTTTACTGTTGACATTAAACCATGACAAATATAGCTATTTTTAAAAACCAAATAATGAAATAATCTGTTATTATTGCCTCGATATGATGGTTGTCCAGCGGCTTGTTTTGTTTCCTCTGAGCTTTTATTATTACAAAATGCATACAAGAGCGACAATGTCGCATTCAATAATATACCGTACATTGTCGGGGTAGTCGGTATCTTGTGATTATAACAGCGTCGAGGAAACAAAGCGAGTCTCTGAAGAACCAGCATAGCGAGGCAATAATACTATATTTCAAACATTAGTCAATATTTTAAGAATTTCTCATCTGCAAAAACTTATCCAAATTAACAGAGTGAAAACGCTATTATGATTATCGTGTTTGGAGTAATTCTAGCTATAAACTTTGGTTTGTTGTGTCATGTATGTATAAACTGCCAACACCCCAATTTTTTTCTTTTTCTGTATGCATTCATATGTGTTTTACCAAGTATAATTCAAAATACTGTTTTGAGTAGGTATTGTTTTGGAGACACGTTACAAAAATTTTTATTAAATTGACTGTTTGACAAGTAACAATGCAACAAAATTTATTTTATTAATCGTTTATCGAACTGACAAAAAGAATACATAAAATTAAAAAGAAACTTCACTTCTTATATAGAACAATGTTTACAAAACAAAGTCCAGATTTCTTGATACACTTGAAAACTTACCAAGAAACTCATTGTCACTCACTATAATGTCTCTGTAGATTTAAAGTAAATCAAGTCGGTTAAGCCTTGTTTCATTTTCCAAGAGAACTCATACCTTTTTTTGGAAGATTTGAAGGATTTTCCTGACTCCACTTTTCTTTCCACAGCATAAACTCACTTTGCACAATCTCTTTATGTGACAAATCTTCTTCGTAGAAATTAAAAGCAGCGTCCAATGAACCGAAATCCTTTGTGATACACAACTGTGGAAGGATGTTTTGTAAAGATACAACTGTTTCCTTGTGGGATTCAAAGCGTTCTTCAAGTGAGTTACAAAAATCGTCCAGGTATGGCACATAAAGAGCTCGTAGAAAGCATTCTTCTTCTGTAGTGTAAGGGACATTGCTAAGTGGTGATTTGAAGTGGAAAATTCTTGGAATCTTTTTATTGATGTAAAGTTTGGCAGTGAATGTCTTCAATTCATTATACAACGCTTTAAATGAGTCATCTGCATTTGTCCTCTCCTTTGACAGAAAGTGTAAGATACTCGTAACATTAGTCAAGGCCTGTGGAAGATCAATATTTTTGTTTTGAAGCTGCTCAGAGAAGTCGTGGGTGGTTGATAGTATTCGGCTCAAAACAAAAACATTAACAAGAGATGCAATTTGACTAATAGCACTACTTAGAGTGATGCTTAGATTCCGTGTCACTTAATTCCTGTGCTATTTTCCAAAGGTAGAGAAAGATAGCCCCCAAACGTCTTTAAATAAAATTACTGAGTTGTGCCTTTCTACCCGTCGGGTTTCGCACAGTGAAACAGGTTTCTTTTTCTTTTATTCTAGACAACACACTGAAGTCATTGATGTCAATATTTCTGTTCTTTTGGCTGACAAATAAAAAAATCCACAGACTTCTTTTATGACACCCATACAGTTTGTTATAGGAGAAGGTATTTTGCTCGCATGTGACAAAAACAAATTTACAGTGTGTGAAGAACAGTGTGTATACAGGGCCAACGATAGTTTTTCTCTTATGATAGCTTGTACTGTTCTAAACTGCCCACTCATCGTAGCAGAGCCATCATACTCTTGGCTTCTCATTTTGTTTAGGTGAAACCCTAATGTTGACGAGATCTTCAGTACCGTGTTAGCCAAATCTGCTTTGACGTCAAAAATGGGAAAATTGCTAGACAATCTTCTCTGGTCTGGAAGTTTGCTCCTCTGTGTGACGTACACAGAGAGAAAGTTGCTCAATTTGACACATTTCAGTGATTCCATCTGCTAAAACGGAATAAAAAAACAGACTTTCTGACCTTCCCTATAATTTTTAATTGTTCTAAGTGACAAAATGTGTTAATAAGTTCGTTTTGAATGAAGGAAATTGTATACATCATCTTGCCACCATTGGTCGTTAATTGGTCTTCAAGAATGTTATCTCCACTGTGGGCTCTGTACCGTAACAAAGATCAAAATTCCCATCATTTTCGTCCGGGTCTTCAAGGTTTATTCGTCCAGAGTCAAGGTGACCCCTTAGAGCTATTTGCTGCCTCCCGCAAAATCGAGTTTTTTGTATTATGAGGATTAGCAGTTTTCTATTATTCTCAATGTCCAATATTCTCTGGGCATTTACTTGATTGATAAAACTTTCAGCTTTTTTCTTAACCACTGCGTTTGTGTTTTCAGCAATCAAAACACGTTCTCATGTTTGCTAAACATTTCCCTAACTTTTTTTTAACTGGTAAAACTCTACACACTCGTAGCCAGTTACCTGAACTGACAGACTCCAACCAGAATAGTGACTGAGCTAGTAACTAAGCTGTCTGCGACTGGGCTGACTGTCTGTGACTGAATGGGAACTAGAGACTGGGCCCTTCGGTCCTCGGCGGCAATTTAAATACTTGCAGCCGTGAGGGCATTGGCAGCGTGTTCTTTGCCAGTCTGTCTTTGGCCTCTCTCGTGATACGCGCAATTGCACAGCGCCTACTATCGAACTTCTTAGAACCTCTTTGCCGACCAGTGTTCTGGCGACAGCTTCCAACAGCACATTCCTCCCCCCCTTCCTCAGCCCCCCCAAAATGCTGCACCGTTGTCATGTATGGAGGATGCAAACGACAAGGGGGATGGAGGCAGGACGCTTGACGTGGAGGTGAGACGGGAGCCGTAACTGGAGGACAGCGTACTCCCAAGTGTACCCCGCCATCTGGATGGCGAGGCAACGGCAACATTCTCTGGAAAACTGCTGCCAGGTTACATGCCCAGACCTGAGGGCGCGTCCTGGGACGATAACGGCGACGACGATGGTGGGTCCAGGTCCATTGGGTCGGCGACCGGGGATGGTAGGAGCGAAGGTGCATCGTCCATCCGCTCCACCTGTGGGGCCCCGGTGGCACCAGCGGGCGGCTGCGGAGGCCGGGCGGTCCCGTGAGGCCGTGCATCTGAGGGAAGAAAAGTAGCAGAGTTATGGGGCAAATGACATGCGCGAATTTGGTTTTGGTGGCGGCACTGCAAACCATCAGGCCTGCAATCAAATACATAGAAGAGCCAATGCGTTCCTGGATTATGCCTCTTTCCCAGGGCCCACGGTTGCCAAAAACCCTGAAAAGAACAAGATCGTGCTGCGCAAAGTGATACTTGAGGATCATTGGCATCGCCAGATGCTCTGGTTGGTGTAGCAAGTGTAGCAGCGCCCGGTCCCGGCGGCCATGCAGAAGTTCCGCCGGCGATGGTCCGTCGCATAGGTGGGAGCGATAGCAGGCGAGAAAGATTTGCAGGGCCTGTTCCCGTGTATGCGTGGTACGGAGCTTGGCCATCTGTTTCTTAAAAGTGCGTACGAAGCATTCTGTTTCTCCATTGGACTACGGGTGAAACGGAGCACTGTTTGGATGACGAATGGAATTTCGTTCGCAAAACTGTTCAAAATCACATGAGGTGAACTGTTGTCCGTTGTCCGACACAAGTACTTCTGACAAGCCTTATACGTAAAATATGGAGGACAACGCTTGAATGGTGCTACATGATGCGGTAGAAGCCATGAAATCCACAAATGGGAACTTGCTAAAAGAGTGTATCACTATGAACCAACGATTGTTCCAAAATGGTCCTGTAAAGTCAACGTGCACTCGTTGCCATTGCGATTAAGCCTTAGGCCAAGCTGAAAATGTTTATGGTGGAGCGGATTAGTTTTCCACGCGTGCGCGACACTGTGACGTCATCTGTTCATTGTAGGCGTCCACGCCCTGCCAAGTACAGTGCCGACGCGCTAAGTGTTTAGTGCGAATAATTTCCCAATGTCCTTGGTGGAGCAATTTTGCAACACTTTGAGAACAAGTACAAGCGATTGTCCACTGTCATTTTGAACTAGAACCACACCCTGCTGTGCCGAAAGGTTATGCCGACGAGCAAAGTATCAGCGCACAACTGAGTTCTGGATACTGTTCAATGAATGAGGCCAAGACGTGCGAATGTAATGCAACAAAATCTTCAGATATGGGCCTGTGCAATTTTTCCGTAGAGCAAGGGAAAAGATTCCAGCAGTTCAGAGTCCTGCACATCGACTCGGCAACAAGATTCGGCAGATACATCAAAATCAGGGACTCGGCTAATCGGAAGGTGAGACAGGGAGTCTGCATTGCCCTGCTTTGCCGTAGATCCGTAAACAATTTCACACTGATACTACGAAAGTGACAAAGCCCGGCGTTGCAATTTTTGAGCAGTGCGTGTAGGAACCGGCTTTGGCGGATGAAACAAGGACAGCAAAAGCTTGTGAACTGTTACTAAATAAAACTCGCGACCAAACAGATAGTGATTGAATTTTGTCACATCATACACAATAGCGAGAGCCTCTTTTTCGATTTGAGAATAATTGTACTGAGTTTCCGTTAACAACTTTGAAGCAAAATCAATAGGCCTGTCTTGTGCACCAATTCGCTGTGAAAGCACAGCGCCGATTCCGTAGGAAGAAGGGTTGACTTGCAAAACTACCGCCTTGGCAGGGCCAAAATGTACTAAACATGTCACTGAGCAAAGCATTTTTGAGTTTCTTAAATGCGTCTTGACAATGTGTAGTCCATACAAAAGGCACATTTTTGCGACGCAAGCGATGCAATGGAGTCGTGATCTGAGCGGCAACCAGTATGAACAGATTGTACTACGTCATCTTGCCTAGTACTGACTGCAGTTCAGACACGTTGCGGGGAATAGGCAGGTCACGGATTGCAAGCAAATGAGATTGGAGGGGATGCACACCCTGACTGTTCATCACATGACGAAAGTACTGAAGTTCAGCTTGAAAACAGTCACACTTTTCGAGACGACACTTGAGTCCTCCTTCTGGCAACATTCTAAAATGACTACGCAAATTGGCAATGTGTTCTTCTAGTGTACGATCTGAGACTACAATATCGTCAAGATAGTTTGAACAAAATGGCACTTCTGCAGTCAGCTGTTTCAAGTAACGTTGAAAAATGGCGGGTGCGGAAGCACTGCGGAAGGGCAAACGCACATATTTGAACAGTCCGAACTGTTTATTGACAACAAACACTTTCTGTGAGTCTTCATCGAATGGAATTTGCAAGTAGGCGTCATGCAGATCTGGCTACTTTGTCTCCTAAAGCAACTGGAATGGGGCGGACCCGGAAAGACTTAGGCCGTACATTGTCTTTCAATGCAATATGCTCTACGAAGTTATTTGCTTTTCTCATTACTTCTGTAAACAGTTCACGAAATTCTGTAAGCAAGGTATCTACACTATCTTTTGGTGCAAAAGCTGATATGGAAAGTACATTGTCTTCGACGCTAAGGCAAAACAAATTAAAGGCATGTAAACCGAATATGTTCTCACTGTCTCTTGATTTCAACACAGTAAAATTCACTATCCTAGTGTGAGATCTGTAAGTGGCAGGCAAACTACACTGTCCAAGCACTGGAATTTCTTGTCCGTTGTAAGCAGTGAGGTGCTTGCTAGATTTAAAAGGCTTTGTGAGCCTAACTGTTCGTAGGTGACACGATTAAGCAAAGTTACTGAGGCACCTGTGTCTAACTGAAAGTTCACACGACGGCCTGAAATTCGTAATGAGACAACTAGTTTTTTAGCACAGCACTAGGGCGAGAAGGAGGCACAAGTTTAATCTTACTTTTGTCAGAACCTGTTGTAGGTTTTGAAAACACAACGTTCACTGCGCGTGCTCAAGTTTCTTTTTTCTGGGAGCGGACGAAATTGGCGTTTTTGTGCCGTTGCACACAAACTGCTTGGACTTAGCCTGTTTCCCACACGTGTAACACTTTGCGTTACGTGATGGGCAATCCTGTCTTTTATGGCGAGCATAACATCTAGGGCAAGACCTCACTAAATTCACAGGTCTGTTTACATGTATACGTGGCTGTCCGAATGGCTGTGTACATGCTCGTTGTTGTGGCTGCTTGGAGCGGTCGAGTGCAACGGGCGACTCGACGCGACAAACCGGCCTCTGTGGCGCCCAAAATTGTATTGCTCTAAGATTTGCAATACCTGGGGAAGTGATGGATGAGAGTGCTTTAGGATTTGCTCCCGTATTCTGTTGTCGGGGACATTGAATATTATTGGATCCCTAATCATTAAATCACAGTAAATGTTGCCAGAACTACACTTAAATTTACACTTCCTAGGCATGCCAGTTAATTCTGTGTTCCACAGACGGTACGTCTGTTCCGGCTTTTTCTGCAAGCGAAATAACTGATATGTGGCTGCAGCTACTTGAACTTGCTCGTCATTGCACTGAGCTAATGCAGAGATTACTTCGTCATAGCTGAATCTGTCGGGAGACGTAGTTGGGAATAGTTTTTGTATTAACCAGAACACTGGGCACCCTGCAATCTAAAGGAAGTATTGTAACTTCACTGTACCTTGAACATAATGAACTTGACAGTGTGCTTCGAACTGACAAGGGGAGGCCGCCAATTGTGAAATTCAGATTCGATTCATACTGCGCATAATAAAAGCTCATGGCCAGAGGTTTAATGTGGCAAAGCACCAAGATGCACTTCTCAGCCGTTGTAGAGAAAATCGACAGTTAAAAGAAACCGTTGCGGTGAAATACTCTCTACGATTAGTAGATTTCTACAGCGTCGTGGCGCAGCGGTAAGCGCTCGGGTTCGTAATCCGAAGGCCGCCTGATCGAATCTCGCGCCATGCAATTTTTTTTATTATTAGTTTTTTGTAATTCAAATATATATATATATATATATAAACTAATAATGAATTGCTTATGCATGTTGGTGAAGGCGGATCGCTCTCCAATTGTACCGCCTCCATTTTTCCGTCCGCACTGATTTTCGACGATGTTTTCGAAGTTGCGCTAGGGACCGCATCTACCTTCTTTCGAAATTAGCAGGCAACTACGCTGTTATGCGGCGGCTCGTTTCGGCCCATTCAACATCTGTCCTTCAAGTGTAACGAGCGAGTAACGGAGTTTATATTTCATACCTGCCACAGCGAATTTGTGTTCGTGGGGTCTCTATTCTAACTCGAACGTTTGACTTACGCTATACGTATTCGTTTCGGAATATCGTTTCTACGTCTTCCATTAACTATATGTGGTTAACATTATGAAGACAATTAATAACATTTGTGAAATACAACTTTGTTTGCGGCAAACATAATGATGTTCGAAGTCGCCAGTTTTTCCACGACAAACGACTTTCAACAACTAATTATATGCATAATTGTTGCAACTGATTGCCGGGAATTATATATATATATATATATATATATATATATATGTGTGTGTGTGTGTGTGTGTGTGTGTGTGTGTGTGTCTGTGTGTGTGTGTATATACACACATTTGAATTACAAAAAACAAATACTAAAAAAAAAAGTTGCATGGTGCGAGATTCGATCCGGCGACCTTCGGATTACAAACGCGAGCGCTTACCGCTGCGCCACGACGCTGTGGAAAATTATCAATCGTAGAGAGTATTTCACCGCAACGGTTTCTTTTAACTGTCGATTTTCTCGACAACGGCTGAGAAGTGTATCTTGGTGCTTTGCCACATTACACCTCTGGCCATTAGCTTTTATTATGCGCAGTATGAATCGAATCTGAATTTCACAATTGGCGGCCTCCCCTTGTGAGTCATGTATTCGATCCATTCTTCTTCTGTGTCGCTGAATTGCTGGAGCGTTGGTATGCTGGTTGGCGGCACTTGTTGAACTGATTTGTTGGTCTCTTGTGCGACCGACGCGGCTTGTGCAGCCAGCAGTAGTTGTATCGTGGTCAGAAAGGTAGCAGTTTGTTGGTTCTGAATCTGAAAAATTTGTGTTAGATCCATCACACCGGCCGTCTGTGGCTGAGGAGGCACAGTGGCAGGGGGTGGAGGGGACGGGCTAGCCCTGGTTTACACAATTATGTTATAGCAAGAAAACAAGCAAAGCCTCTGAGAATAGAAATTTGATTACTTCTGCGGCTCCTCCCCTGGAAAACATGCAAGAACACATCAAATTAGCAAAATGATCACTCCTGAAATCTAAAACACAAGAGAAACAAGCAAAATTGTGGGCCAAATTAATTAACTTCGATTTGGACCGAAGTTTCCTCTTTGCCACTTTTGTATCGTTGTTGCCATTGTAGTCTTATACCGTGGGAAGTATATGAGAGGATGTTGTTTAGTGGCTGGTATCCTCTTTCTACAACACTACTGCACACATGTATGAACAGGATTCTTTATACATAATGACAAGAAGCTACTTATCTTAAGCAAGTTGTTATGGTACAAGCTCTTCCATAATAGTCCCTGTTAGCCTCACTGCTGGTAAAGTACAAGTGCCGCTAGACACATTACAATCTCATAGCTGGTGACGTGAACTGACAGATGCCAAGTAAAATAGTGACTGAGCTAGTAACTGAGCTGTCTGTGACTGGACTGACTGTCTGTGACTGACTGGGAGCTAGAGACTGGTCCCTCCAATCTGCGGCGGCTATCTAAATACTTGCGGTCGAGAGGGCATTGGCAGCACGTTGCTTGCGAGTCTGTCTTTGGACTCTCCCCTGATAGAGACGCTTGCTCAGCACCTGTTATCGATCTTCTCGCAACTTCTTTGCGGAACGGTGTGCTGGTGCCAGCTCACATATTGGCAAGGTTGGTGCAGATGATGCTCGTCCTATTATCTTTGGTACAGCTGTAGCGACATTGCAGGTAGCTGAGATGTGGCATACGCCAGTGTCACAGAACCTTGAAGAGATTGCCTTCAAGAGATTGTCACTTTTATGACTGTGAAGATATTAAGGGAATGGCTGCAGGATATGCTCCACCCTTTTTAAAAGTTGGCAAATACAGGCACAGATAACAAATGTGAGATGAAGATATATGTGAAATGTAGGAGTGGAAAATGGTGTGTAATGGTTGAAACACATTAGGTGATGATATTTTCCTGTCTGATGAATGTTTCAAGGATATTTCAAGGATAGTAAATTGAAAAATTGTAAGCAAGTTAGGCTGATAATCAAAACTCTAAAATACTTTCAGAAGCCGGCCGGAGTGACCGAGCGGTTCTAGGCGCTACAGTCTGGAACCGCGCGACCGCTACGGTCGCAGGTTCGAATCCTGCCTCAGGCATGGATGTGTGAGGTATTCTTAGGTTAGTTAGGTTTAAGTAGTTCTAAGTTCTAGGGCACTGATGACCTCAGATGTTAAGTCCCATAGTGCTCAGAGCCATTTGAACCATTTACTTTCAGAAAAGCTGCTGACATTACATTTGAACGTTATATAGTCTTTGACCTAAAGCGAAATAAAAAAATCTGAAATAGTAACTATTTTGGGTCATTCCCCATGTAGTTGCTGGGTAAATGGTGCAGGTGGTACAATGATAAAAATATATAGTTGAGACGACCAGTGTGTCCTGGGTCAGTGAGAACTAGCGTGCCAGAGGCAGACAATCTATTTCATTTAAAATTTATATAGACTTTCTACTTCAATCACCCTTCGATGGCCATGGCATCATACAAATTAAATCGTGATGGATGAAAATAACTGGGTACTAAGCGCACTGTGTGTTTCGTACGAGCAGTTGTACAAACTGTTTATACCTGTGCACAAACATCATGTGTGACTATGGTTATTGTGTTTCAATCCATCGCTGTACTTTGTGTCTCCCTTACCGAGTTGGCCTAAGATAGTCAATATCTTGGGGCTAACTCTCACTCGTATAGCAATGAAAGTTAGCCGTGGAAAATGGAAAAATTGACTGTCGTTCTGAAACGAACAAATCGGTACGATACAACAAACGGAATTTTGCATACGAAGAAACTTGGAAATGGTGCTGTTCACCTTCAAATTTTAGGGTGCCGTATCTATTAAAAGAATTTAGTTCTTAACCATGGCAAAAGCAAGAGAGATCCGGTTTTAACGTCTCATCGAAGAGGATATCACAGAAGAACACAAGCTGAGATTGAGCAAGGATGTAGAAGAAAATTTGTAATGGGGTTTTAAAGGAAACCTACCAACACTTGGCTTAAGAGGTATAGAGACGTCATGGAAAATCCAAATCCCAGTGGTTGGACGGCGGTTTGTGTCCCGTTTCCGGAAAGTGCTACCCTCTTGAAGTTATTACAAACGCAAGGAAGTAAATTCCAAATCTAGAAAAAATATTATTGAACAAAATATTTAGACCAGTACTCATGTAACCGACTAACAACACATTACTTTTGTGTTCACACGCTACACAGAAATCTAGAAACAGATTAAACTTCATAACCTCTAAGAACTACGAAGTTGTTACGCAAATGCTAAAATTTTAAATGCGATTCCTCCTGCGGCAAGAGCCAAATAAGATATTAAATAGACGTTCCAAATCAGTACTTACTGCACGTTAAATATTTTTTCAACATATCGTTGCAACAGCTGCACAAAACATCATACATGAAGTACTGTACAAAGTACTGCCGTAGATAATTTATAACTACACCTATTTCACTTTACATCCGAGGAGAACAGCTTTTTCAACGTAGATAATATGAAAAAAGCGAACTAACGAGCTATTTGAGGAAAATCGTTCAAAAATGTACAAGCCTTGGTATAAAAACTAACTAGTGCTTGGTTGATTGTGCAAAAACATCTGCAGTGTTGAGAGATCACACCTTGCGCTCTGTTTCTGAGAACATGAGAGTTTCCCGAGTTTAACATGGTTGGTGTCAGTTTACACAGGGCAACCACAGAGCACTGAAGATAAACGGAATAAACCGTGTGCGGAACACTTAAATTATTGACAGCTTTTTGTCTAAAACATCTTTGTTATATGAACCTGTGTCAACTTTTAAGACGAATTGTTCTTCAACTCTCAACTCAAATGTGTGATATATTACCTTTAGTAGTTAATTCCAATGTCTACTGAGCTGAAACCCGCACATGGAATTCTGGGATTGTTTACCGTTGGCTTCAGCAGCCGACTGGAGCTCAACACGTCTGCTAAACACACACTGCTACCGTGCTTACATAGTCTCCCATTGCTTTTCATAATTTCAAAAACTTGTAGTGTTCGATTACAAAAATGAGAAATTATTGGAATTAGAGTCAGAAAGGATCTAGTAGCTTGTAAACTGAGAGGAGGAAGGACTGAAAGGCGGACAGGCACAGGTCAATCATATTGCTATTCTATATATTGCCACGGGAGTCATTCATCCCGTCTTAATAATCAAGAAAACATCTGCACAAAAATAATATTAGTTGTAGCTCTTGGAAATAAAAAAAAATATATTCAGCCTGTTACTTTCACTGCTGTGATGAAGTCCTGCAATTAACTGTCTCCACATTGCTTTTTTTTCCCTTTACAATTCTTTTCTCCCAGCTGCCAAGTTATCCACTCAAGAATGTGTGAGCTTCCTATCATGTTATATATCATCAGCAACGCCTTAGGCGTGTAGCAATCTTCCCTGCACTCGCGTCTGTACCATTTGGTTGTAATTGCTGCAATTCATTCCACTGATAACAATTTGTAATATGAACTTTCTGGGCTGCCCTCTTAATTTTTCTTCCCAGAATTTCCTTCTAGGCTGATTTTTGTGAAGCTGTTATGTCAAATTAGATGTCCAAATAATTTTATTTTCCTGCTCTGTGACATGTTAGTCAATGTCCGATTCTCTTTAACTTCTTTTTTTATTAGTTCATTATATTTTCTCTCAGCTCAGGCTGTTTTTGTGACTCTTCTCCATATCTACAATTGTTTTCTTTTCTTGTTTCCTCCCAAGATTACTCTTCATACCCATAGCTTTAAATGCTCTAAATAAATGTCCTGGTTGATTTCTTTTTAGTTTCAGTATTAAGGTGGTTGTTTGTTACAGAATTATTGTTATGTCTGAAGACTTGTTCAGTCATTGTAACACACTTACGTTGTTATCTGCTACTACATACTTTCCAAAACTGATCTACTTGCATTAGT
This sequence comes from Schistocerca nitens, assembly GCF_023898315.1. Classification (NCBI taxonomy): domain Eukaryota; kingdom Metazoa; phylum Arthropoda; class Insecta; order Orthoptera; family Acrididae; genus Schistocerca; species Schistocerca nitens. The sequence goes on from NC_064619.1 coordinate 292,434,588, forward strand.
ATTATGTGCATTAGTAATGTGTGCCCATACTAGTCTGTTCTCTTTATCTATCACTATTATTTTAGTCTTGTGTTTTATTTTCAGTTTGTGATTGTCCAAGGCATGAGACAAAATTTTTAGCGCATAGTTCATAACCAGTCCACAATCTGCTAACAGTACGATAGCATCAGAAAACTGTGTACAAAGTACTTGTTTACCATTAATTGTGATTTATTTGGTACCATTTTTCATTGTTTGTATTGAAATGTCCATGAATAAATTAGATAAATATGAAGAGCGAGAACAGTCTTGAAGGACACCTCTTTTTATCTTAGCTTCTTTCCTAGCGCCATTTATATTTATATTTGTACTCTGGTTTTTGTACAGATTGAGAATCAGTATTTAATCTCTTTAGTGTATTTAAGTTTTATTCAGTTTTACAAATAGTACCTTCCGGCTGACCCTATCAGAAGCCTTCTCTGTCAATGAATGGTACATACTTTTTTCCTTGTTCATCTCAATTCTTCTCTCTCTGACCGTTGGTAGTACCGTTATATATCCCTTAATTCCTTTTCCGTTGCTAATTATAAACTGTTCTTATCCTAAATGTCGATTACTTTTTATTTTCAATATTTACTTAACAGTACTAAGTAGAATTTTTGAAGCATGGCATAGTAACGCCAAGGTTCTACAATTTGAACAATCATTGGCATTTCCTTTCTTACATATGGTAATTATTTTACATTTTATTAATTCTATCGGTAACATTCCGTCCTCACAGGAAACAGAATATTATAGAGTTGTTCTTCCACATTATCTTTGTCATTCTTTAATAACTTAACAGGGATGTTATTTGTGTTATCTGTTCCAATCACTTTAATACTGTTATTGTTGCTCAAGTTGCTTAAAGCATTGTAGAATTTTGACCTGGTAACTGCTGACCACGAGTTACCAGCTTTATTTTCCATTTCTTCCAGAGTGCTTATGGAATCTGAATGATCTCTGAAAACTGCTCTATCATATGTTCTCCAATGAATTATTTCCACGGATCTACTATTTTTAATGAAAGTTTTTGGGGTGAACTACAGAACTGAAAACTCGCCGAAAAACACGACAATATCTATTCACTATGCTTCAAAATAAATAAATAAATAAAAACGAATTTCATCTACAACATACGAGGTACTTTCGGGGTTCTATGCCTCACTCGGTAAAAGTGAAGCCCTTATACGATGCTTTGTTGTGTCTCAGTCTGTCCGACTGCTAAAAACCCTTTTCCTCAGAAATTGGTAGAAATATCACGTTGAAATTTATGTCACATACTGAGGTCTATGATCCCTTGACTGCGAAAAAAACTGAAGATACTAAGTGCAATCTAAAGATATGGCCATTTACGTCATACATAGGGTGAGTCATAAATGAGCAAAAATATGTCGTGAAAATTGTCACACGCTGAGCTACAAACATAAATTCGTTTTCCGCATGTTCCTATGTCAATAAATGGCAATGCAATTGAATGGTAAAAATCTGGAAATATGAAGCCGACTTTTGGGTGTTACTGTGTGCCGACATTGGCCAAGGGGACAGATCGGCAACAGGGCACAACATGCGAGTGTTGTAGATAGTCTAGACGCTCACGAGAAGGCGAAGCATGCGGCGTCAAGCGACGGTCTGCGTGACACTGCGAGCAACAACAGCGCCCACATCTGTCTCGTACCGGTTACGCTGGCCTATATTATGGATCGTGGCTAGTTGGCATAGGAAAAGGAACGTGAGGAGGGGCTGCACTACTGTACATGCATGTTTTGTAATTTGGTTTTTGTGTCCCAGGCTTAGTTTTAAGAAATGAGTACATAGATGCAGAATACAAACTACAACTACACAGGTACGTGGCAGTTAATGCAAACGAATACAATACAGCTGTACAAATAGAAACTAACATAGAAACACAGGACCAGAAGCTGCAGTGGTGGTTTGTAAGTACTGTTCGGTGTGTGGCAAAGTTGAACTCTTCGCAGGAAGGATTGCTGAACACGATCCAACATGTCTGTATCTCTTTGCGTAATATCACAGGCATGCTGCATTTTGCGTTGAAGGATGTTGACATCAACAACTCTCCTTCATAAATCACAGATTTCAGATGGCCCCACAAAATGAAATCCGGTGGATTCAGGTCTGGCGATCTTGCTGGGCATGCTGCTGGCCCTCCACGACCGATCCATTTCGAAGGGAAGGCATTGTCCAGGTGGCGTCGCACTGTGCCGCTGAAGAGAGCGGGGGCACCATCATTCATGTACCACAGGTTCATAAGAGAAGACAAACTAACGTATTCCAACAATTCCGGTGACGTAGCATCCAGGTAACGCAGATACTGCTCTCCTGTTAGCCTTTGTGGTAGCAATGTTTGTAGCTCAGTGTGTGACCTATGAGATGGTGATCAATAATACCACACCAGATACTGACACCGCATCGTTGTTGGTTGTAACACTGTGCTGTGGGGTTTTCTTCCGCCCACTCGTGCCAATTATGCGAATTCACTATATCCTCCTTCGTGAATTAGGCTTCTTCGGTGAACAGTATTGTAAGTGAAAAATGGTGGTAGTGGATCTGACGCCGTAGGATAAAGTTGCAAAAGTCCAGCCTCCTCTGGTAGTCTTCCGGCAATAATGCCTGTACCTTCTGCATGCGAAAGGGATGGTAATGGTTTCTATGGAGTACTCGAATAACAGTAGATTGTGACATTCCGACCGCAATAGCGAGAGACGTGGTGCTTATTGTTCGGTCCTCCGCAAGAGTTTGTAGCACATGTTCTTCGTCATCCGCACTGTACGTCGACGGTCAGCCACGACCACTAAATACTGGAGGTGCTACACATGCAAAATACTCCCTCAAGCGCCTGTCCACAGAGTAAAACGTTTTTGCGGACGGAAGGCGCCGGCTAGGAAACCTCTCGTGATACAGTTGCCTTGCAGCGTCAGCTCTTCCATCTGCAAGCCCGTAGATGAGGTGGATGTCGGCGTATTCCTCGTTTGTGAAATCTGCCACGGTACTGTAGTAACACTGCAACGCGGCTGTTAGCAACTATCAACAGGGCGACTATCAGGCAGAGTAAGCAGCACAGAGGTGTTGTAAACACGTCATGCACGCCGCGGTTTTACTTCCGCCATTGACCACTCTTTCCGCTTACA